>NC_053130.1:29355062-29685062 GCF_010015445.1 Perca fluviatilis | reverse complement strand
AATTGGCAAAGCTCCCATGCTAACGAATTTCTTATCTGCTACCAAATATTTTAGCTCTCTTTCCCTTTCTCATTAGCAAAGCTTAGTGTACAAAACATTCAGGTAGCAGCTTCTTATTTTTATCTGGCCCCGACCATTACTTTCACATGTTAAAATAAACGCTGTTGCAGGCAGACGTAAAGGGCAAATTAGGTAAATTCTACTGAGTAACTTGAGTAGAGTAACTTTTTCTGGTTCCCACAACACAAACCTGTTACGTCTTCTAAAAATGATCTAGCTCACGTCACATCAGGCCACCACATCTTTTCATTTATATAAAATCCAATGGTTTAAGGCAGGGGTTCCCAAACTTTTTGACGTCAAGGTCAAACTGGATTTTTGCGCTTTTTTTTTTAGTTGTTTTATTATATAAGTATATGAAACCCATGACCAAAATAGTCCTACATTCTGTCACTGTGTTACTTAAGGATGGTTAAGCCTTTTTGCTGGAGACCCCCTGAAACCCCTGAAAGTCCCCAGACCCCACTTTAAACACCACTGGTAAATAAATAAAAATGAGGTGAGCCAAAGTAAACAGGCTAATGGTATTTCAAGGTCAAGATACATTTTAATTTCCTAGCTTATGCTACTATGAGCATTTGTTTCACTATGTACACCATCTGGCACAAAAATAATTTCTGCGATGAATTGAGTTTGATCTTATCTTTAGGTTATAGCTACAGGTTGTGAACATTATTTGGCAACCACTCAAAACTGTTTCTGTACTCACCCCTGCAGACTTTCAGCGGAGTCTTGACTTGTAGTTATTTACTTTAGTCGCTACAAAAGTTAAATGCTTACCTAAATGGATTAAATTAGAGATTTGAACGGATTCCGATTTGATAAGCACATTCAGTAATGAAATAAGACTCAGTAACTGGATTAAGATGGATTTTTATCCAATCCGAATACAGTTATTGAGTCTTATTTCACTATGAAACCCCAACCCTACTTGCTATGCCTCAAAAATGTCTTAGTAATCCCTAAATCTGCTTGCTCTTGCACACTGTAGGTTTATTGTTAAAAATAAATAAATGACGTGTTATTATTTCTTTAAGGGGTGACAGAATGCAAAACCGACTTTACCTTGTCATAGTTGAAAAACGGTTTGGTGGGTAAATAGGACATGCATAGAACCTCAAAATCCCATTGACACCTCTTTCCTCTGCAAATCTCACAATTTGAAACTGCTGCTGAAAACGGGCGAATCTCAACAAAGCTAAAAGTTGACATCAACTTCTGTAGTCTCTAGTCTTTGTCACGCCCCAACATTTACATAGGCTACACAACTGACCTGAGGTCAGCTTCTTCTGAATCTAGGTCACGCAGATCTCTGAAATTGTATACATTGTTCATCTGCCATTTTACCACTAAATTCACTTCTTGAGACTTTTTTATGCGAGAAATCAACTATATAAAGCTCAAATATGGTCCGTTTCACGAAAATTGATGGCCAATTGCAAATTTGGTAGGACAGTATCGGACTTCACGAGCTCCACAATCTGCTGGTACAGGCGGCGGCTGCCGGCCGGGTTTGCTGCCTTCCCTGTCGGCCTCTCCCCATTCACAGACCCGCTGAACTGGAGCTCTGTCAGGATCTCACACACGAGCTATGTAGGACTTTAGAAAGAACAAAGTTTGGAAGTTTTAGGCTATTTAAGGATATTGAAAATTAACCACGGTCATAAATGCAGTGTTCCAGACTGTACAACGGAATAGCCTACTGGCCCAGAGAAAAGTGTTTAGAACGAGTATAGCGGACAATGGAGCGGGAGTTATGGATCTAACGCAGCGCTGCAGAGGCACTGGCAGAAGACATTGCAGGGGTTCACTCTCTGCTCCCCGCGCTTACTAGCTATTAGGTGAGTTGTGATTCTTTGGTGGAGGTTTTTTATGTCCCAAGGGTAACGTTACAACTACACTAGTTATAATGAAAGTGGCTTCGCCCCCCGGGCGGGCAACAGAGTGTGTGTGTGTGTGTGTGTGTGTGTGTGTGTGTGTGTGTGTGTGTGTGTGTGTGTGTAATATGAGACTCCAATGTATGCATATGTGGGTCGCTCAACCAATCAGTGCACAGCTCATCTAAATATTCATGAGCATACCATATTTGGAAGAAAAGCTCTTGTTCAAAATAGGGCCATATTCGCAGGGTAGTTAATGGCCCACAGAAAATCACTTGGGCCATTTTCAGCCCAACCAATGTTACATACCCTATTAGGAGACCTTAAGGAACAGTGTGAAGTACCCTATAAAAAATAAATGCAAGTGTGGAGCCCTGCAAAAGTACCAGACACCGTGCAAAAACTGGTAAGCCTTATATGCTCAACGACAGTCAGCTTTTAAAACTTTAACATTTTAGTTTCTACTATGTTGATTATGTGGTGAGGCTCTATGAATGCACTGCATTTTTCAGGAAATGTTAAAGTGATGGTTCCGAGTAATTTCACCTTAGGGTCCTTTGCACCATGACCTCGAGCCAAACACCCCCCCAGAAGCTTTTTTCACCTTGGTCGAACATTGGGAGTTAGCGTAGCGTAGCGTTATCAGCTGAATAGCTTAGCGCAGGGGCTAATGGATCCAGTGATGTAAATGGCCCCACTAATAATGCCCGAAATGATACCAAACTTCTACACTAGTACAAATAGGTTATGCACTCATAAAACGATGGATTGGAAAGTTTGTAAGTACACCAGAAGTTTATGAACACTTGCCTGCTCTCTTCTGCTCTCTGTTGCTGCTGCTGCTACCTGCAGTTAGACGAGTGCTTAGAGCCGTCTACAAATTACAACACCGAAAAGAGATGCAACAAAAATATTTATTAATTTAATGATTAAATAAGGTAATGTCTCCAAAATTACCTCAATTATAACTTGTCTCCTGCTAGTTATACTACAGCAATTACTTAAAAAAAAAAAAGTTAAATTAATAAATATTTTTGTTGCATCTCTTTTCGGTGTGGTAATTTGTAGACGGGCCCCTTGCATCTCGGTTTTGCGGAGCAGCAGGAGCAGCAGCGCACGACGGTGAGCAGGCAGTGTTCATAAACTTCTGGTGTACTTACAAAAATCAATCTATTTTTTATGAGTGCACAACCTGTTTTGGTATCATTTCGGGCATTAATAGTGAGTTCAATTATTCTGAGATACATCACTGGATCCATTAGCCCCTGCGCTAAAGCTATTCAGCTGATAACGCTACTCTACGCTACCTCTCCCAATGTTCGACCCAGGTGAAAAAAGCTTCTGGGGGGGTGTTTGGCTCGAGGTCATGGTGCAAAGGACCCTAGGGTGAAATTACTCCGAACTATCACTTTAATTGACGTTAGGGCCAGTGTGTAGCCCCGATGACATCCCGCTGGTGTACTCACCTCAGGTCGCCCAGGACCTTCTGTGAACGGAGCTGAGCAGTGATGTAGAGCGCTGCTGCTGAGGCCAACAGCTCCCTGCGTGTGCCTACGTCCAGCTGGTGACCCTTAAAGCCATCAGGGTAAACCTCGGGCAGGAAGTTGGTGCTGATGTCACCAGAGATAAAGCGGGGGTGTGTGATGATTTCCCGAAGGAGGGGAATGTTGTGGGTCACACCTGGAGAGAAGATTATCAAACATCATTACAGAAAGAAAAATAAGATAACATCCATTTAAAAAGCAACTGAGTCTATAAGCTGACAATCACTGAAAATCTGTTTGTGTACCTCTGATTACATAGTTATCCAGAGCATCCTCCATCCTGGCAAGGGCTTCAGCTCGCGTAGCTCCATAGGTAACCAGCTAGAATATACACCACAGGAAATTATTGCAGAACCACAAACCCTTGTGAAATGGCGGCATGTTTTGATCTACTGTCTTTATGTGACCATCAGTTCGTAAAAATAAAAAACACACTATTTACAAAACTATTATGTATTGAATACATCACTGACCTTAGAGATCATGGGATCATAGTATATGCTGATGTCACTTCCCTCCTGGATTCCGCTGTCTACACGGACCTGACAGAGTGGGGAGCACACAGAGTAAATGTTCATATTGGTAGGACATTTGCCAGTCACTTAGGCAGACTTAGTGGATTGTGTGTGAGGAAAATATAGTTTAAAAAGAAAGAAATAAGGTGAAACTACAAACTGCAGTATTCTATCGGAGAGAGGGCTGAATGTTCTTCTCTGTTGCAGCTCTAATATGTAGGTTAAGGTTGTAAGTTTAACAAACATCTTGCCTTGTGAAGCTTTAAGACTCCTATCTCGAACACACACACACACACACACACACACACACACACACACACACACACACACACACACACACACACACACACACACACACACACACAAAAAAAAAACACACACACACACACACACACACACACACACACACACTTACATTGCTGAGGTTGAGTGGCTCTTGGTATTTAGATAGCCGTCCAATGGAGGGAAGACCAAAAGACTTGTAAGGATCCTAACAGAACAAACAGAGAAATAGATCGGACGACAACAACAACTGAATCTTCAGGTTTCACTCACGACAGTAGTGTAGGAGAATGTTACATCAACAAAGGTTTAAAGGTCCTATGACATGGTGCTCTTTGGATGCTTTTATATAGGCCTTAGTGGTCCCCTAATACTGTATCTGAAGTCTCCTTCCTGAAATTCAGCCTTGGTGCAGAATTACAGCCACTAGAGCCAGTCCCACAATGATCTTTCCTTAGTATGTGCCATTTATGTGTCTGTAGCTATTGAGGAGAAAACAGGTGGAGAAGTGGGGGTGGGGGTGTGGCCGTCGACGCAACTGCCTGCCATTGCTTGTTTGCAAGCCATGATGTCTCTCTCTCTCATGGGTGAGCCAAATTCTCTGGGCGGGCAAAGCAGAGAAAGGGGAGGTAACCTTTCCCCTTATGATGTCATATAGGAAAGATTCTAGATTGGCCCATCTGAGCTTTCATTTTCTCAAAGTCGGAGCAGGATACCCAGGGCTCGGTTTACACCTATCGCCATTTCTAGCCACGGGGGGACCATAGGCAGGCTGGGGGAACTCATTAATATAAAAAAAAACTCAAAGTGAAATTTTCATGCCATGGGACCTTTAAATGTTTAAAATGTAAATATTTTACTATTATTTCATTGGCTTAACACCCCACCCTCCCCCTTTCATGTCTTTGCAACATGTTTCTATGTGTTGTGCATGGTTTGATCATAGTGATCAGTGTGTGTAGGGATCTGCAGCCCTTTCTGTGATCAGTACACTTCCAGCTGCTGGTGTTTGTTTCTTTGCTGCCTTGTCACTCCATACAGTCCTTACCTTCAGAATTAGTCTTTGCAGGTAATAACTAATTTAATAATTGTAAAACCATTTTAATATTATCAAACAGAGCCTTGCAGAGATTTCTTTTACAAAAACACCAATGTCACACACACACACACACACACACACACACACACACACACACACACACACACACACACACACACACACACACACACACACACAACACACACACACACCTCAGCGTAGACGCGACTCTCAATGGCCCAACCGTTAATTGGGATATCATCCTGTTTGTGCTGCAGTTGGTAACCCTTGGCAACCCTGATCATTTGCTCCACCAGGTCCAGGCCAGTAATACACTCTGTAATTGGATGCTCCACCTGGGATCAAAGTTAAACAGAGAAGATACAGTTTCTGAAAGCAAACTAGTGGAGATCTTATTGAGCGGGAAACTCAAGGAACCATTACTGGCCAGTCCTTACAGAGAAATGCTGAGTTTTTTTGTGATTGTTGCTGGCAAAAATCCTTGATTATGCGGCACGTTTAAAAAAAAAAAAAATGCGATGGAATAGCCGGGATATTTAAGCAATTTTATGCGATGAAATTGTGGGAACTTGCAAAAATTCCGGGAACTTGCAAAAATGCGGTTTGATGAAAAAGAGAAAAAATGTGATTCCCCCAACACCCTGGTTTTCGATGATGTGCACATCACGTAATTACGTCACTTCATAACGTTCCCATGGCAACAGGGGAAAATGGCTCATGTGTGAATTAAAAGCAACATTTTTCAACTTTCTGCTAAGATATGAGACTTTTTTGCAACGAAAATGCGGGGATTATGAAATCACGCAAGCCCTGCATATTTGCGCGGAAATCGGCAATTTATGTGGCGAAAGTGTGGCGTATTTTATAAATATGCAGCCCCTGCATAAATATGCAGACTAACCAGACAGGCTGATTATGCATTGAATTATGCGATCGCATAATCGCGTTTTTCTAGAGGGACTGACTGGCTCTTTCCCAGATATTTCAGACAAACAGGCCTTACTTCGCAGGTGGAATTTTCTCAGTTGTCATGGAGAGGTTTAAAGATTGCTTAGTCAAACTCCATGAACCAAAACATCCCCTGTCCAGCTGGGAGCCTTTGTCGTTTCCCAGCTCTCTCATTTTCTATAATCTCCCTTTGTCTCCATTATATATAATTGCTATGCTCTTGTCACAAAAATATATATAAAAACATTATTTGTCTCCCTATTATCAACTTTCTGTATAAAAAAATAACTCTGTATAAAACAAAATATGAGTACTAAGAGAGTACATTGTGAAATGTCTTTCGGCATCAGGGTGGTAGCAAATAAACTGGCTTACTTTACATTAAAAGTAATTCACAACAGTCCAATAAAATGATCATTTTGAAACATACCACAACCACATGGTCCACAGTTTGATTCAGGCTCCACCTTTGTTCCATGGCATGCCTCTCTCTCCCCTTGTGTCCTGTCTAAGATTCACTGTCAACTAATGCTAAAGGAAAATGGACCACTTTAAAGCACATTTCTCATCTTTATTGAGAGACATACTTGACAACACTCTGTTTGCTCTTAAATTTATAATTAATCATTGTTCGCATAGAACTCCACCCAGCTAGACAGGGGATGTTTTGGTTCCTGGTCGGCGCTTTCAACTAACAGGGAGCCCCAAGAAAAAAAAACTCTTAAATTAAGGTCTATTTACAAGCCTTTACTGGAGCTTTAAGCCACATGTCATGGTCTTCATCAGTTCATTGAAATTGACTGAGCAATCTTTGAACCTCTCCATGACAACTGAGAACACCCCCCCCACATGGTAAATGAGCATAACCGGCTGACTGATGTTACCTAAGCTCTGCAGATTGACAAGCTGCAGGTTCCTTTAATAAATACAAACTCAACACTCTGCTCTGTGATTTATCCTGTTTATTTGGCAGATTTATTTGCCTATTTTTTAAAAGATAGTCTCTCATTCCTTAGTCTCGCATTGCCAGACCTTCCTCCACAGCACTGTGGAGGAGGGTCTGGCTAGTCTACACGGGATGGGATAGTTAACGTGCTTTGGTTTATTGTTTATTAACATGGCTTTAAACCAATAACAATCGTCATGGGTCATTATGTTCCATTATCTTTATTGTGACTATTATTGCCACTGTTCATCACAGCCCCAACCGGCACCGTCAGACACCGCCTACCAAGAGGCTGGGTCTGTCCGAGGTTTCTCCCTTAAAAGGAAGTTTCTCACCACCGAGGTTTCTTCCTAAAAGGGTTTTTTTGCTCGCCACTGTTGCACTAATATACTTGCTCTTGGGGGAATTACTGGAATTGTTGCGTCTTTGTATATTATAGTGTGGTCTAGACCTACTCTATCTGTAAAGTGTCTTGAAATAACTCTTGTTATCATTTGATACTATAAATAAAATTGAACTGAATTTGGTGGAACATCGTCGTGCAACAGAAAACTCAGATTGGACAGATATTCTAGCTAGCTGTCTGGATTTACCTTGCAGAGATCAAAAGGAGCAATTAACCATAGACCTTTTAAAATCGACCAGAGTTTAAAATTCCAACACAAAGAAAGCGGAAGGTATCCGGACATCCAGCGAAAAGGACCTACGGCATATGAAAGGTCGTGATACTCATTCCTCAACGGATCTGTCAAAGTAAAGGCTAAAGGAATAATAATAATAATTAAAGCTGCGAGCAGCGATGGACGGGCCCTCGCGCCTCTGCGCGCGTCGGGGTTACCGGCGGACGCCGCTCCTTGCGACCGTGCATTTGCACGGCACTCAGATGCCGCAAACCGTCACCAATGAAAAGAGAACTCCCCACCGAGTTCAACGATACCTAACACAAGACTCTACGTCATACGGTTCATTAGCTGTGAAAGGGGGCGTGGCTAAAGCATAGGGGGCGGGTCAAACCATCACCAAATAAAAACGAAGCCTCTGCTGAGATGAATGATACCTCACACAAGACTCTACCTTAAATGGGTCAGCATGTATGAAAGGGGGCGTGGCTTAAACATAGGGGGCGGGACAAACCATCAACAATAAAGAAGGAAGTCTCTGCTGAGTTCAATGATACCTCACACAAGTGTTTACATCAATCGGGCCATTAGTAATAAAAGGGGGCGTGGCTTGAACATAGGGGCGGGCCAAACCATCACCAATGAAGAAGGAAGTCTCTGCTGAGTTCATTGATACCTCATACTAGGGTCTATCTTAAATGGTTCAAATTTTAAGAAAGGGGCGGGGCTTAAGCATAAGGGGCGGGTCAAACCATCACCAATGAAGAAAGAAGTCTCTGCTGAGTTCAATGACACCTCACACAAGACTCTACCTTAAACGGTTCAAATGTTATGAAAGGGGGCGTGGCCTGAGTAAGTGGGCGTGGTCATATTATAGGAGGCGGCTCAGTATCACATGTAGACCACACATTCTAAGTTTCATGTAAATTGGATGATGTTTGTCATATAAGGCGCATTTCCTGTGGCCAGGGGGGGGCGATATGACCAAAAGTCAATTTTGTCCTGTAGGTGTCCTCAGGCCTGGACCCTTGTCCATCGTGAGAAATTTTGGGCAGATACAACAACATACACTCAAGTTACAACAACTTCTTTGTTCATCGCTAAACACTCAAAATGGCTGCCACGCCACGCCCACACCGTCTGACGAAAAGTTTTTCTTTTTATAACTTTTCATCGTTAAGGTGTTGGGATGGTACAGACCAAGTTTGAAGTCCATCGGATGAAATCTCTAGGAGGAGTTCGTTAAAGTATAGCACCTTGACTTTTAGGCCTACTTCCTGTTGCCACTAGGGGCGCTATGACTTTAAGTAAATATCGGCCTTTATTTGTCCTCAGGGTTGGACTCTTATGAATCCTGAAAAGTTTCCAGGTAATCGGACAACGCGTACACTCGAAGTTACACCCACTTCCTGTTTTGGCGCGAAACGCGCAAAATAACCGCCCGCCCGCGGTCACCGCCCTATGACGAAAAGTTTTTCTTTTAACAACTTTTCATCTTTAACATCTTAAGATGGCACAGACCGAGTTTGAAGTTGATCGGATGAAATCTCTAGGAGGAGTTCGTTAAAGTACGACGTGGAAATGGCCAAAATCGCACTAATTTCGAACTTTGAAATCAAAATGGCGGACTTCCTGTTGGGTTTAGGGTATGGCTCTAATGAAATCTTTTGTACATCTTGACATGATACATATGTGTACCAAGTTTCGTGAGTCTACGTTAAACGCACTGCAGGGGCTCAATTTTCTTAACTTTCTAGGGGGCGCTAGAGAGCCATTTTTGTGCGCCTATTCCCGAAACCCTTAAAATACGTAAATTTTCACCAGACTTGATGCGACCGCCAAATTTGAGTTTTTGAATAGGTTAAGCCCCTCAAAAAGGCAATTCATTTGACGGGAAAATAATAGAAAGAAAAATAATAATTCCTTCAGTTTCAATAGGGCCTTCGCCGCTGTCGGCGCTCGGGCCCTAATAATAATAATAACAATAATCAGAAGAAGGAGTGTAAACCCAACTGTTAAACAACTGTGTCTACACCCACATACAGACACACAACCAGCCCTACACTGACCTGTAGTCGTGTGTTCATCTCCAGGAAGTAGAAGTTCTTTTTAGAATCCACAAGGAACTCCACGGTGCCAGCAGAGGAGTACTGCACAGCCTTGGCCAGTTGCACTGCCTGCTCACCCATCGCCCGCCTTGTCACTGGGTCCAGGAAAGTACTGGAGAGGACACAACACTAGACACTCAGACTCACCTCAGTGGTGCAAATTCTTTCTTTATTTAATTTTCTTTTCATGCAGAGATAGAGGGCAGTACAAAAGAGAGCGTTTGTACGGATAAAAGTACAATGCAACCAGCAATAACCATGACAAATTGGGAGCCTGATAAAAACAAAATTACACAGCTTGACATACCACAAACCTTTTTTTTTTTTTTTTTTTTTTTAAAAGATACTTACTAAAAACTCAAACGTAATCATTTGCAGCCCCTATCATTGCTGAGTATTGTACGGGTGCAGGGTTTTAAGGTTAACCTGTAATTTTGGTTGCGGATGTTAATTTCTCCCCAATTTCAGATCATATTCCTGCTGCAACAAGTTTGATTGTGTAGTTTTTGGTTTAGAAGCTTTTATTGTTGATTTACCTCGGTACAAAAAGAGCCGCATTTATTAATTGCGAGTTAAGTATGGACAATCATCGTGGCCGGGTTGGATCAGTGGGTAGGGCAGGCGCACATATACTGAGAGCTCTCTCTCTCTCTCTCTCTCTCTCTCTCTCTCTCTCTCTCTCTCTCTCTCTCTCTCTCTCTCTCTCTCTCTCTCTCTCTCTCTCTCTCTCTCTCTCTCTCTCTCTCTCTTTCTCTTCTCTCTCTCTCTCTCTCTCTCTCTCTCTCTCTCTCTCATAGAAGAAATACATACAATTAATTGAGTAAACTAAAATATATTTAAAAAATAAAACAAAAACAGGAAAGCAACAACAGTATATTAATATACAGTAAAATTGCTAGTGTCAACGTAAGAAAGAAAACAAAGACAAAAAGCAAACAAAGACAAAAGCAAAGACAAAAAGAAAACATGAAATAAATCCATGAAGTAGAGGAGTTCATGAGTAATCTCTCTCTAAAATGAGTAATCTCTCTCTCTAATAAAGGCGGAACAGCCCAAAAATAATCTTAAAAAAAACAAACCCAAAAACTATGGACAATCATGTGATTAACCACGATTTAAATATTTTAATCTATTGAAAGTTCTAGAAATAATATTTTCAAACATTAACCACGAAACTGAGTATATGATGTGAATAAGCGAATATTAGAATGAAACTAACTGTTTTCATAGTTTATTGCATTCTTAATGAATCAAGAACACTACATCAACTAAAAATGGGGCAACATTAGAACATTATTGGTATCTACGATGTTGGCTAAGCTGTTCAAGGAAACTACAAGATTTCACATTTAATTTAGCAGTAATGCAGTGTGTGGCTTAAAATGCGGAGAAAGAGCAGACGCAGTTTCTCACTAACCTGGGAGCTTCTTCCACCACCTTCTGGTTCCTCCTCTGGATGGAGCATTCCCTCTCATTCAGCCACAGAGCATTACCATGTTTATCGGCCAGCACCTACAAGACAAAAAGTATTATACAACAAGTAGATCTGACCGGGCTAGACATTTTAAATTTGCTCAAATCAGCGTGATAGCACACCCAGAGCCATTTGAGCCTATAATTTGAGCACAACTTACTCATCAGTAAAAATATTACTCCGCCATTTTTTTCATGTAAACATTCTAAGAATTAATTCAAAATTAAACTGCTTCAGCTGAGGTTGACTCAGCAGGGACTAGAAATCTTTTTATATTCATGAGCAAATTGCCTCACAATATAAATACGTTTTGATTACATCTTTTATTTTGTTGGTAACCGTTGTACGTAATCGTATAATCTCAAAACTATCGCAACTTCAGTGAGGCTTACAGACAATGGTGCTGACCGCATCACTGTCGTTCCAATAATGACATTAAAGCACGCCCTCTTGTGTAATATTGCTTCATTCTATGGTTCTCTTTGGAAAAGGAGAGGCATTTGGAATTTATTTAGTTATTTATTTGACTTTTTTGTCAGAATAGCTAGATGTCAACAGTGTTGTGATTATAACTAGAATATTTGAATTTTCTGAAACAAGATGCATGTGTTGGAGAACTAGAATCTACTAGCTGCTGCTCCCAGCTGCACGCTGCTGCTACAGCAGCAATTATTTCTTCCTTGGCCCATAATACACCCACCAAGTTTCATGAAAATCTAGCCAGTAGTTTTTCCATAATCCTGCCGACAAGGAAACAAACAAACCAACAAACCGAGGCGAAAACCTAACCTTCCTGGTGGAGGTAATAATAAATAAGGTTTTGTTTTACTCATGAGCCTTACGGTTCATGAGTTATTAGCCAGAACATAGAACATGCAATAACTGACCACATGGCGGCGCTATTGGTATCATGTATTAATGTTAAGATTTCAACATTACTCCCATACACTTCCCATTATAATTTTTTATAAAATACATGCGTGTCCTGTCACACTCAAATTGTCAATATTAAATGACATCAGACCTATGTGTGCATGGGTCTTATACAGTACCTGTATCTCAATGTGTCTGGGGTTGTCTATAAACTTCTCAATGAGCAGCCTGTCATCTCCAAAGCTGGATGCTGCCTCCTGGGACGAGAACCGGAAACCTTCCCTGTAACAGTACACATACACACAGGAATTGCATTAGACATAAAGGTGCACAAACATCAGTCTTTCTAGTGGCCCAGGACTCTTTTTTCCTTTCTCTGCCTTTTGAGGATTGGCCATTTTTTTAAGTTTACTGGCGGGAGGACTAGATGTTAAACTTTTGATCTTACAGTAGCATGACCAGGGCTATTCAATTACAAATTCAGCTGGGCCAGATTGTAAAACCATGAAATGGCGATGGGTCAGACATTTTCAGCTGCCTATTTAAAACTTGTCTCTCTGCTTGCATGACCTTTTTTTCTGAGCCCACTAGATGGCGCTCTCTGTTTAATGAAAGGGTTGAAAGTTCACTGAATTATGCTTCAATCCAAGAGCACCATCTAGTGGGGTTAACAAATACAACTAATGGTTCATAAAGCTTCATTTTGACATCACTAGTATTCGTCTCTCTGGCTTAGACCCAACTGACAAATATGTGGAATTACTATGTCATTTAAAAAAAACACAATCAAACAGCGGTGATACTAGACTATTTCTAAGAAATATAGTCAATGGGCAGATGCAGACAGGAGGCTGAAAGGCCCCAAGTGCTGGGAAGCACTGCCAGCTGCTTCCTTTTTAAGCACGATTTATGCTTCTGCGTTAAATCTACGGCGTGGCAATGTACGTAGATACGTGGAAACACGGACCGTACACTGTAGCCTGATGTGCACTTCTTGAAAAATGTGTCTAACTACATGTCGTGGCGATGCACATTGCTCAGCCATAGCTTGGTAGCGTTGGATTCCCCCCACTATGCCTCGGAGTCGGTACTCGCCGTCACTCTCTCAATTACTCTACCACACACACCACATGCCAGCACACATGCCAGCCCTGCTATTCTCTTAAAGAGATCAACGCAGACACCAACGCACAAGTATAAACTTCAGGCCACTTACGTAGGCTTGAGCTCATGGCAAAGGCTGTGTGTGGAGCCTCCGCCGAATCATAAATCACGCTTAAGACTGTATAGGCTATGGCTTCCTTTTGGCGCACATGTCAATCAGTTGGGCTGTTCAGACAGACAGGACACGCTGCAGCCGACTCATCCATCTGCAGCGACTGGTCTATTTTCTCCACGCATCATGAGCGAATCGGACAAGACAACACACTGACAATCTTTTATAAATGATAAAGGACAGCCTATTTTACAGCTATAAAATACAAAATATCTGATTATGCTGGGCCACTCTGAGGTTGCTTCTGGGCCAGTTGTAGCCCGGCCGACTGAATAGGCTGGGACTAAACCATTTTTTGCATTATAGGGAGGGAAACCGAAATTATTTTCGACCACTATGTCAATGAAAATAAGGAAGATAAAGAATAACAAGCTTTTGGGTTACCTACAAATACTATATAAAGTCTTTATATGTCAAATGTCCAACAGATTATTTAAAGGTTAGAGTGCCCTTTTGGGCCCTCACTTGACCCCCGATGTGTGCGGCCCTGCGACAACAGCAGTAGGAAAGAAAAGTAGCCGAGGTCTTGGAAGTAGGAGTAGACAGCGACAGCAGGGAGTTGAAGGGGATGATTAACAAGTCAAAGTAGTAACTGTAGAAGTAGTGTAAACAGAAAGTGTTGATTTCAAGATATTTTAAACAGTTTAAGTAAAAAATAAGCTGCAGGAGTAGTTATTTTGTATGTATTTGCAATACAAGGTTTTGCAGTAGTATCTAAGGTTTAGCAGTTTAAGTCATACAGTATTTGTAGAAGCAAATTAAGTAATTTTTGTTTAAGCAGAAATGTCTGATTTTAGATACGAGTTAAGAGTAGATACAGTGGGGCAAAAAAATTATTTAGTAGCCACCAATTGTGCAAGTTCTCCCACTTAAAAAGATGAGAAAGGCCTGTAATTTTGGGGCTGTCGCTGGGCAACACAGACTTTCAACTCCCTCCAAAGATTTTCTATGGGGTTGAGATCTGGAGACTAGGCCACTCCAGGACCTTGAAATGCTTCTTAGGAAGCCACTCCTTCGTCTCCCGGGCGGTGTGTTTGGGATCATTGTCATGCTGAAAGACCCAGCCAGTTTCATCTTCAATGCCCTTGCTGATGGAAGGAGGTTTTCACTCAAAATCTCACGATACATGGCCCCATTCATTCTTTCCTTTACACGGATCAGTCGTCCTGGTTCCTTTGCAGAAAAACAGCCCCAAAGCATGATGTTTCCACCCCATGCTTCACAGTAGGTATGGTGTTCTTTGGATGCAACTCAGCATTCTTTCTCCTCCAAACACGACGAGTTGAGTTTTTACCAAAAAGTTCTATTTTGGTTTCATCTGACCATGTGACATTCTCCCAATCATCTTCTGGATCATCCAAATGCTCTCTAACAAACTTCAGACGGGCCTGGACATGTACCGGCTTAAGCAGGGGGACACGTCTGGCACTGCAGGATTTGAGTCCCTGGCAGCGTAGTGTGTTACTGATGGTAGCCTTTGTTACTTTGGTCCCAGCTTTCTGCAGGTCATTCACTAGGTCCCCCGTGTGGTTCTGGGATTTTTGCTCACCGTTCTTGTGATCATTTTGACCCCACAGTGCGAGATCTTGCGTGGAGCCCCAGATCGAGGGAGATTATCAGTGGTCTTGTATGGCTTCCATTTCCTAATAATTGCTCCCACAGTTGATTTCTTCACACCAAGCTGCTTACCTATTGCAGATTCAGTCTTTCCAGCCTGGTGCAGGTCTACAATTTTGTTTCTGGTGTCCTTTGACAGCTCTTTGGTCTTGGCCATAGTGGAGTTTGGAGTGTGACTGTTTAAGGTTGTGGACAGGTGTCTTTTATACTGATACCAAGTTCAAACAGGTGCCATTAATACAGGTAACGAGTGGAGGACAGAGGAGCCTCTTAAAGAAGAACTTACAGGTCTGTGAGATCCAGAAATCTTGCTTGTTTGTAGGTGACCAAATACTTATTTTACCGAGGAATTTACCAATTAATTCATTAAAAATCCTACAATGTGATTTTCTTTTCTCATTTTGTCTCTCATAGTTGAAGTGTACCTATGATGAAAATTACAGGCCTCTCATCTTTTTAAGTGGGAGACTTGCACAATTGGTGGCTGACTAAATACTTTTTTGCCCCACTGTAGATAGTGTACATTGAGTGTGTGACTGAAACAGGAATACAATACCTTGTCTCCTCAGCATTCCAAGCAATCCTCATTCCTTTCCCTCCTCCTCCTGCAGATGCTTTGATCATCACTGGGTAGCCTAGCAACAACAGACCTGGCATTAAAATGCATCCTGGGTGATCCGATCACAAGTGGACAGCTCTCAGTACGTTAGTTCACGCCTGGCATTAGAATGTGCCTCCACTAGGCTTGCTAAGGTCGTTGGTGTTACACGGTGGTCAGCCATAAGATTACAGATACACGGATTACATTACTTGCCCACCTTCGTTTGCTTTGCTTTTTTTTTTTTTTTTTTTTATAAAATAGGAATAAACCCATTCAACCAAATTATCAAAAAACTGTATAAAATAAACTTCTTTATACTAGTAATTAGTATATTTCTAAATCATTCTGCTACAATAATACACCAGTTAATTGCCTGACATAAATGTCCCTTACAAGTGTACGTAGAACATTTCTGCAATAGAAGAGCTGAATGGGAACGGAACACACACTCCCGACTTACCAATGTCCTGTGCGATCTTCACAGCTTCCTCAGCAGTCTGACACAGAGAAGGGTTTATGGTTACTGCTGAGGAACCAAGGCATTACTGACAACTATGCAGCGATTGTCTCATCCATGCTTTGAACTGGCTTGTATTGTTACAATAAATTGTTTGTCTGGAGGCTAATTGATCCTAGTGGTGAATGAAAATGATCTTGTACCACACCATCTTGAAAGTTATTTGTATGTGATGACTGTCTAAATTTCTTGTTTTTGGTAAAAATGTTTTGTGCACAAGTTAAATGAAAAAAAAAAAAATCTTACTGTTGAAACAGGAAACAATGAATCATACTTTTAGTATTGCCCATTACCGTTTGTAAAAAATGATACTGATTAAAAAAAAAAAAAAAAAAAATGAATAGGGAGTGTGCCCCATAAAGGGAACATTCCGGTGTACTTTATGTGTGCCCATACCTTGACAACTCCATCATATCCTGGGATAGTGTTGACGTTTGCAGCCTTAGCGATCAGCTTGCTCTCAATTTTATCCCCCATTGCCATTATAGCATGGGTGTCTGGGCCAATGAATGCCACGCCTTCTGCTGCCTAGTAACAAAAGATACTACCATGAAATTTACCATATCTGACTTACAATACCACAGATATGTTTGCATTTAGTAAATCTATCATCCAACTTCCTAAAAAAGATGAAACATAATACTGAGGTTTATTGTCCATGTTTTTAGTAACTACAATTGTAATTGCCAGTAAAATGTGAGCCTGGTTTTTTAAAGCAATAGTTCAACATTTTAGTAAATACACTTATTTGTTTTCTTTCAGAGAGTGAAAAAAAAAAGATCAATCTCATGTCTGTGTGTGTAGTACAGCTAGAGTCAGGAAAACTATTCCTTCAAACACAAATGCATACACTTTTATTTTAGCATTTAATAACAATTAAAGTACCGTAAAAACCTGACTGGAGGTGGTTTTATAAATGCTAACAAAATAACTTCTCTAATGTGGGACAAAATACAAGAAATCATTACTACCATAGGCAATACAACTTTTTAAACACTTCATCACTGAGTGTTAGATAAGACACATATTCATCACAATACTGCTAAGTTCAAACTGCATCTTTATAAATATTATTTAAGTAGTTGTACATTTTATACATATTCCCCAACTTGTATACACCTTTGGACAATCTTTCCCTTATTGTATATTTTTATCTTTATTTTTTGTATTCCATCCCATTTATTAATAATTAATATTCTACATATTTCGTGAATTCGGGTACATTTAATTAACCTAAAAATATAAAGGTTTTTGTCTTCTGGCAGTACCCCAGGGACCGCTGCACATACAGAGAGCCAGTGATGAGAACAAGCAGGTGTGTGTCAGATATGTGCAGAACAAAAACACCAACACATCCTCAACAGTATGATAATAACATCCAAAACACAAGATTCACTCTCAATGGATGACATGAGAAATACTTTCAAAAATACAAAGGTTTTAAAAAACACACATATGGTGAAAATACACCGTGAGGAGGAGAAAAACCAAATCCTTTATAAAAGTTTTCTCTCCGCAATGTCATCTGCCGTGTCCTATTGTAAATTTAGATGGATTATGATTGGCTGTCAGTGTTCCATTCATCAAATTGTTCTTGGTGTGAATGGCCCTTTATCCTCCATAGTTGCACAAGCCTCCACATCCCTAATCCATACTTTCATTAAACATTTGTGGATCATTCATTAACACAAATATTTTCTGTTAATGATACTAAAATAAATCATAAATAGGTCAAAGACTGTAAATACATCAGCAACAAATGCATGTCTCACCCCCAAAGCAGTAATCAATTACCTTGGCATGTATTTGTCATGGATTTATTTTGAACTCATGGTAGTAAAGTGTGTGATAAAAGAAAATAAGAGTGTGTGTGTGTGTGTGTGTGTGTGTGTGTGTGTGTGTGTGTGTGTGTGGTGCTGATTCTACATTTTACTCACCAGTCGCTTTGCAAATTCTTTGTTTTCAGAGAGAAACCCATAGCCAGGATGAACCTTTACAAACAAACAAAAAAACTTTGATTGTTTCAAAGTCTTTAAAACACAAAGCAGTTGTCAGTCTGCTACAAAGAGGAGTGCTTTTTAGACGAGGGTCAAGCTTCTCACCTCAAGATCAATACAAGCAAAAGGAAGGACATGCTGATTGATTTTTAGAGAAAAAAAAAAACACCCACTTCCTCTCAGACTGTCATAGCAAATAACACAGTGGAGATTGTTAATACCTACCAATACATGGGCGCAATCCTCTATATTACATTACCTGTCATTTAGCTGGCGACTTCCAATTAAGTGAGAGGAAGCGGAACATGTTTTTAGTGGTGGGGGAAACCAGAGCACCCGGAGAATACCTCATGCAGACACGGGGAGAACATGCAAACTCCACACAGAAAGGCCCGGGACAACCTGGGTTCAAACCCGGGACCTTCTTGCTGTGAGGCCACAGTATATTTTTCTATATAGTTTCTATCTCAATGAAAGAAAAAAAAAAAAAAAAAAACAGCAGCCAAACTGCATTACAGCAATATTTACGTACTGATCCTTGACCGTTCTTAGTGCTATGTCAATTTTGCACTCAAGTTCTTAATAAAATGAGAAAAAGTTAAGTATTTAATTCACAAATGAGTATACCAAAATAAGCTTCAACACGTAGTTATTTCATATAGACTATTTGTTGAATTACCAGAAAACATCATTCATCCTGATATACAGTATCGTTAAAGATATAGAAGGACTTATATCGAAATAGAATATTGTCAATAAGACCCATGTCAATACTTGTTGTTTATAGTGTCTTTGTTGGTGCCGTATATTTCTTGTTCTTGATAGTGTTTTTGTTGTTGTTTAGGTTCTTCTCTCTTTTTTTATGTTGCACTAGAATTACACTCCACTATACAATAACTGAACCTCTTGACACAGCTCTGTGAAATGTGATGCAGTCACATGATTTACCGTTTGGAGGACCTACATGTTGTCTTGAATAATACCTGGGGTACCTTTCGCATCTTAACCAATGAGTACCGATACCGGTACCTGAAATTCGGTTCCCTGTACCCAACGGTACTTTTGTCTGTACTTTCCCTCTGCAATTACAAAAACATTATTTCAGTTGTAAAAATAACTCCAAACCTATTTATCCTATTTACGTAGAACATTATGTCATTTATTTAAAATATTTTACACTGACAGAAATTAAATAAAAATAAACCCCTCTCACTCTCCTCCCAAACCCGTCCCTACAACTTCTTAAATTGAATAATTATTAAACTTTTATTTATGTATTTGTAAAGTTTTATTTTCATCATGACCATTTTAAATTGCTCCTTAATGTTTCATGTAAAACACATTAAAATTGCCTTGCAATTTTAAAAAGGTGCTGTAGAAATAAAGTTGCCTTGCCTTACAACATCAGCCTGTCAGTCAGTCCCCAGGGCATAGAACCCACTGTTGTCTCACAGGAAGTGTAACGGTGCAGATTCACTTGTCCGTGCGACGCTTCTGTCGCATCGCACCCCGCTCTATTCCTATGGGTGACGTCAAGCGATTTCAACGCGCACGCAAAGCATTCCGGGAAGGCGGCATTCCGGGAAGGCGGCGCTGCCCAGCTTTATGCAAATGAATCGCGTTGAACGCGACGCGACTATCCAGTAGAAGTAGACGAAAATCTTTGTTGATCTGAAATGAAGACAGATTCAGCAACTGCATGGCCTATTTCTCGCTTAAAATGTTTTCAGAAACAAACATTTCGGTGAACTATTTTTGTAAAATACGAGATCGTATTCTCAACGAGCCGCTATGACACTCTGTTGAAATTCTCGAGTAGCCAAACCCACGTCACGCGTTCGTCCAATCAGCTGCTGGTCAGGGGCGTGGAGCATCAACCATGGCTGTATGACGTCGCGACACCACGCTTCAGTCGTGTCGGACATATGGATCTGTACCGTAACGTCAACAGCATCACGACTGCTTTCGGCTCACCATTAATATCATATCACAGTGAGTGGTGTCTGCGTGAAAAACTGTAACCATACTTGAAACCACTTTATCGGCATTCACTGTGACTTCAACAAAACTGCAGCTAGTTTGCTCCATCTGCACCTCTGCAGGCGTGCGTGCGTGTGTCGGAGCTCCGCTCTCTGTCAACATGCAGAGAGGACAGATAAGATCAGCTGGCACTTACTCTCAGGTACCAAAATTTTGCACGGTTTGATTTTACGTGAACCAATACTCGGTCGGTACGTGATTCAGTCGGTACTGGTACCGGTACAGGGTTCGGTACCCAACCCTAGTCTTGATGGGTGTATCAAGTACGCAGAGTGTCATGCATGTCACCTACCACAGTCACATAATGTAACAAGAGCCATGTAAATGCTTACAGCTTGTGCTCCAGTCACTCTGATGGCGTCCATGATGGCATCCATGTTCAGGTAGCTCTTACTGGTGGGGGCGGGGCCAACACACACTGCTTCATCAGCCATCTTTACATGAACCTAGATACACACATACAAAGGGAAGTTCAATCCAGATTAAGTGAGAAAGACATTCTATGAGCCCTGAAGACTCCAAAACAACAATCCAAAACATCCCCACCTTATATAGTTAGGTTTCAACAGAAACTCTGGGATTTCTGTTATAAAGATGCATTTCATGTGACTATATGCATGTGTTAGAGGTCAGAGCCCCTCCTTTATTTCTTCTTCCGTGGTCCTGTGACTGTAAATCCCTTGTGCCCCCTTTCCCTCTCCCCTTTTGGAATACCGTTTGGGAGAGGTGAGTGTAATTTATTTTTGGCTCATTCATTACTTGAATTCATTCCATTATTTCTTGTATTATTTTGTTTATATTTTTGATCCCCATAATTTTATGTCTTTCTACATCTTGATTTCAACAGACTTTTGTCACTTTATTGTTGTTTTACACGTTTTTAAGAGTTAGTGTAGCTAGCTTAAATTCGCAGCAGACAAAGCTAACTTCGGTTTTGTATATGTGTTAATGTGTGTATATGGGTCAATTGTTAATATGCCCCTTTTTGTAATACCATTTGGGAGAGAAGTTGGAGCGGGCCATTCTGATGTATGACAAGATCTGTTTATTTTCGTTTATCACTAGAATAAACAGACATCATCCTAAAGAGATCCTGGTGTATAAAATATAACGTTATACAATGCAGAAGTCCACCGGTTACACATACATGAGTTTTCAGTACACACCAGGCTTAAAAACGAGTAGATGTTAACAAGAATTTCCTGGGAAATACAGAATTTTTAACACTGGATGAAAACAGATGGAAACTCACAGCACTGGAGTCTACATCACTGTGAACAGCTACAGTCTGGATGCCCATCTTATGACATGTCTTCATCACCTGATGGAAAAACAACATTAACAACTCGTGCTTCGCTCTATGGTCAATGTCAAATACAATGCTGAGAATTACCGTATATAGGTACAGGTTGCTATGTGTTAAGTATGTACTATTAACAAAAATCTGCCAAAAAAAAGGAACAAAGCCAAGTTTGTGGTTAAACATGTTCTGTTCATCCTTACATACACACACACACACACACACACACATACATACATACATATATATATATACATATATATATATATATATATACATATATATATATATATATATATATATATATATATATATATATATATATATACATATATATATATATAATATATATATACATATATACACACATATATACATATATAACATATACATATATATATATATACACATATATACATATATACATATATATATATACATATATACATATACACATATATACATATATACATACACATATATACATATATACATATACATATATATACATATACATATATACATATATACATACACACAGAGAGACAGAGACACACATGAGAGACACAGCACACACACACACACACACAGACAGGCACACATACACACAACACATGCAGGCAGACACACACACGCAGGCACATATATGCACACGAGAGACACAGAGAGAGAGAGAGAGAGCACGCATGCACACATATATACATACAGTGCACACAGAGAGAGAGAGCAGGAGTATATATATATAGAGACAAACAGCACACACACATATATAAAGAGACACATATATATAACAATTTTCACATATATATATGCAGGCACACACACACACACACATACATACACACAGAGAGAGAGAGAAACAGACACATATATACATAAGACAGGAAAAGAGATATATAGACATATATATAAAAGGAGAGAGAGCACAGCAGGCAGGCAGACACAGAGAGAGAACAAGACAGGCATATATATATACAGAAAA
Organism: Perca fluviatilis; assembly: GCF_010015445.1. NCBI lineage: Eukaryota > Metazoa > Chordata > Actinopteri > Perciformes > Percidae > Perca > Perca fluviatilis. The sequence goes on along the minus strand of NC_053130.1, from coordinate 29,662,422 downwards.
GAGACAGAAGACGACAGGTGGAAGAAGAACACGAAAGAGGGAGGAAAAGAGTGAAAGACACGGAAGGACAGCCCAGGGAAATAGAGAGAGAGGAGGACAGCACACGAAAGGAAAGAGTGGACCACTGGAGGTAGAGTGGAGGAATAAGGAATAAACAGATGAAGCCATAACACGAAGAAAAGAAACGAATAGTGAAAGGAAAGAAATATTCATAGAGTAAACTGGAAGGACAGCATCTGTGGAAGGAGGCACGGAGGGAATGAAATATATATATACATATAATAAACAGAAGCCCAGGTGGTGGTGGAGATGGACACAGCAACGAAAGAAAGGATGGCAGAAAGACGCCAGAAGGTGGAGGAAGGAAAGAGAAATAATGGCTAAAGGGGAATAATGGAAGGGGAAGGATAAAGAAGAAGAAGGAATGGAGTTGTATATAGAATAATAGTGGAAGGGATAGAGGACAAGGAGGATATGGAGATGGCATGGTACTACACAGAGAAAGAAAGGAAAGGAGGAAAGCAGGGAGGAAGGAATAGAAAGTGAGAGGAAGAAGAGAAAGAGGGGGAGAGGGAAGAAATGGAATGGAGACGGATATAAAGAGGTAGAATGAGAGGGAGATATATAGGAATGGAAAGAACAGACGAAGGAATGAGGAAAATGGAGGAAGGGGGAGGAATGGATATAGAAAGGAGGAAGGGAAGAAGGGATAAGAAGGGGAATGGGAGAGAGGGGAAGGGAGAGAGGAGGAAGGAATGGACAGAATAGAGATGGAGTAATGGAAAAAATGGAGTAGGGTAAATAGAGGAAGAAAGTGGAAAGCGAGGGTAGAATATAGTGGAAGGAGTGGGAGGAAGGAAAGTAATGGAATGGAGGAGGAGAAAGGAACGGTAGAGAGATAGGGGAAAGGAAGGAAGGAGGATATGGAGTGGAGGAATAGGATGGGGGGAGGAGTAGGGAATGGAATGGAGGAAGTGGAAGGAAATGGAAGCAAAGTGGTGGAGTGAGTGGCGGAAGGAAGGAAGACAGAAGAATCACGGATGATATCCGCAATAGGGATGGAAGGCAGGGAGAAGCAAGCAGGAGGGACATGGGGTAATGGATAGTGGATGGTGACGGAACCAGTGCGCATGGAAGAGGGGGATGGTGTTATATCGGACCAGATCTGATAGTGATTTCACGGGGGGTTGTGATGCTCAAAAATAATTATCCACTAATTTACAGATGTGTCTTTCCCCATGTAAATCTATGGGGAAAGTCTTTTTGGGCCATAGGGCATTACCGTCGGCCCGGGAGTTGCAAATCCACCACCTGCCCGCTAGGTTCGTTTTGCTTCAAAGCACGGCATGGAGCAGGACTTATTTTTACAGTATATAGAGCAGGTGCAATAGAGACTTCGGCCAGCTGCTTCTGGTTTAGCGCTGAGCTTACTTTAAAAAAGGGATTAAACGATTTATTTTCTTCTAGACTTTCCAAATGTTACCGGATGGATCAATTTCTGATAGTTTGCGGGTGTTTGCGGGTGTTATTCACTGATTTACAGAGGTCGCTTTCGCCATGAAGGTCTATAGGAATGGCATAACGTGAAGGACAAAGAAGTTGCAATTCCACGGTTTGTCAAATTGGCTTCAAAGCTTGACACACTTCATGGGGGCCTGGCTTGGACCAGCATGAAAAAATGAAACTCAATATATATGGTTTTATCAAGTGTGAAAGCACTTGTAATACGACTTTGATACAAAAACAAGTACTAAAGTTGCACTGTGCCGCCTGATCATATTGAGCTTGGTAGAATGACAATAAAGAAATGTGATATTTTGGCAGCTTTTTTTTTTTAAAAGATTATTTTTTGGGCATTTTCGGGCCTTTATTTATATAGGACAGCTGAAGACATGAAAAGGGAGCGAGAGGGGGAATGACATGTAGCAAAGGGCCGCAGGGCAGAGTCAAACCCCGGCCCGCTGCTTTGAGGAGTAAACCTCTATATAAGGGCACCTGCTCTACCAGGTGAGCTACCCAGGCACCCGAAATGTGATATTTTATATGAGTGAAAAATCAAAAAACAACTTTGTGAGTGAGGCCCTTCTAATGCACAAGCCTTGAGGAAATTACCAACTTGTATCCAAACAGAAGCAAAGTGGTTTGTACAGAACAATAGTTTTCAAACCATTTAAAGTGCCTTTATTCATTTGGAATGCAGAATAATTAACATGCACACATGCTCGGACTCAAACCTCCCTTAGCATGAAGGCTCAGTTTTAGAATGAAAAAGCTATGCTATGTTTGAGGGTGAACCAGTTTGCTTAAAATTTTGCTCCTAATGTGTTTAACCAAAGTATCACAAGCAGGTGGCCTCTAGGGGCCCAACGATCAATTTTACTTGGGGGCCCCCTAGTGGACTGATCTGGTGAAACATTAGACTTTAGAGGACCCAGTCAAACAAGTTAAAGCTGCAGCCTGGACCCCTTGAAAGCGATCCAGCGATGTCTCGCTAAGGTCAATAAAATGCAATTACTGTTGTTTAAACAGATATAATGTGTTAATGTTCAGCACCATCGTACCAGAACTTGTTTTATACACACGTTTGGAGTACAGCCTGTCTGTCAAAGTCGGACTGGATTCAGTCTCTTTCTGGCTAAAAAAACAAACAAAAAATGTACTTGTCAAGCTTTTAGCAGCATACGTTTTTCCAATTTTAGCAAAGCGGTTCCTTCGCTTATTATCTCATCTAAGGACGTTCCATGTTTAGGTTATCTTTATACCTGTTCCATCAAGAACGTTCAGGACTGTCCTACTTGTCATTAGCAGGTGTTGGACTTATGCTAACAGCCATCATGTCATTCTGCTGATAGTAAACACACGGCTGTTAGTTTGGTCAACGAGCTCGCACTTTGCTGTGAACAGCTCACCTCTACAGCAAAAAGTGTGAACAGCTCACCTTTACAGCAAACAGCAGCCTGTTCAGTGATGGAGAGACCCTGTGCGCCGCCATGTTGCCAAACTGTGACGGTGACGGTCAATGACGTATTAGCTTTAAAGAGACAAGATTGGTGGAGGGAGAGGCGTCAACGCCAATCATATTTTTTTTCTCGCAACTTTATTCATTCATCATCGTTCATCATCATACCAGCAAACAAGAAACGCTGCCTTAAAAAATCTTTGGCAGAAGACATGCTAGTCAAAATCCTAGTAATTGTTCCTTTTGTCTGGTGGGTACATCATAGATTTTCTGTCAAGAAACAAGATTCATTGAATTTATTGTGGGGCAATTTTTAGAAAATAAGTCCATTTTTCAACTTGGTTCAAACTCTTGGTTGCTCTAATTGTTCCTCCCGTCCATAGCCTAGGGCTGGACGATTTTGGCTAAAATCATAATCACGATTAATCGAAGAAGTTACCTTGATTACGATTATTGAACGATTATTTAAAAAAATATATATTTTCTTATAGGCTACTGTAAATATGTTCACGGTTATTTTTTCTAATGAAAGAGTGCATAATCCTATCTTTGTGATTCTAAAATAAGGAAACAACACACAGATAGCAATTAATGCTTATTTATTAAATATTTCAAACAACTGAACTTAAATCTACAACTGTAGATTTTACAATGAAATAAAAATAAAAAAGTAAATTAAGTTTTAATGTAAACAGGCGGAGTCATTAACACACAATGGGCAGCACAGAAATATTGATAGGATTAAAAGACCGAAATAATCGACTTGGTAAAATTATGTCGGTTATAGGCTCTGAATTTCGGTTTCGATTATTTTTCGATTAATCATCCAGCCCTACCGTAACCTACTGGTCGTGAAATGATCTCTTCTTAATGCATTTCCACTGTAAGAGATATGCGCAATGCGGAAGTGCCTTACATCTGCATTCTATCTTATTTAAAGCAGGGGGCGACTCCAATGGTTGCAAAAAGAAGTCTGTTTCCAATAGAGGTCTATGGGGAAATGACCCTACTTCTCACTCGATTTATTACCTCAGTAAACATTTTCATTCATTCGTTCATTCACATTAATCACTAGTTTCAAATCTTCTTCAATTCAATACAGCATGATATTCATTTTGTAAATTATGGTCCCATTTATTTTAAAATAGACGATAAAGCAGGAAATGCTTTAGGGCGTGGCTGTATGCCAACCTGTCAATCACGACAGAGGCTTAGCAATGTGTATCCATGGCCCTGTATATATCATACATGCCAACACTCCCGTTTTTTGCATGGCCCAAACTCCTTTATAAATAATCGGATCCAATATGTTTGTCTAAAGTTGACTAGTTGCCAGATCTTGTATGAAACGCATCCTATTCACACAATTTTCAACCCGTTTGTCACCTCAACCTGGCAACCCATTAGCGCAGTTGAAAGCGAGCCGATAAAAAAGGTAGGTGAAGGCGGTGTTCCCGCAAAGAAATCGAAATTTAGCTGTAAATATCAACAGTGTTGGGCGCAACAATTTACATGCATCTTACCTAGTCATATCGACAACCTCCACGCTTTTTGTAAGGTGTGTCGCATTGATTTTATGGTAGCGCATGGCGGGAAAAAACATTACCCAACACATGAAAACACAGCGGGTCTTGTAAACCAAATGTTGGCAGGTATGGTGTATATTGTATTGAAATAGCCATTCACTTGTTTTTGGGTGTTGTCCATGTTTTCAGTCCACAAACCAATGGGTGACGTCATCGATATTATGTCCATTATGTTTACAGTCTATGGTTTGGTTGTTGAGGTCTGCATACAGCAGATGCAGCAGTAGGCAATATGAGAAAAATCATGTGGTTTACATTAATGCATGTAAATATGTTCTAGTAGAAAACCCAAATGAGCATGTTTTCTTTAAGACTATATATTTTACTTCTCCTTTTTCAGACTAAATTAACCAAGGTAGCAAAATACATAAATATATAAAAGACAGATGCACGTGGGTCCCTGTGCTCTCTGGATTCAAAGAGAAATGTTAGTGCTCTATTTGTGTTTCTCCACATTGGCTGGAGTTTTGTGGGGTCAGCTGTGTATGTTGTATTTAAAGTGAATCCTTCAAATCTAAGTTTTTGTCAAATGCCATTTTGCCATCCATTTAGAACAGCACTCCCTAGAGCCCTGAAGAAGGTAACATATCCAGATTTTTTAAATGAACAAAGCTAAGATGAGATGAAAGTCTGAAATAACATACCTTTGCGTAGCAGAAATATGTTTTTGTTTGTTTTTCTCTCCTGTTAATCATCACAACCAAGCAGATTTATCTTGTGACCCAATGTGGGTCAGGCCCCTTACAATGTTAAGGGCCTGACCCACATTGGGAACTATTGACTTACAAAACCACACTAAATTGTAATTTTTGTGCAGAATCTGTGTTAAATGCTGCATTCCACTAATATCAAAAAAGTCAGAAATTCACGTCACACGGAAGTATCAAGTCCATGAATCCACATATACAATCCACCCACCTGAAAATCGAAGTCAGCTCCACATCAGTAATCCTGGTCACTTGATGACAGAGGGGTGGACACAGGCAGCTACTGCTGAGGACACTGAGCCCATATCGTCATTTCCGTCCGCGTGAAGGTTTGAACAACGTGTTACCATGTGTAGCTTTCAATTTATGTGGAAATCAGTTGCTCGGAATAGTCTGCCAGGATAACTTCGTTGTCTAATTTAAAGGTTTTTCAAAAATATTTGGCCTGGCTCAAGTCTGTCAGATCCTGTGAAGCCTATGTAGCCTTTTTGTGGTTGAAAGAAAAGGGTCACAGATGCTGTATTTGATTAATAAAATAACAAAACATAAATTAAAAATAATAAATTTTTAAAATAAGAAGTTAAGCCACAAAAAATGAACAAATAGTAGGCCTACAGCCGAAATACTACTGGTTATTTTTCAAATTAAATTAGGAAAAAATAATTCTTATCCACACAAAAAAAACTAATTAGTAAAATCCTGTCTGCATTCCTGGACATCAAAAGAATAATTAAGAAGCTGTTGTTGTAGTAGTAGTAGTAGTAGTAGCTGTGCCTGCTTCATATGTGCTTAACAGAAGACTAATAATAAGTTATTAGGATTTAAATGGTTTATTTAACAAATTACACTTTCATGTGCATGAGAAAAACAATTCATTGAGAAATTCATTTTAGATTTTTTTGTATTGCTCTGTGATGACTGCATGTGACTGTAAACCAGTGGACCTGCATGAAAAATGCAATTTTACTCACCATTAGTAAGTAACCTATCAGAAACTTGCTAGTGCCTCCAACAAGTATGTGGGCTACAAGTTTTTTAATAATAATTTAAAAAACAAACAAATAAATATTCTTGCTAACTTATATACTATTCGTTCAGTGTATTTGTGACACTGTCTTTTAAATTATGGACCATGACAGAGTCCTTTACATTGTAAGTCTGACAACAAAATTCATCATACTCTTCTTAAAACTCTTGACTAATGTAGACACATACTGCTAGTGTCTTTTTCTTGTTAAAACAGATAGACACCGGTCATCAGGTTTGGTGTAAAAGGATCTCACACGCATCAGTACTGTGGGACACTGGGAAATGCAGATTGACGATGGGTCTTTCCTAAAATGGCATTGGCCTATGCTAACTTTACAAACAGCTTATTGGGAAGCAGTCTGAGCAGGCAGTGTATATCTGATTCATCCCTGACGTCAATTAATCATTAAACCTAGCACCAGGATACAGATTCATTTAGTTGGCTTGAATTATGTGGTTAGAAGAAAGCATTCATCTAGTGAGACCAACTATTATCACTTCAACAGTTCAGCTAGTGGTACAGTAAGACATCATATTCCATGGGCTACTTACTAGTATTTCCAAGGGCTGCATGGTGCCTTAGATCAGGAGGGTCAGGGTTCGAACCCTTATATGTGAAGTTTGCATGTTCTCCCCACGTAATTGTGGATTATCTCTGGGTTTTGCAGTTTCTTCCCCCAGTCTACAGACATGCAGTTTAGGTTAATTGGCGACTCTAAATTGCCCGTAGGTGTGAATGTGAGCAGTTACAGATAATGGTTGAATAATATTTCCAAGATCAAGAATGAGCTTTTTAATGCTTAGGTGGTGTAGTAGTTCCAGTGCTCCTCAGGCACACTGGATATGAATCCTTTCAGCTGCTCTGTGGTCAGATTTGTGTCAAATCTCTTGACCTCACACTAAATCATAACGTTAGCTTGTTCTTTTAAAGCCTGATGAGCCTTGTTAATAATCATGATACAAGGACAGACATATGCTGTACTTTCACCTGTTTCCAGAGAGTCACCAAGATACAGTACTGATTACTGAGTAAAATCGACAAAAATGGTTGATAAAAACTCTGACATTACTCAATAGCAAGAAACTTCAGTAAGGTTGGTTGGTTTTAATTAAATTTCTTATTCACTCGTTTACTCACACATCATTGTGACTTAGTGTTGCTAATTCAGAGGGTTGGGGTGGGAAAGGGTGAAAGGAAATGTTGATCTCACTGGAGTTCATATTAGCTGACTGTATCTTGCATCTGCTGCGTTGAACATGTTTTTAGACAATGAATTGTTCAGAAGGTGTCTGAATTGGAAACCTTCAATGAGTTCTGGTGGTCATGGTGTGATACTGCATCAAAAAGCCTTTCTCTTTAAAACAAATATGTGCTATTCAGTGATCAATAACTCTGAAATGTCTGCCCTATCACGAGGCAAAATTAATCAATCTGTAGGGCAACATTTATGATAACCCAGGGACAGATTTGTACTCAAACAATTTGAAGCAACAAGCTGATTGGGTAGTTCCTAGTTTTCATTAGCTGAGAGATTCTGAGCACTTGATAACATGAGACAGAGAGCTGGAGCCTATCCCAACTCACATTGTGTGAAAGGCATGGTACACCTTGAGAAGTTACCACATATATGGACAGACAACTATTCACACCTACAGCTAATTCAGTTTCCAATTAATCAGACCTGTATGTGTTTGGACTGTGGGAGAAAACCCACACAGACATGTGAACTCCCTACAGAAAGGCCACAACTGTGAGGTGATGGTGCAAATCACTGTTTCAACGTGATGACCATGAAAATAATACGAACTTCATAAACTGGGTGCGAGTAGTTGCTTGCTCTTGTCTAGAGATTATTGCTTGAGAATCAAAACTTTAATGACACAATTCTGTCTGTCCAATTTTGTTCTGCACTTACTATATATACTTCCCTGTACCCTCTCCACTCATGACTTCCAGATTGATTTGTCGTAAGTAAACCTAAATGAAATTGAAACTCACAATTCTCAAATCATTTAAATTGTTTAAAGGGAAATTCCAGTTTCATTCAACCTTGGTGTTATTTGCTGTTTTGTCCATCATTCCTGCCAGTAATAATAATGTACACACTAAGTTAATAGCTTGGGGGAAAAGTGACTTAAAAGGTTTTAAACAAACCCCCACATTAGCCAAACGTACTTGGAAGATAAACACTAAAATGATTTCCCAAGATAACCCTTGAGAACATCCATCACAGTTTACAGACTCACTTCCTACTCCAATTTTGATGTACTGTACTTACTTACTGCACCCAGTTTTCCTGTGCAATGAGGGATTATTAGAGAGATTTCAGGTGTGCTCACTTTCAGTTTTAAGGTTGTAAGACCTGGGTTGTACACACTTTAAAACCAAAAATCAAGGGCACACACGCACATACTACATACTGGCTCTGCTCTTCAATTCTCTTAAAGACATGCGCTAGAATGACGCAGACACAGTAGCACACAAGTATAAATCCTCACAACGGCATAAGCCACTTACTTAGGCTCTACGTAGAGTCACGTACAACCATAAATCAGCCTTAATTTCCCTTTAAAATATAATTTAAATTCTGTCTCATTGTATGTTTAAACAATCTGCTTCAGCTAGATTTTCTTAGAACTCAGGTTCAAATCCAGCTTGATATGTCCTACTAGTTGATGGATAATGTATATTGATATAAGTCACTTATTACTAAGTTTAAAGTGTTCTCAATGCAGTAAGTTCAAACATAGACAAAATATTTTTCCAAGCTCTACCACAATCTTTCACAATACATTCTGCTCGTTTCGTTGATTCATTGAAGCGACATTGAGTAAATTTTCAAATCCAAGATTCCACTTTTTATGGCTGCACCATTTGATCAAAGGGAAAACAATAGATGTCTTGTGCATCATTTAATACACATTTTCATGTTAAAGGAATATGTGTATGACATATATGGTAATTTTGGAAACCTTGGGGTCTTGACTTAATTGTAGATGGAGTGTAAACAGATGCAGGCAATTAACCCACTGAAAGGTCCATAGAGTTGAAGAGGTTAAGAAGACACTTAATGATCAGTACAAAGAAGGAACAGTCCCTATGGTCTTCAAACTGTAGCTTCACTGCTGGCTACTGTGTTGGATTAGACTGTGATCACATAAAACACGTTTGAACAAGTTACTACCAATGGTTTATAAGTAAAGGCATCAGTTTGCTTTAAACAAAGTGCTTGATCACCTAACAGCATTTAAAAACCCCGTTCTGACCGCAAAATCAGCTGCTTCAAACAATTTCTGATCTGATGTACAAACTAGTTTGTTTAAAACATACTGGGGCCATAACAGGCACACGCTCACCTCCAACCTGTGTGCCTGCTGTTTTGGACCTGTCGGGGTACCATGTGTACAGAGCTATATTGACCTCAGGATAACATTAACCACCTTCTATCAGTGTCAATGTAGCCCTTAAAATTGCTTCATTTAGGTGGAGCGCTTAGATAAATTGGTCAATAATCTGTCTCCCTAGAGAGGTCATCATGTACACACACCCTCTTCATATTCTTTAAAAGCAAGCAGAGCAGTACCCAACATCGCCTGGTCCATTTGTACAATGTCATCCCCTTTGTTAGCTCAGGTAAGCTAGCTAGCACTGATTGGATATCTTGCAGTTTTTTTGTCAAACATTTTGTTTGATAACCATAATGATGGAATTCCTCTTGTCCCTTCTGACAACATTTGAGCCATTGCTTTTCGGTCCACAGATAGTGATGATCGCCAAGCTGAGTTTTGTATTAGAGACAAAGTAAAAAAAAGGTCTCCATCTGATCACAGCCTTCTCCATCTTAGCAGGGCCTCTGATGTTGAACCATACAACTGCTGGTTCTGGAAATTTACAGCAACTATGATTCCACAGAGCATTCTCTTGGCCTGACCTGGGTCTGATAATATATGTTCATCAAGACCAAATTCTCAGTCCCTCCGTCCTACGTGACATACTCCTCATCATCACTAGGTTCTGATTTGATGTGGTCTGGGTGAAGTAGAGGAAAGTGTGGTGCTGTACTCCTGGTACAGACATACCACTCCTTAATGTTAGACAACTGAGGTAAGGCTGGGTTGACTGAGCGCTGGCTCCTCCGCTGGGTCCTACCACTCTGCTGCTTCTGGGCCAGCTGACTCTTCAGGCCTGACAGAGAGAGATCCAGAGGCATTGTCATTGGCGATGAACTCCGCAGCAGCAGCTTATGGTCAACTTCGCTGGCTGAGCTGATATCCAATTGGTGATTGGACAGGAGAGGAAAATTTGTGTTTTTATTGGCAAGTGATGGAGAGAGGCGATTCATTTTAAGGTCGAGGGGCTCGAGGAGGGCTTGATGAGGTTGTTGGAGTTGATGAGGGATGGAGTCGTACACGTCCTGGGGTTCAGAGGTAGGTGACGACTTGACGTGAACCTTCATGTGTTTGCGCAGGGAGCTGGGGTGGGTGTAGGACTTGGTGCAGCCCAGGGCTTTGCAGTCGTAGGGCTTCGAGGCTGTGTGGACCTGTGAATGCTTCTTCCGGTCGCTGCTGTTGGCGAAGCGTCGCTCACAATAATCACACTGGAATGGCTTCTCACCTGCAACACAAACATCACACTCATTATCATCACACTCTAGAATGGGCCCCTAAGTACTGGTACAGTTGAAGAGACACCAACTTTTCTCCACCACCTGGTGGATATACTACTGAGTGCATTTTGGCCTATGGTGTGTTAAATGTGTTGAGCGACAAGGAACTCTTATTCATTGAAGATGGGGCTGTGTTCAGGTAAAAGAGATTTGGAAGGAGGTGATTAAAAAGAAATCTTGAGGATTCTTGAGAGTTTAATGTTTCTTTAGTACACATGGAATTGTTAAATTTAGTTCATTCATTTAAGAGCAAAAGAGTTTAGAGTGTGTGCACATTACATGTAAAGTTTCTTATTGCCTTAAACTGGAAGAAAACTGCCAGTGTTAAAAATATGGTGTACTGTATGGGATTGAAAGAAAATACCATTTACCGTACTTTGAGAGCCAAACTAAGTTATTATGAAGAGATTATATTGGAATATTCCTGTGGATGAAGAACTGGGTCATGTTCAAATATAAATGCAATGGTATGCCTTGCAAGAAGTGAAAGAGAGGCTTATTAATCATATAAAAGTAGGGAGAAATGAAAAGGGGTTTGCAACAACATTTTGCTGTTAATATGCTTTTTTTTAGATATGTAATTTGGGATAGCATGTATATTGGAAAACTGACAATTCAAATTAGGGTGTCAACCAGTGACATGAGTGCAGCTCTGAATAGCACATAAAAAAAATTCACTGCATCTATTTCCTGCAGCTAACAGATATTTGAAAAAATTACTACATTTTATTTACTTTGCCATTTTATTTCTGCTGTCAGCACTGACATTTTCTGTAGGAAATACAATTTTTAGTTATTATTTGTTGTCTTATGCTGTTGGTTAATTTGCTGTGTGCTATGAGCTAGAGACACGATACTTTGCCGCATAATTTTAAATGATGCAAATGCAAATGCTTCACAAGAAATATGACCCCAATCAGCCTGATGGTGGCGCTATAATAAAGTTAAAAAAACGAGTCAGATTGACTTGAAATTTGACACACATATCCAACTCTATCTGCTCTTTAAAAGATAACTGGACAATATTTGGACAAAACCTAGACAATAAAGGCCACCATGATGGATTTTTTGCTAATTTGCATAATACACATTTCATTTACCATTTGGGATTTTGACTGTATCAACACCACATTTATACAGCAGATACACCAACACATTACAATTGAGCTAGATTGGTCCAAAAACATGGCTGCCATCAATCAAAAAACTTTTGGTGTACGTGCTCTGGGGGAAAGTACCAAAATCTGAAGTTTCATAACTCAAGTTCTCTTTGAGCAATACTGATTAAACTCAGTTGAGACATTTGCACTATGTCCTAAAAAATAACAATCAAGCTTCGTTCACATTAAATAAAGAGGACAAGAGAGAAAAGAGGAGCCTGGTGATTGGATAAAGTTTTAGAGAGGACTAAAAATTTAAAATATTGCACTGCTTAAAGGTAACCCCATCCCACCTTTGACACATAATTGTGCTCAAATTGTCATGTAAAGGTGGGATTTAGAGGGACTGTATGTGGACATGAATCCATATTGGAGTACTGGGGCAAAATGTTGGTAAACTTAACTTGCTCTTTAATGTGACATATCCTCATTGTTTGCCTCTGAGTTTACCCACTCACTGTATTAAAGACTCTCATGAAAAAGAAGCTATTATTCTGACTGATAATTCACCATCTACAATTGTAGAATGGCATAAACCGATATAATTGAATATCTAATCGATAGGTTTAAATGTTTTGTGCCATTTCTGTAAGGCTTGGACATTGTTCTGAATATATATTGGTCAAACACTCACAACTATTTTACTAATTACAGGTAAAATGTTATAATATATATATATATATATATATATATATATATATATAATATATTCCTCCTTGTTTTAATTCTACCTAATTGTTTTAATTTGTTATTAAAATGTTATGTGGTCATTTGTCACTGTCAACTGGAATGGGGGTGTTTCTATATTCCTATGTGATAATAATGTCTCACATTTAGGTGTGTGTACAGCTATCTCTGGGTATGTCATGTTCTATGTACAGTAGACATCATACTAGTGTTGTACCCTGGACCTAAGTTGGATTAGTTATTGTGGTCACTGTCTAAAGTTTGTACTGTGGGGGTTGTTTGTGTTTTTGGAATGATAAAAGGTTATCAATTCTTTTACAGCATTATTTCATCACCCCATGGACATCTAATAGAGCTAAAAGGGTCCACCTAGCTAAAGCTAGCTATTACAGTCTAATTCAATAGCTCTGCACTAAATCCTGCCTGCATGGAGGTTCTAATGTTGACTTTTTTGTTTAGTTGTTCATTGGGGTTAATTCAACGTTATGTTCATTTTAGAAGCTGTAGTTTGATGGTCCTGTCGAAAGAAAAGTATTGCATTCTACTAAAAAGTGTTTCTAATATTTCGTCAACCCCATTTACACGATGGTAGATATGGGGATATGGAGAAAATCAAATATCACGATATTTTTGACCAAATACCTCGATTATCGATACCGCAACGGTATTGTAGTGTTGACTATTGGTGCTTTCACAAAATATTTATACAATGACATTTTTTTTATAAATAATCATCAGTAATGTGGATAATAATGACTAAGTGGGTAAAGGCAAATAATAGAACAGTTACAACAGTCTGGTAAGTTCAGAAAATGGCATAACTTTACTGTAATGCAGCCTTTAAAACCAGGAAAAAGACAATACTTATGCCATATCCATATAATATAGATATATTGCCCAGCTCTAATAGATGGTAATGCTTTCTAATATGGCACGCTTTGCAAACGTTGTAACTAAGGGCTTTATAAAATGTATTAAATTATTTAGTATTTTTTCATAGATTTGTTTTAAGCAATTAACAAAAACAACTTTGGGGCTGCCAGGTTGTGAAAAAATCCCCATGGCTCCATCATTGCACTTGCTTTGTCTTTTTAGCCAGCTTAGTTTATCAGGTTAAACTTAAGTTAGTAGAGCATCTGGAATTAGATTTATTAGTAAATTTGATTCTAAAAATAATGACTCAAGTGTTCAGTTGTAAATGTTAGGTTGTTTAAATAGATTTTGGTGGGGTGTCCTGGTAGCCTGAGAGTTTAAGATACTAATAACATTATCACTATGTCTACATTGCATGGTATTTGCTTTTATGTCCTTTGAATATGTATTGCTGTGGTTTTCCTCTATCTGCATAACAAATTTACCCTTGGGTACTAATAAAGAAACCTTGAAACTTGAACATTGTCCGAGTCTATTCTGGGACCTATGTTAAAGTTTATCAATGCTATCTTCCCTTACACTGTCTAATAAAACCATGAAAAAACAAGCAAGCAAACAAAACACAAGGGATTGACAACTTATAATTCATCTATAGAGCATGAATAAATGATTCATTGACCATTACAAAATATATTAGTTACAGCTTATAATCCCTTCACAAAAGGTGTGTAAGTAGAAAGCAGCATAAATGGAATGCCACATTTTAAACAACTGGCAACTGAATACTTAAAACTGCACACATTGACATAATATTGGCCTGATTCTGGGTAATTGTGATAAATAATAAAATCCCTGCAAACTATGTTTTATGTAGGCTGGGAATTGAAATGACAACTATAACCATATGAATTTCTCAACACACTCAGTTCTTTTGTGTACATCGAATCAATTAGATTCTGCACTAATCCTTTTCCCTCTCTCACAATCCAGCTGCTTTGTCCTGCTTCCTGTCACCTTGCATGACTCCTGAGCTGCAGTTTCGACCTATGATTCCTCTAGGAAACAAGGAAGCAATGAAGGCCGGATGTGAATGGGGTACTGAACTGTGCCTACGTAAACATGGAGGGGATTCCTAGCAGACTGGGAACAATATCTATTAACCTCTTTATTCTCTGTCAGGAGGCTGCTGTCTAAACGGGTGACACGGATTTAAAGACTATAATGACTGTATCACAGCGCTCGGCGTGTAGTCACAGAATCATGAGACCCTACCAGTGTGCGTGCGCGTGTGGATCTTGAGGTTCTCGGAGCGTGCGAACATCTTGCCGCAGTTGGGAAATGCGCATGAAAAAGGCTTCTCCCCGGTGTGCACGCGAATGTGGTTGATGAGTTTGTATTTGGCTTTGAATGCCTTCCCGCCGCGCATACACTCGTCCCACATGCAGACATGACTGAGGGTCTCGAGCCCCGCTGCTACATGCTCGGTGGTGACGTGGTCCACCAGCTCGTGCATGGAGCTGAAAGTTTGGTCGCAGACGGATGTCGCCGTCCGCCCAAGCCTCGGTCTCGAAGAAGTTCGGTCAATCCATTTACAGACCAGCTCGGTTTTGACGGTGGGGCCTTTGGAGAAATCCAGCAGGCCGTCCATCCCACCGCCAACACCACTGTCGGCAGAAGCGGAGATACTAGTGGCTCTCGGCTGTGGTGGTGAGACGATGCTCGAAGCCCCGGAGTTGTTGTTCCCCAGCGGAGAGACGAGGCCATTGTGCCTGGCCACTACAGCCGTCCGCTTCATGCTCAGCACGGCGGGCTGCCCCGCTCCTCTCCAACTACAACCCTCTCTTCCACGTAAAACGAGTTAAATCCAAATGGCAAAGCGTCCGCCGCTGTCCTGCTTCCTTCCTGTGTGTTTTGGTGAAAGGGAGAGCGCATGCGGTGTCTTTACCCCCCGCTGTTCGGTATTAGATCCCGAGAGTCGGAGCCTCCATGCTTTTATTTACTGTGTGAATGGAGGTGAACGGAGGCGAAGAAACACAGCAGGAAGCGACCCAACAGTGTCTGGGGCGTCCTCGTCTCCTTTCCTTCTTCAATCCTTCCTTCCTTCCTTCATTCCCTTTCTTATTGTTCAACTAACAGACCCCCAAAGTTATGGTACACACATAACATGACAAATTTACCTTCAATGATTACACTTTGTCACAGGGTTCGTGTGGATGACCTAAGTTTGTCAACCCAATATTACATGGAAATTTGTGTTAAAAAGACAATATATGAAAAAGAAATCTAATATATGGGCTAGTATTTGTGTAACCATAATTGACACACACACACACACACACACACACACACACACACACACACACACACACACACACACACACACACACACACACACACACACACACACACACACACACACATTTTTAGTATCATTCCATGTTTGGTATGACAATTCTAGATTTTTACCATACTGTCTTTTGTCCCATTATTATATATATTATTATAAATGTTTACCATGAAAAACCTCCCTATCATAAAATGCCACTTTTGTCCAGAAATGATTGAAATCAAATAACCATAATGTTGTGTATTTGGGTGACAGCCCATGTTGTAAGGATTTTTTTTTCCTGCATCACAAACACCAAAATTACCTTTCTGAATAAGAAAAGAGAGGGAGGCGTGGTTAATGTTTAAAAGTAAGTTAATATAATAAGATAAATGTAATGAATTTATTGATAATAGTAATAATAGGTGAATAGCCAAATGATGATGGATGGTACTAGCCTGCTTTGAAATGTAAGGTCTGTGCGTTAGGCACAGTTGTGTGTTGTTCTTTTTGCAAAAAAGCATTGACAAATTGCACTTGAGTGGTTATAGCCTGGAGCCCTGCATGTATTGTATGTATTTATTATAGGATTAGATTATTCAACTGAGTATAAGGGCCACTTCTGGACCACTTTCCTTAAAGATAATTTGTGATATTTCTGCATTAAAATGTATAAAAACGACTATACCTATGTTATTTATTTTGCTAAGCTGTGTACTTACATTATCCCAAATGTTTCCAACAATGTTCAAATTCAGAAAAATCTGTAATTTTAATCAATGACACATTTGGTCGCCCAATGGCGTCATATATTAACCCCTCTAGCTGCTCTAACTTCCGTTAAAAACACAACAATACGTTTTGATATATTTCAATATTGATCCAGCTTTGTGAAGTGCTACGGTGACAAATGGCTCATGGTGATGTTTGATGGCTAAACCGTACAGTAATGTTACAAAATTACAATGTTAAATACACTCAAAGTTATTTTTAGTATGATTGTTTTGACCAATCGTGGGCTAACATATGATTAAATTTGCCACAAAACATCAGCTGTATGGGTAGGCAAATAATCTAATGCTATAGCCAGCTAGGGCACCCCGGTGCGTCTGCCTCCTTCCCAGCAGACAGACAGACTTCGTCAGGATGATAGCAGACAACAGCCCCGGGGACACAGCCACAGCTGGCCTCGAACTGGCAACTACAGCAACCTGAAGCTAGCCAGCACAAAACCCAGTGTCGGGTGCTAATGGTGCTAACAGCATTGTGGAGGTCCTGAAACAGACCGCAGGCGCTGGTGCATGAATCACATGATATTTTAATAAGCATTACTGTGTGATTAATGTGAATAAAACTTTAATACATTAACTAGTCAGTACATACAATTTATGCTGGGTAGCTCTCCCCTATCATGGCTTCAGCTGTCCTATAAATAAAGGCCTAAAATGCCCCAAAAAATTTGCAGAGTCTGGGTGAGCACAAACCCCTCTAGAAGTAGGAAAGACATACACTCATCCAGGTACGTTTATGCTTACCCTAGGCTACACTTTAAACAAACTTTAAAAAAGAATAAAGTCTGACACCATCTCACATCTAAAGACAATCAGCTAACCGCTAGCGTTAAGGCAGTTTTTCCGATTTTCAGTTATGGCGTACATGCAGATGAATGGTGGCAGTACCCGGAGGTCCGTGTTTATCCGCCGGTAAAACTTCCATTGACGTGCTTCAGAAGAGTTGAAAATCGGCAAATTTCCCTCTATAGCAACCATAAACAATACTGGCTCTAGCCATTTGCTGCTTCCTGTTTGAAGCTGGAGGGAGCGCACCCATTGGTTGTTGACAATGTTCACGTGATTTAATACGCAAACTTAAAACTTACGATAATATCAAACAACGGGAAAAAAAGACTGACTTGGACTGAGTTTTATGATCAAACGATTGAGATGACAGTAGACACTGTAGCAAGACTCTCATGATTTCATTCCGATATTGGAAAATAGTCTGCGACAGCGGACATCATCGTTTAGTGTAAGGTCGGCATTAGTCTCATGTCTCATGTTAAACTTTGTTGTTAAATGAGCCCAGGTTAGCTTTAGCGATTTGTAACGCTATAACGCCGTGCATTTAAAGAGGGTGTGCATGCCTGTAAGGGCGTGTGTGTGTGTGTGTGTGTGTGGTAAGTAAAAGGGAGAGATAATCACCTAGAGCAAGGCAAAGCAAAAGAGGTGAGATTCTAACTGCCAGCAGGGAGACAATAAACTATTCTTTTGATCTCCAGTGTGCTGCCATTGTTCTAATCTAACAGACAAAAGAAGACTTTATTAACTTTATCTGCAGTAGTACGTAACTAACACGGTGAGACAATACAATTAATGTAGCGTATTTAGCATACATAAACAAGCAGCAAACACAATGATTAAGGCACTTAACAGAGCAATAAATAAAGACACAGCGGTCAGGTTTTCACAATTATAAAATAAGACTGTACAGCAATAGAGCTTACATATAACCAGTGTTGGGCAAGTTACTGAAAATTAGTAATTAGTTACAGTTACTAGTTACTTCTTTTAAAAGTAATTGAATTACTTTACCAATTACTGTATATCAAAAGTAATTAGTTACTATGGAAAGTAACTTTTAAGTTACTTTTATGTCTGCTTTTTAAATGTAAATATAACAGTACTGAACAGTCAAACACAATAAACATAATTTTTAGACCTATTTATTGTAATCAACAGTTGACAGAGGATGCATGTCGTCGACAACATACCTAGCAATCAATTTATTCAGCTCTGCCTGGCTCATCGGCTGCACTGCAGTCGGTGTAAAATCTAGCTTTGGTTGTTTGCATGGAGTGGCGCCTTTAGCATCTGTAGGGCTGGGGCTGGTGTTGCTTCAACAGGTGCTTCATAAGATTTGAATTGCTACTCTTAGATGTGGATAGGTTCTTTGCACCTGCACATAATTGACAACTCACCACTACATTTTTTTTCTTTAATTTCGACGAGCAAAAAGTAATGTCTATACTTCCAGGAGAGAAAGCTAATTTGATCCGCACTATCTAGCTATTCATCCACTGAAAGAAGTCCGGATACTTTATCAGCTGTGGCAAAAAGTGGGGAAACGTGGATCAACTTCTGTCCTCCAATTCAAGCAATGACAGCAGATCTGGTGTGCACCATCGCTACATCTTCATATACGGTCTATGATCGCTACGCAGTAACAGCCGTAGGGACAACAACGCTAAATATTAGCTTACATTGCAACATGTTTAACGTTACAGGTGGGTCAACTGCAGTGGCTGTGCAAAAAGGTGTCGGGGTCCTGATCACCCTGTCAGGGTTGTATTCGCTATGACAATAAATGTCATGAAAAATTAGCAACATAAAACCCACACTCTGAATGTCCAATATCTAAAAGTAATAATAAAGTAATAACGGTGTACTTACCTTTGTATGATCTTCAGAGTTGAAAAAAGGCAAAACCAGTTTTTGGTGCTGTCAGGACAGAATACAGACTGCTTATCTTGTTTAAGGTGGTTTATTAACTTCAGAATAATTAGTGCAAGTCTTGTACAGGGATCTTTCGGTTTAATAAGCCACAGTCAGCGGATTGCTGTTTTTAGCTACACTATTAGGAAGTAAACATTCAATCACATAATTAAATGGCCGACAGGTAAAAAAACAACAAAATAAATGTACAAAATATTTGTACATTAAAGGATGAAAATGTACCTATTTATGGAACTGCATCATACTGCGAATGATAATTATTTTATTACCAGATGGGGACTGCTTACCTGCACCTGTGAGTCTGAAGGCATCTCTCTCTCTCTCTCTCTCTCTCACAGAGAAGTACCACCACAATGAGGCTACAGTCTATCTGCTGGAGAAAAAGGGAGCTTTTGCTGTCTTGTTAGATGTAGCTACAAAACACCTATGGAGTAATCAATCCTTAGATTTATTAATTAACTAATTATTCATAATTTACAAATTTGACACATCAATACAAGAGCTCTAAAGTAGTAGGGGCTAACAAATAGTGCCAACATGTGGAAATAAAGGATCCTCAGTGTCACAGTGACTGTCAGCTATCGCACTAGGATCTTGCCCTCCTTTGTCTTCAATGTGGCCCGACGAGGGGCATCACTGTTCAAAGGGCTGGGCTGTCTGTTTGCACCGTATTCCATTGGCCCTGACGGATGGAGTGTCTGTTGAGCTGCAACGGCTGCTGGATGCCGGTATCATTGAGCCGGTTGATGCTTCGCTATTGGATTTCGAATCTGGTTGTGGTCAGAAAGAAAATAAGGGCTCTGCGCGTCTGTGTGGACCTCCTCGCAGTAAACAAAGCAGTTATCCCGGACAGATACCTCTCTCCAGGTGCCCCTCCACCCTGAAAGCAGAAACCTGACGGCCTTCGTTACACACCTCGGTGTTTTCTGCTACACAAGGATGCCGTTTGGCCTTAGCTCTGCCCCCTCCTGCTTCCAAAAGGTCATGGCCTCAGTGCTGGCAGGTATACCAGGTGTGGTGATCTACCTTGATGATGTGGTGGTACGTGGTGCTACTGCTGCTATCCATGACAGTCGCCTGCAAAGTGTATTCAAAGCCCTCGCCAAGCACAGTCTAACCCTCAATGGCAGCAAATGTGTTTTTGCGGTGCTGATTGAATATGTAGGCTTCCGACTTTCCACTGAGGGCATCTCCCCCATTCAATCTAATGTGGAGGCCATCCTCCGAACTGACCTCAGCTGCCCAGCTCGCTTCATTCCTGGGCACGACGGGCTACTACATGAAGTTCATGCCTCAGTATTCGGCCATAACGGCCCCACTGTGACAGCTGCTTTGGAGAGATGAGCCATGGGTCTGGTCCCTGGAATGCACCAAGGCCGTGCAAACCCTCAAAGATCAACTCACCTCACCTCCAGTGTTGGCACACTTTGACATATCCAGTCACACCCTGGTCACCTGTGATGCCTCGGCCATGGCGATAGGGGCTGTACTGTCACAAGTACAGAACGCCGTGGATAGGCCTGTTGCATTCACCTCCCGGGCTCTGAACCAAACTGAACAAGTATACTCGGTTGGGGAGCAGCAGGCACTCACTTGCATGTGAGCTTGCGAGAGATGGCACCTCTATGGCTGCCAGTTTACGCTGAGAACTGACCACCAGGTCTTGACAGCTCTGCTCTCCTCTACTGGCACCGGTCACAAGCCGCTGTGACTGCATCGTTTGTACGACCGCCTTCGCCAATACAACTACACTCTACAGTTCACCCCGGGCTGGGATAATGTCGTTGCAGACCTTCTCTCTCGCCTGCCCAGGCCCCGCCTGACAACGTCAACCACAACGAAAGTGAAATTATTCACATGTTACACATGCCGCTCGAGTCCACGGTCACTCTGCAGGAATTGAAGGCAGCCTCAGAGCAGGATCCAGTCATCTCCCAGCTCTGCACCTACATTCGTCAGGGATGCCAAGGGCGTTGCCAGAGGAGCGGTTTGCCTTCTCTCGGGTCAAGCAGGAGCTCTCTTGTTGGAATGACACATGTGTGGCGCGTGGGCTTTGCACTGTGATTCCGGGGGCCCTTCGCACCCGTGTGCTGGCCATGGCACATGAGGGCCACCTGGGCATAGTGAAGCTTAAACAACCTGGTGTGGTGGCCAGGCATAGACAAAGACATTGAGGCCCTCGTTAAAGAATGCCCAGCATGCCTTGTGAATGGGAAAACCGGCCGCCTTCCCCCACCACCCCTGCAACCTCTGGCCTGGCCCTCAAAGCTATGGGAGCATCTGCAGCTAGGGCTATGTGGCGAGATCCCCCACTATCAGCGGTTTCTCTTCGACCCAGATAATCAAAATAAATGAACCCCGGAGGGGTGAGGGAAGGCACCAGAGTCACTTGGGGCAAGGGAAATTGTGGACAGCGGGGCCAAGAGCACTGGGGACAGAGGGGCCCGGGTA
This sequence comes from Perca fluviatilis, assembly GCF_010015445.1. Taxonomy (NCBI): domain Eukaryota; kingdom Metazoa; phylum Chordata; class Actinopteri; order Perciformes; family Percidae; genus Perca; species Perca fluviatilis. The sequence continues at coordinate 29,640,465 of NC_053130.1, read as the reverse complement.
CCAAGGAGCTAGACTTGGGTTCCAGGGCTGCGGACAGCAGCGAAGGCAGAACCAAAAAGGAAAACAAAAAAGTGTCCAATGAACCAAAAACAACCCAAGGAGGGCGAAAAAAAACATAAGAGAGTCCGGGGGAGGCAGAAAGTCACTGAGGGGAAAAATCACTGGGGGCACAGAAAGCACTCGGGGAGCACAGGGAACAGAGGGCCGGAGAGGCCTGGGGGAAACAGAGGGCCGGAGAGGCCTGGGGGACACAGAGGGCTGCTCAGGACAGGGAACAGAGAGAGGCCATAGGGAACAGAGAGGGCGCCCTGGAAGAGGGGACAGAGAGGCCTCGGCAACAAGGGACCGAGTGAAGGCAGATTCCTTCAGGTGGCCGGTGACAAAGGCAGAATCCTTCAGGTGGCCGGAGATGAAGACAGAACCCCTCTGGCGGCTGAACAGGTCGAGGGCCTTCAGGAGGTCGAGCAGGAAAAGGAAACCCAGTGCTCAAGGCAGGGCCGGGCAGGTGGCAGGTGGAGCCCCTGGGGCGGGCAGGGACGTTGAGGACTCTGTGGCAGCTGCCGGCGAAGGAGAAGCCCCTCAGGTGGCTGAACAGGTCGGCGAAGGTGGAGCCCCTCAAGAGGCCGTCTGCGAAGGCAAAAGCAAGACCCTTCTGGAGGCCGAGTCCCCTCAGAAGGCCGACGGCGAAACCGAGTCCCCTCTGGAGGCTGTCGGCGAAGGCAGATCCCCGCTGGGGGACGGACAGGACGAGGAAGACTCTCAGGCGGCCGTCGGCAAAGGAGATATCCCTCTGGAAGCCGTCGGCGAAGGCGATATCCCTCTGGCGGCCGTCGGCAAAGGCGAGTCCCCTATGGAGGCCGACGGTGAATGCGAAACCCATTAGAAGGCCAAGCAAGTCGGCAGCGAAGGCGAATCCCCTCTGAAGGCCGACAGCGAAGACGAAACCCCTCTGAAGGCAGACAGTGAATGCGAAACCCCTCTGAAGGACGTCTGCAGCGAAGGCGAATCCCCTCTGAAGGACGTCCGCGAATCCTCTCTGAAGGACGTCTGCAGCGAAGGCGAATCCCCTCTGGAGGATGCCTGCAGCGAAGGCGAATCCCTTCTGGAGGACGTCTGCGAAGGCGGATCCTCTCTGGAGGACGTCTGCAGCGAAGGCGAATTCCCTCTGCAGGACATCTGCAGCGAAGGCGAATCCCCTCTGGAGGACGTCTGCAGCGAAGGCGAATCCCTTCAGGAGGCCGAACAGGACGGCTCTGGCTGAACCCCTCAGGAGACCTGGCAGGCCGGTGAAGGCTAAAACCCTCAGAGGGCCGGGCAGGCAACGGGTCAGCTGAGCTGGAGCCAGGCGACGGGTCAGCTGGGCTGGAGTCCGCCAAACAGGTAACGGGAACAGAGGTCGACAGGGGTGCCGACAGGACATGAGGGGCAGGAGTCAGCCTGACCGCCGACAAAACATGGGGGGCAGTAGTCGGCCTGACCGCTAACAAAACACGGGGAGCAGGAGTCGGTCGGACCGACAAAGGCAAAGTCTCTGGGGAGTAGGACAAAGGCAAAGTCTCTGGGGTACAGGACAAAGGCAAAGCCTCTGGGGAACAGGACAAAGGCAAAGTCTCTGGGGGACAGGACAAGGGAATAGTCACTGTGGTGGTCTCAAGAGCGGTGACAGGGGCGCCAGAGACCGACGAAATCTCAAGGGCGGTCTCTGGGGAGCCGGACACCAGCAAAGCCACTGGGGCAGTCCCTGGGGCGCCGGAGACCGGCAAAGCCACTGGGGCAGTCCCTGGGGCGCCGGAGACCGGCAAAGCCACTGGGGCAGTCCCTGGGGCGCCGGAGACCGGCAAAGCCACTGGGGCAGTCTCTGGGGCGCCGGAGACCGGCAAAGTCACTTGGGCACTGAAAGCCGGCAAAGTCACTAGTTCACCCGTAAACAAACACTCTGGGAGAGCGGTCGACGTAGACTCTGGGAGAGCGGTCGACGCTGACTCTGGGAGGTCGGTCGACGCTGACTCTGGGAGGTCGGTCGACGCTGACTCTGGGAGGTCGGTCGACACAGGCGTAGACTCTGGATGACTGGAAGACTCTTGCAGAGCTGTCATCGGAGACTCTGGGCGGCTAGACGTCAGCAGCGGGTCCGGGTGGCTGCACGTCAGCGGCGGGATACTGGAATAGAGAGAGAGAGAGAGAGAGAGAGAGAGAGAGAGAGAGAGAGAGGGAGAGAGAGAGAGAAGTTTGTCAGGGCAGCTGATTTTGAGGGAAGCAGCTTGATTGAGGTCAGTAACGTTAGTGGTCTACAGCAATGGTTCTCAAAGTGGGGTCCAGGGAGCCCCAGGGGTCCTTGAGGGTGTTCCAGGAGATCCCCAGCAAAAAGTGAAATAACTTATTTTCACTATAATTCCATCCATAATTAACAGTGTTTCATAGATTCATTCATAGACTCATTCATAGACTTTCTGTAATAAAACATCTAAAAGCAAAAATCCTTAGTTTAGGGTTCCTTGATGTCTAAAAGTTTGAGAACCACTGCTCTACAGGGCTAAGAAAGTGTGGGGTGTTTTGTTTTCTTCTAACAACAGGCATTTGTTGGCAGGTCTAGGCACTAAGGCAAAGCCTAAACTTAATTATTTAATGATATTTATTATACAGTATGCTATATTCTGACCAACTTAAAGTGATGGTTCGGAGTAATTTACCCTAGGGTCCTTTGCACCATGACCTCGAGCCAAACACCCCCCCGCTTTACCTTGTTTAATTTGGTCGAACATTGGGTCGATATTAGGTAGGTAGCTGCTAGTTGCGGGCTATTGGACCCGTTGTATCTCTTAAATGACCCCACTAATAATGCCCGAAATTATACCAAACGGTCTACACTAGTATATATAGGTTATGCTCTCATAAAACGGATGGATTGGAAAGTTTGTAAGTACACCAGAAGTTTATGAACACTTGCCTGCTCTCTTCTGCTCTCTGTTGCTGCTGCTACCTGCAGTTAGACGAGTGCTTAGGGCCGTTCTATAAATTACTACCCACCAAAAGAGATACAACAAAAATATGTATTAATTTAATGATTAAATAAGGTAATGTCTCCAAACTTACCTCAATTATTACTTGTCTTCTGCTAGTTATATTACAGCACTTACTTTAAAAAATAAGTTAAATTAAAAAATATTTTTGTTGCATCTCTTTCGGTGTTGTAATTTGTAGATGTCCCTAAGCACTCGTCTCACAGCAGCAACAACAACAGCAGAGAGCAGAAGCCAGCAGGCAAGTGTTATTTACATAAACTTCTGGTGTACTTACAAACTTTCCAATCCATCGTTTTATGAGTGCATAACCTATATATACTAGTGTAGACCTTTGGTATCATTTCGGGCATTATTAGTGGGGTCATTTAAGAGATACAACGGGTCCATTAGCCCCGCGCTAAGCTATTCAGCGGCTAACGCTACTCTACGCTAACTCGCCAATGTTAGACCCAGGTGAAAAAAGCTTCTGGGGGGGTGTTTGGCTCGAGGTCATGGTGCAAAGGACCCTAGGGTGAATTACTCCGAACCATCACTTTAACTTTCTGCATTCATTTGCTGCAATAAATTAAACAATTATGTATATGTTGTAGGGTAGGCAATACATGAGCATACATACATACATACATACATACATACATACATACATACATACATACACATACATACATACATACATACATACATACAGTATATATATACATATAGTAATCAAAACTTTTATTCCTCCGCCATCAGGTTATTAAATTCAGAAAGTCCATCCATCCATCCATCTTCGTCCGCTTATCCGGTGTCGGGTCGCGGGGGGAGCAGCTCCAGCAGGGGACCCCAAACTTCCCTTTCCCGAGCAACATTAACCAGCTCCGACTGGGGGATCCCGAGGCGTTCCCAGGCCAGGTTGGAGATATAATCCCTCCACCTAGTCCTGGGTCTTCCCCGAGGCCTCCTCCCAGCTGGACGTGCCTGGAACACCTCCCTAGGGAGGCGCCCAGGGGGCATCCTTACCAGATGCCCGAACCACCTCAACTGGCTCCTTTCGACGCAAAGGAGCAGCGGCTCTACTCCGAGCTCCTCATGGATGACTGAGCTTCTCACCCTATCTCTAAGGGAGACGCCAGCCACCCTCCTGAGGAAACCCATTTCGGCCGCTTGTACCCTGGATCTCGTTCTTTCGGTCATGACCCAGCCTTCATGACGAAAACTGACCGGTAGATCGAGAGCTTTGCCTTCTGGCTCAGCTCTCTTTTCGTCACAACGGTGCGATAGATGGAATGTAATACCGCACCCGCTGCGCCGATTCTCCCGACCAATCTCCCGCTCCATTGTCCCCTCACTCGCGAACAAAACCCCAAGGTACTTGAACTCCTTCACTTGGGGTAAGGACTCATTCCCTACCTGGAGAAGGCATTCCATCGGTTTCCTGCTGAGAACCATGGCCTCCGATTTAGAGGTGCTGATCCTCATCCCAACCGCTTCACACTCGTAAATAAATTCAGAAAGTAGCTACTTTAAATAGGATCCTCATCAACAGCTTATATGATAAAGTATGCAACAATGGCTTTTTATTATTTTATTCTTTCTATAGTACTGTTATTTGTCATGGTACACTGGCCTCTGTTGGTCTATTTTACTGATTTGTGCTCGACATATTTTGGATGTTGACATGACACTGATTCAATCACTCTAACGCCCAGTAACAGTAATTAGTGTAATTAAATAGTTTTATTTTGACCTGCAACTTATCTAATAGAGAAAGGAATAATCTGTCTTAACTTTTCTGCTACTGTTTTTTCTGGCACCACCCTGCGGCCCCCAACTGACAGCCAAAACACAGTACCCCCCATTCAAAATAAATGGGAAAACTTGTGTTTCCTCCGGATGGCCTGAGTGTGTGTGAAAATAGCCCTAACCTTACTCAGATCTATGGAACAGGACTGTCGAAGAAGTCTTATGAGGCACACACTTTCTACTAATGATACAATAAGCCTATGTTTAGGTGTGTATGTAAAGGACAGACACTAGAGGTCAGCATAGCATTTGCACAGACTATAGTCAGTATTTGTGGATGTGTGTGTATGATGGGAGAGAGATTTGTATGATCATGCACATAAACCATAGACTGAATAAAATATTGAAATGGTTCCTGTGACATCACCTATAGGTTTCTGAAGAGACAAAATTAAGCTCAGGTGGGCAGCTCCTGGTGGCACAGTCTCCTGTGATGGCAGCCACCTGTCACTTGACCATAGGGCCCCAACATCACCCTGCGGTGGCCAATCATGTAACCGGTGATATCAGACTTGTCAGTTGGTTTTGAGGCGGTGTGAGAGTCACGTACATTAAACATGTAACATCACTGCCTCTATCGCTGCCACAAAAAAAACAACAACACTGAACTGCCCAGGAGTTTGTGTAACAACAGCTGACTGTTTCCTGCAACAAGCTTCAACACAAGCACAGTCGCTCGTCTCTTTTATTTTAATTTTCTCTTTCTCAGCGAAAGGAAGCTGCCTTCAAGTGCGGTTAGAAATGATGGGATCATAAAAACGATCTGACGGAAAACCATAATTGTAAAATATAAGGTCTACTTGTGATACATTGGGGGCTAAAGAACACAACAGGACACAAATAGGCTATTTAAGTTACGCTCTCAGCGGTGCACAACCCTGCAGCAAATCGCTTGCTTTGGTCTGAATGCGCCCTAAAAGAAGTTTGCGATTTCTCTGGGTGCTCCGGTGTCATCCCACAGTCATGTAAAAAGTAATGTAGAATACATATGTAATAAATATGAACTTTAAAGTTAAAACTCCCGATGGTTACCGGATGCCAGTACTCTCAGAGTGACTGCAAGTCTCTCTCTCGTTACTGGGTTTGGGTTAAGATTAGTTATTTTATGGCGAATGAAGGCTTGATCCGGCTGCGGCTACTGTAAAAAGGCCCTTAGAAGCCCCAGGCGACATCTACATATATATATATATATATATATATATATATATATATATATATATATATATATATATATATATATATATATATATATATATATTGTTCAGGCAAAAGTTTGGACACACCTTCTCATTCAATGTGTTTCTTTATTTTCATGACTATTTACATTGTAGATTCTCACTGAAGGCATCAAAACTATGAATGAACACATATGGAATTATGTACTTAACAAAAGAGTGTGAAATATCTGAAAACATGTCTTATATTTTAGATTCCTCAAAGTAGCCACCCTTTGCTTTTTTTGATAACTCTGCAAACCCTTGGTGTTCTCTCAATGAGCTTCATGAGGTAGTCACCTGAAATGGTTTTCACTTCACAGGTGTGCTTTGTCAGGGTTAATTAGTGGAATTGATTCCCTTATTAATAAAAAAAGCAAAGGGCGGCTACTTTGAAGAATCTAAAATATAAGACATTTTTTCAGTTATTTCACACTTTTTTGTTAAGTACATAATTCCATATGTGTTCATTCATAGTTTTGATACCTTCAGTGAGAATCTAGAATGTAAATAGTCATGACAATAAAAAGGAAACACATTGAATGAGAATGTGTGTCCAAACTTTTGGCCTGTACTATGTATATATATATATATATATATATATATATATATATATATATATATATATATATATTTATATATATATATATATATATATATTTATATATATATGTGTGTGTCAGAAAGAACACACTGAATTTGTTATTATAATTTTCTTACAAAGAGGACATCATTTGATGGACATATACAAGTCTTGTTTTTTATTTGTAATTAGGCATTGAAGTTTTAGGTTGGTTCTGGTGCTGGTTCGGGCCTGGCCCCAGTGGCCATTGTCGATTTAGGACCAACTGAAGTTGTCTCAGACTGCACTTTTAACCTTTGTGTTAATTTAATGGTAGGCCAGAAATAACATTCAGGAGTCCTCTATTTCAAGTCAATTATCTTTAGTGACAATATTACAAGTTATTACAGCATATGCATATGGGTCAAACTTCCTTCCAGACAATCCTCTCTCGCCTTAACGCCAACATGTCTTTTCAGAGTCTGACCCAGCCCTAACTTTCTGGTGGCTTCTTATCCTCTTGAGATCCTCCTTTCGCAATGGTCCCGTTGCCGCTATCAGTTGGATGCAGTCCTCTCCTTTCGGCCCCTTCCGCGATGTCGTGCCATGTATGAAATACACAGACTCTCCCCACTCCAAGGCCAAACAGTTCGTTACTGTCTTGGATCTACAAACTGGATCTACAAAATGTTTTTATGATGTTCATATTACTGAAACATCTGTGTGTCTTATTTTTTCTGCTGACCTAGCAGTGATGAGAGCCAAGGCCATTCCACAACCTGTATCTTACCTTTCAGTTATTTCAAACTACATCTTACACAGTTGCCTTGTTCTCTGCTCCTCCCGATCCGAGAGTCTTTTTAATCAGCTCAATTATTTTCCCGGTCCGGTGCTCCCTTTCATATTTATCAGGTCAGATGGTTATCTCTCAGATAGTCAAGGAGATCAGAGAACAAAGCAATTCATGATCTCTACACATATTTCCACAAAATATATCCTACAGCATCAGCGTTTTAAAATCACACCATCACCACCACTATTTAATGTACTCATATTTTAGGTATACAGTATTGATTAATGAACACCACTTCAGCTACATAATAATAAGGACATAACTTGATGGACACATACAAGTCTTGTTTTTTATTTGTAATTAGGCATCAGGGTTTTAAAATCACACCTGAAATAACTACTATTTAATGTACTCATATTTTAGGTACATTAATGAACACCACTTCAGCTAGTGACGAACTGTGTCAGTTGATTGAGCTTCACACATACCTAATATATTTTATTAAAATGACTGATCAGCTCATAGGGCTTACATAACAAGAGTAGGATCTTCCTCCTTCTGACTTAATACATGCCAACGTCACTGATATCCACCCTCAGGACTGCTTCACCTGAGTCTGACATGGAAGCACTGACAATAGCATAATCACCCTGATAAGAAATGCAGGAGCCATCAGCAATTGCTCTTGCAAAATTATTTTCATATCCATTATACATCATATCATAAAGATCGTAGTCGCAGTTGTATCCTCTGTCAAGGATCCCCACAGCAAACCGGTTGGAGTAGATGTTTCGGTCGTAGGGCACGGAGAACATGACGGCCACGACGTGGCTGTAGTCGTTGAGGTTGGGGTTGAAAAGGTCATAGGTGAAGACGCCGACAGCCCCGGTCGCACTGCCCATGTGCTTATTGAACAATGCGCTGGCAGGGGAGTAGGGACCCACCATCGGTGGCAGAGGGACCTCACAGTGGCCGCTCTCAGTGAACACCCTGAACACGGAGAGGCGCATCATATCAGACAGGTTCTTGCAGAAATCTTCCTTTCCAAATCATACCATTGATATTTACATTCACTGGTAGGTTTTTGTGTCTTTTCCTACAAGCACGCGAATGCACCCTCAAAGAGTCCGTTATCTCAACTGCTTAACAGTCTTGCACTAATGTGACATTATACACACAGCTGAGCATTCCACTTATAAATCCTTTTCAACCTATATTCAATTGAATACACTACAAAGACAAGATATTTAATGTTCAAACTGATAAACTTTATTGTTTTTTGCAAAAATTCACTCATTTTGAATTTGATGCCTGCAACACATTCCAAAAAAGCTGGGACAGGGGCATGTTTACCACTGTGTTACATCACCTTTCCTTTTAACAACACTCAATAAGCATAGTAACAGTCAGTTAAGCTACCTGGATGAATATCTCTGTCTGACTAAAAGGAAAGCAGAGGAGTGTGTGGGAGCATGCAGCTTTTTCATTTGAAAATGGACAGTAAGTACTTGAGTAAAGTCAGTTTTGCTAATGAGAACAATGTAGCTTGAAGTGGTGGCACCTGCAAGTTGGTTAATGCAATCTGTCTACCTACTGTTGTCATCTTTCTGTCCATTCTGTAAACACAACATTGATTGCATGTCTGTCCGTCCTGGAAGAAATATCCTGGCTCTAAGGATGGAGGGTGTCGTATGCTGTATAGATTGTAAAGCCGTTTGAGGCTACATAGATAAAATTTACTTGACTCTGAGACAACAATGCAACTAAAACTGATCTGATGAACACATCAGTAATTAGTGAAATTTTGCAACCCCATTGATGAGTGGTTGTCTATAGTAAATCATACGTCCAGGCAGGTTTATCAGTTTTTATGATACTTCCCTGTTTGTGTAGGATTTTGAGGTGTACTTTTTTTTCAAGCTTTTTTATTTACTTGTTTTTTTTACTTTCGTTTTTTTTTTTTTTTTTAAATGCAACATGTTTGTCGTCAATGTAGTGAATATGCTTTATTTATTTTTGTTGTCACATACTGACTAGCCTACAGCATTTCCCTAACTACCTATATGACTTTCTTGTTGCTGCTGTGTATTATAGTCTTTGCCGTCAGTGTTTGTGATTGCTGTTAGAAAATACAACTAATACAACCCAGGGAACTGCTTAAGTCTGGTTAAAAATGTACTTTCAATACCTTCAGAAAAAGTAAAGTACAAAAGCAATGCATCACCTTGGGTTGGCGAGAGTGTAGGTGGCAGAGTTGTTTATAATCTCAACAGAGCAGAGGCGATGAGGCATCGTGATGAGGTGTGGTGGGGGAAGAGGCTGGCTGTGAACTACAGACAAAACAGTATCATTTCAGTTAATTCCGCACTTTTGAGAGACAGTTTGTCAGACTCAATCATTTATGCTTTATTGATTGATGTGTTTAATGTTTGTGTCTAAATCTAAATGGACTGCATTTATATATATTTACATAGAAATAAATTATAATTAGAAAGAATGAATTGCTCTGCTTCTTTATACATGTATACACTTTATACTTTAGATCCAATTATTAGGAGTTAAAAAAAATTGAGTCATGTCGTAGGTCTGCTGCTAAGAAGAAGGATCTCGATAAACTTTAACTATCCCACAATAAGGCTAGACTTCACTGTTAACATAGTAGTAGTAGTAGTAGTAGTAGTATTGATGTGCATTACTGTCTGGGCTCTCAGTTGAAGCCAGATTACATTCCCTTCAGCTTGTTTTCTTGAGGAAATTTATATTTTTAAGCATATCTAAATCTTTTTCAGCTCTGTAAGAGTGTGCTGGTCAATCACATACATAACATATCTTTCTAAGGGGGGATTTAGAGTCCCTTTGTTTAGATACAACAGGCTTGAGTCTATCCTGTTGCTAAACCAAAATCAGTTTGCTGCCATTTAAAGGTCCTTTGACATGCTGCTTTTGGATGCTTTTATATAGGCCTTAGTGATCCCCTAATACTGTATTTGAAGTCTCTTTCCTGAAATTCAGCCTTGGTGCAGAATTACAGCCACTCCGAGCCAGTCCCACAATGAGCTTTCCTTAGGAAGTGCCATTTCTGTGTTTGTAGCTTTAAATGCTATTGAGGAGGAAAGAGGCGGGGCAAGGTGGAGGGTGGGGGTGTGGCCTTGATTAACTGCCATGCTTCGCTCGTTTTCAAGCCATGATGTGTCTCTCTTTCTCATGGGCAGGCCAAATTCTCTGGGCGGGCAAAGCAGAGAAAGCAGAGGTAACCTTTACCCTTATGACCTCGTGGAAGATTCCAGATCGGCCCATCTGAGCTTTCATTTTCTCAAAGGCAGAGCAGGATACCCAGGGCTCGGTTTACACCTATCTATCTATTTCTAGCCACTGGGGGACCATAGGCAGGCTAGGGGAACTCATAAAATCCTCATAAAGTGAAATTTTCATGCCCTTTAAGATCTTGATCCTAATCTATCTTAAAACATGGTTCTTTACCATGGCTGTTGATATGTCTTCATCTTTGTACTATATGTGTAATTGTTGTCTAGCTCTGTGTGTATTTTTCTTTTAGTTTAGTTATTCCTAGAGCCAAGACCAACTTCTTAAAAAATACAGTTATGTGAAGGACTTTTGACTTAAATGTGGCTGTATAATTGTAATCATTTGTCAATTTTTTCTGCTTGTTTCACAGAGTTCACACTCTTTGCTTTATTTTGTGTATATTATGTGATATTCGGAACCATTTATTGATAATTTTCTGTTATTGATTTGGTTGTGTTGTATTACAATTACTGTTTTGTTTCTCTATTTACATTTTTTGTTATTTGAACCCTGCTTTTATGTTTTACGTGAACCTTTTTTGTGGACCTCAGGAAGATCAGCAACTGCTATGACAGAAGCTAATGGTTTTAAATTAAATTAATGGATGTCTAAAACTATATTGATGATGATTGTTGATGGATGAGAAGGATTTTAGTCTAAACATGACTAAAAACACACATTAACTTTTGATCTCAGGACTAAGACTACAACTAAATCTAAAAATAGATAAAAACATGTCCATGTGGAAATAAATGTCATGAAATCTTAGCAACATTAGACCACACTCTGAATGTCTAATATCTAAAAGTATTAATAAAGGTGTACTTACCTTTGTATGATCTGCAGAGTTGAAAAAGGCAAAACCAGTTGTTGGTCCTGACGGGGTCCAAATGGGTCAGTCAGGACAGAAGACAAACCCCTTATCTCGTTTAAGGTGGTTATTAACTTCAGAATAATAAGTGCAAGTCTCGTACAAGGATCTTTTCGGTTTAAGAAGCCACAGTCAGCGGATTGCTGTTACTCTCTGTCCTTGCCCTGAAAAGAGTACTGAATGATTGTACATGAGATAATATAGAAATGTGCAAGCTATTATGATTGGCTAATAGTAAGGTGGGAGGCAACCATCCAATGTCAGCAGACAACACCCTGAAAGAGAGATGGCACGCTCCCCCTCCTCATAAGAGGAAGTTAGACTGAGCAAGTCAGACTGGTTCAACTGGTAACTACTCCTCACCTTTGTGTAAGTGCATACGTCACTATGTGTATGTGTTGTTTTGCCCAGGAACAGTCATATACTATGGATGACTGTACTATAATTCTTTTTTTTAAAGATATATTTATTGAGTTTTTGTACATTTGACAAACAAAAACAGTACAACAAGGCACATAACATAAAACAGGAAGGAGACCAAGGATCAAATGTAGTAGCTGTAGTACCCACAGTCATGAATCTGAACATCCATAGGGGTATGCTTATACGAAATACATACAGCAGTTGTTTATCTCAACACTGTATAGTACAGATGACACACTACAGGCATTAGGAGTATGTTATCTTATTTTGACAAAAAACAAAACGCTCAGTCCAGCTAGTTATCACTCCAACCATCCACATCCATATTGTTATTCTCAAGGAAATTGAAGAAAACGCTCAAAACTTTCCAAAACTTGTCAAGCCTATTTTTTGTTGTGTAACTTATATAAGTAAAAAGTCATTCCCCTCAACCATTGCGAAGTGTCAAAAGGTGTGTCTGATTTCTATGAGCAAGCAATACATCGTTGGCTTCTAAAAAACAAATATTCAGTAGAGATCTAACTTTGTTAGAGGTTATAAAGCTGTCTGTGGACACTCCCACATACAGTGAAATAAAGTTCCTTTTTGGTCTTTACATTTGACGCAGATATCTGATATGTTAGAATTAAAGTGATGCAACTTAGCTGGGGTTATGTATAATCTACTTATCCATTTATGTGTATTGCAATAGTTTGGAGTTAGTATTTATGGATTGGGTTTGAGCTAGAGAACATGCTTTTGACCATTCCTCCTCTGTAATATTCTCCAGAAAGTCTGTTCTCCACGCTTGTAGTAAGTTTTGTGATGACTCTTTAGACTTACTTACAAGCAAATTGTATAGTAATGAAACCTGTCCCCTAGAATGTAAAAACTTCAATGGAGTGGATCGGGGAGGAAGTTTCAAACTATTGCTCTGTTTGGACAGGATGAAACTTCTAAGTTGCAGATATTTAAAAAAATTGTTTTGAGGGTACAGATCAGAGGTGGGTAGTAAAGAGTTACATTTACTCCGTTACATTTACTTGAGTAAGTTTTTGAAAAAATTATACTTCTAGGATTAGTTTTAAATCACTATACTTTTTACTTTTACTTGAGTAGATTTGTGAAGAAGAAACTGTACTCTTACTCCGCTACATTAGGCTACAATGAGCTCGTTACTTTTCTTTTTACCTCTTTGGTATTCTACGCGTCATTGTATTATCCCCCCGCGTATGCCTCATTTTAATGTTTTATTTTGACAGAGAGAGAGAGAGACTTCCGCTAAAGGCTCTACCACGTGACTGTGTTTCACCAATCAAACGGAGTTGTGCAGTCTCGTCACGTGACCGTACTCAATCTCAGCGGCGGGACGGGTGAGCTTTACAGCCACAGATAAACAAAAATGACAATGTCAGAATCAACCGTCGGCAGAGGCCAGATCAACATGTCCTGGATTTATTATTTATTACCCGGCTTCACCTAACCTAAAAACCGCGGTCCCGCAAGCTGTGTCACGACGGTGGATATCAACTAGTTCAATCAACCATCAGGGTTTCCCAATCTAGCGGCGCGTGTTCACATAAAAAGGCGATGTTTGCACAACATGACCAATAGCCACATATTTTACATAAGAAGAGCAAACTATAATTCTACATAAATATGAAGAACACAGACACGGTTTTACAGGCAAAACGCAATACAGTCTCTGCTTCCTAAAACAGGTGGACAGCTGGCAAAAAAAAAAAATAGGCGACGCAGTAAATGCGTACATCACAACGCTTATCAATTTTACTTATCCCGTGGTCCGGCCAGGCACAAGATCTGACCATAATTACACTTGTACTTTCCATAAACTGCCGTTGCTTTAGCCTTTTATTTCAGTTGCAACCCTGGCAGTGGAAGCGATCATTACACACGGCTCAAGTAGCCGAGAAATAGCCGATATGTAATGTAAATATACCCATCAGGGAATGTTAACGGGTTGTCGGTCTCTAAATGTTTTTTGTATGAGCGCACGTCTCTCTCTCTCTCTCTCTCTCTCTCTCTCTCTCTCTCTCTCTCTTTTCGCACCGAGCTCCGCCTGATCTAAGAAAGGTGATCGCCGTTATCAATTGAGTATTGATTGGTCAGTAGGCGGAGCTTTTACACCAGTTGATCTCTGATCTCCAACTTAACCTGCTCCCGACCAGGTTAGGCGTCCAGCATAAGTTACCATGGCGATTGAACCCGGTAACAAGTGATCCACCTTCCTGATACAGAAAACCCTGGTGAACCTGAGGTTACCTCGTTTACCTCGTTAACACTTGCTTAGTAGTCCAGGCCTCTGGCCTCATAATGAAAGCTTGTTTACCTTAGTAAAAGTGCCAAACAGCAGCTACATGACCTTGTTCTAGTTCTGCCTGCAGAGCCTGGTAAAAAAAGTATAAAGGTTTGGAAATTTGTGTTACTTGTGCTTATTTATTTTTTATGTATTATTATTATTATTTTATTGATTTTATTTTTTAAGTACTTGAATTTACCTGGATTATTTTAATTTAAGCTATTTTGTAATTAATTAATTAATTTTAATTTATTTAATTGATTGGATGAACTATAATTTGCCTAAAGATGATTATTTTGTATTTTTGTCTGTCTGATTGAATGCGTGTGTTAAAAAATAAATCAGAAGTTACTCAACAGTTACTCAGTATTTTTTTCACCAAGTACTTTTTTACTCTTACTCAAGTAATTATTTGGATGACTACTTTTTACTTTTACTTGAGTCATATTATTCTGAAGTAACAGTACTTTTACTTGAGTACAATTTTTGGCTACTCTACCCACCTCTGTACAGATGTAACATCACTGCCTCTATAGAGACCCGAAGTCCCGCCCTTCTACTTCCGGTCCATGGGACCTTAATTCGGAAAAAATATGAACAAGAGTCAATGGAGAGATAATAATTATTTTTTGATCCCGTTTGAATTGAGCCATGTTCGTCAATTTAAAACATTATGTTTCAACCGAAGAAAGTCTCAGTTTGTTGTTAAACTGTTGCAGTATAAGACTGTGAAAATACGTAATTAGAAAGACTACACACTTCAAAGTCTCATGGATGACGTCTCGCTGAAGCTACTCGTCTCGCTGAAGCTCTCTGTGTATTGTACCGGGGATGTAACATTACTCTAATGAGCAGAGGATCTTGCTGAAAACACTTCACTGGATAAAACACAGCAGTTAAGATAACGTTACATGTGTTGTTTAACAGAGCTAAGCTAGCTAGCTAGCGGGCAGGCCGAGCATCAAGCTAAGTGAGGTAGATTGTGAGATGGGAGATGTAGTCCACTGAGCAGTTTCACACAAAACTAATTGGTACTACGACAAATCTACGGCTAACTGAGACTTTCTTCGGTTGAAAAATTATCTTTTAAATTGACGAATATCATATTTGTAATTCATGGCTCAATTCAAACAGGATCAGAAAATAATTTGCCTCTCCCCGTTCACTACCGTTCATATTTTTTCCGAGGTAAAGTCCCATGAGGTCCAACGGAAGGGGCATGACTTTGGCTCTCTATAGAGCTCAACAGTCCCGCCCCTCCTCTGAGAGACCTTGGGTTCCGGAAATAAATTTCCCAATTATTTCCCATTGATGTCTGGAAAAATCTGTATATAAAGAGTTTTAGACTATGCCTTAGGCAGCACCATCTGCATGGAATGAGCTTCAAAATGAACTACAGTTGAAGGAGTTCGTTTCACTTTATTCTTTTAAAGGCTTTTTAAAGGATCTTGCAGAAAGGCAGTCTGTCTGTCATTGTTTTTAAATCGATTTAGGACCCAGATTTTCTTTATGATGACATTGTTGTTTGAATATGATGAGTGAAAGTGTGTCTATGTTTTTACTTGTTATTGTCTTTTTATTTATTTGAAACCACGCTGCTGCCACTTGCCAGGACACTCTTGTAAAAGAGATTTGTAATCTCAAGGAGTTTTTTATCCTGGTTAAATAAAGGTTTGAATGAATGAAAACCAGATGGTATGTGACTCATAAGCATACAACGTACCATTTCGAGTGAAAAAACTAACAGAAAATCCCAAAAAAGTCAAAGGTACAAGACTGTGTACATATCGTCATTTCAGAGTGAACATGAATTTCAAAACTCCGCACCAAAATGATTTAATTTTATTGGCTGCCTGCATCGGAGTTAGTTGAGCTTATTCCTATATCCGAATTTAGAACCTTTAAAATAGACGATAATAGCGTAAACGACAGAGGAAATGTAATTTGCTCCAAACTTTTACTTTAAACAAATCGTTTTAAATTAATAACTATGCCGAAAAGTTGCTGAGTAGTTTGTTGCACCAACAATACATCCAAAAACCCTGGTCTTCGATTTGTCCTCTTGCCATGTCCTAAAATAGATCCTGATAGATAGGATTGGGCTCCAGGCTATAGACCAGACCAGCATCACCGAGGCTCCCTATGAGAGGGAAGAATCGCGCTGTCACATCAGGAGAGAAACAGGAAAATGCTGAAAAAGCTGTTGTGTAGCGGGTTAATCGAGACTTTCACACAGATATATGAGGCTCATAAGAAACGTGAATATTCTCAGTCAGTGTGGTAAATGATGCTGGTGACAGTTACTACTGATGGATAGCTAACGTTAGCTTTAGTGGGAGGCCCTAACAGTTTAGCAGCATCAGACTGTCGTCTCCAACTAATCTCAGCTTATAGATCGAACAGTTGGTTATTAATAACAGGTTGATTAATTACAGATGACACTCAGCCTAATAATAGTGATTTAATCAGATATGCATTTCTACATATGCAGTATGCGGCCACCGTGTTGGGTCATTTATCTACTGATACAGGGGAAGACTGAGGGGACATGACGCCGATCAACCTTAGTTTATTAAGGTATCGTGAACACTCAGGATCAGGCAAAGTCACACAATAAACATTATACATGTGTATAAAACAAACCATCTGTTTAACAAGAAAAGAATCAAAACACATTTGTCAAAATTATGATCCAAACATACGTCAAATTGCATTGACTTCTATTGGATCGTCTGTTTTCCATCCCCCAAAAGGGGGCGCGGCCTTGACTCACTGCCACAAAAAAATGAAATAAAAAAACAATACAACACAAAGCATAGTCGCTCGTCTCTAATATTTTTCTTTTTCTCCATGAAAGGAAGCTGCCTTCAAATGTGGTTGGAAATGATGGGATCATAACAACGATCTGACGGAAAACAATAATTGTGTCAGGTGTAGCAGGGAGGAGTAGGGAATGGCGGACCCAAAATGCGGAGAGAGCAGGCAGGCAGGCAGGAGGACGTTTGCAGTGGAGGATTTATTAAAGGCAGGAGTCCAAACAACAAAAAAGGAGTCCAAAATTCCAGTAACAGAAACGAAAGACAAAAACTCACAGACGAGGAGACCGGACTGAACACGGTAGGGTACAAACAAACAAACACACAAAATGACCTGACAAAGGACAAGGGGAAACACACAGACTAAATACACAGAATAACGAGAAAACACAAGACAGGTGACACAAGGGCTGGAAAACAGGTGAAACACATTAGGCTGGGCAAAGCAATCAAAAAAGGAGGGAAACACAAGACAGGAAGTAGATCGGACAAGACAAGACAGAAAACCAGAGACTTCAAAATAAAACAGGAAACTGAGCAAAAGACAACACAGAAAACAGACTACCAAAATAAGACAAGACCAAAACCATAACAGTACCCCCCCCCCAAGGGACAGATCCCAGATGTCCATAAAACAACAAAACAAACCAACCAAGGAGCAAAAAACCAACCCAGGGAGGGCGGAGGGGGCCCGGAGGAGGGACGACCCATACACACAAAAAACAACCCGCGTAAGGCGAGGGAGTCCGGAGGAGGGTCCACAGGCGGGAAACAGTCACCGGGGCACCAGGAACAGAGAGCCCCGGGGCACAGGGAACAGAGGGGCCCTGGGAACAGAGGGACCCGGGGGCACAGAGGGAACACTAGGGACAGGGGGAGACAGAGAGAGACCACTAGGGACAGGGAGCTTCGGGACTGGGGACTGAGGGAACGCAGAACTGGGCAGACTGTGACAGAAATGACTCAGACAAAACAGACATGGACAGAACAGGCTCGGACAGGACAGACTCAGACGGGACAGACACAGACGGGACGGACCCAGACACAGACGGGACGGACCCAGACACAGACGGGACGGACCCAGACACAGACGGGACGGGACGGACCCAGACGGGACGGACCCAGACACAGACGGGACGGACCCAGACGGGACGGACCCAGACGGGACAGACACAGACGGGACAGACACAGACGGGACAGACGGGACACGGATAGTGAAAGGGACAGAGACGGGGACGGTGACAGGGACGAGGATGGGCAAGGTGACGGGGACAAGGATGGGCACGGTGACAGGGACGGAGACAGGGACAGTGACAGGGACGGAGACAGGGACAGTGACGAAGACAGGGACAGTAACAGGGATGAAGACAGGGACAGTGACCGGGATGAAGACAGGGACAGTGACCGGGATGAAGACAGGGACAGTGACCGGGATGAAGACAGGGACCGGGATGAAGACAGGGACAGTGACCGGGATGGTCCCAGAGGCGGTCTCCGGGGCACCGGAGGCCAGCAAAGTCTCAGAGGGGGTCTCCCGGGGAGTCCCAGGGGCGCTAGATACCGGCAAAGTCTTAGGGGTGGTCCCGCGTCGGGATTCAGGGGGGCAGCCAGCCCGCCGGGGAACAGGAGGGCTGCTGGCCAGCCGGGGATCTGGGGCGCTGGACAGCGCTGGAACACTGGGTGGCTCTGGGACACTAGAGAGCTCAGGGACACTAAGGACACTAGAGCGCACAAGGAGGGGCTGCCAGCTAGCTGGAATCCTGGGGAGCTGCTAGCTCGCTGCGAGTCGGGGGAGCTGCTAGCTAGATGCGAGTCGGGGGAGCTGCTAGCTAGCTGCGAGTCGGGGGAGCTGCTAGCTAGCTGCGAGTCGGGGGAGCTGCTAGCTAGCCTGGATTCCGGGGAACTGCTAGCTAGCTGGGGCTCTGAGAGGCAGTTAGCTACCCTAGAGGCAGGGGGCCTGCTGGCTAGCGGGGAATCAGGGTGGTTGCTAGCTGGCCTGGACTCAGGGGAGATGCTAGCTGGCCTGGACTCAGGGGAGATGCTAGCTGGCCTGGACTCAGGGGAGATGCTAGCTGGCCTGGATTCAAGGGGCCTGCTGGCTAGCGAGAAATTAGGGAGGCCGCTAGCCAGCTGGGGATCAGGGAGGCGGCTAGCTAGCCTAGATTCAGGAGGGCTGCTAGCTAGTCTGGATTCAGGGAAGTTGCTAGCTAGCTGAGGCTCAGAGAGATCACTAACTAGCGGGGAATCAGGAAGGTGGCTAGCTAGCTGAGAGTCAAAGAGGCCGCTAGCAGGCCGGGAGTCCGGGGAGAGGCCGCTAGCAGGCCGGGAGGCTGGGGAGAGGCCGCTAGCAGGCCGGGAGGCTGGGGAGAGGCCGCCCGTCAGCCCGAGGGCAGGAGAGCTGCACGTCAGCTCAGAGTCAGGAGAGCTGCACGTCAGCTCAGAGTCAGGAGAGCTGCACGTCAGCTCAGAGTCAGGAGAGCTGCACGTCAGCTCAGAGTCAGGAGAGCTGCACGTCAGCTCAGAGTCAGGAGAGCTGCACGTCAGCTCAGAGTCAGGAGAGCTGCACGTCAGCCCAGAGTCAGGAGAGCTGCACGTCAGCTCAGAGTCAGGAGAGCTGCACGTCAGCCCAGAGTCAGGAGAGCTGCACGTCAGCCCAGAGTCAGGAGAGCTGCACGTCAGCCCAGAGTCAGGAGAGCTGCACGTCAGCTCAGAGTCAGGAGAGCTGCACGTCAGCTCAGAGTCAGGAGAGCCGCACGTCAGCCCAGGGTCAGGAGTGCTGCACGTCAGCGGCGACCCCGGGCGGCTGCACGTCAGCGGCCGATCTGGGCGGCTGCTGCACGTCAGCGGCGAATCAGGGCGGCTGCTGCACGTCAGCGGCGAATCAGGGCGGCTGCACGTCAGCGGCGAACCAGGGCGGCTGCACGTCAGCGGCGAACCAGGGCGGCTGCACGTCAGCGGCAACTGGGCTGCAGGAGTGGCGTCGAGCGACTGGGCGTCGGGCGACCGGGCTGCAGGCGTGGCGTCGGGCGACCGGGCTGCAGGCGTCGGGCGTCGGGCGACTGGGCATCGGGCGACCGGGCTGCAGGCGTGTGGCGTCCGGGCCGACCGGGCTGCAGGCGTGGCGTCGGGCGACCGGGCTGCAGGCGTGGCTGCAGGCGTGGCTGCAGGTGTGGCGTCGGGCGACTGGGCCGTCGGGCGGACCGGGCTGCAGGCGTGGGGTCGGGCGACTGGACTGCCGGCGTGGCTGAGGGCACACAGGTCGGCTCAGGCTCAGGTCCACTGTGAGGCTGATTGGGGACATGGCGCTGAGAGCCACGACGTCCCTTCCTCCGTCCACGGCCTCCACGGGTCCCCGTGAAGACGGCCAGGCGGGTTCCGTCATAGGACTGCTGGTGGTTGGGGGCATACGCTGACCGGGTAGCGTCTGAGCAGTCTCCCAAGAGTTCTGGGGAAGCTGGCAAAGTGGCAGGCGGGCTGACAAAGCACACACCGACGGCTACGGTGTTGGCCGACTGGGAAGGAGGCAGGCTGGTGGTGGGTGAGTCACTGGGGGTGGCTTGTAGAAAATGCTCTAGCACGAGCTTGAATTCCTCCAGCTGGGGAACAAAGTGACTCACCCAAGGCCTCTCTGCCAACCACTGTCGCTGAATGGTGAGCTTCTCCAGGAGAGGAGGGTGCCGGTCTGGCTCAGAGCAGAGCAAACACTGCACAGTCCAGCCAAATTCCAACACCTTCTTGGTGAAAAGAAGTTTCTCCGCTGGGTCCATGATGTCAGGTCATTATGTCAGGTGTAGCAGGGAGGAGTAGGGAATGGCGGACCCAAAATGCAGAGAGAGCAGGCAGGCAGGCAGGAGGACGTTTGCAGTGGAGGATTTATTAAAGGCAGGAGTCCAAACAACAAAAAAGGAGTCCAAAATTCCAGTAACAGAAACGAAAGACAAAAACTCACAGACGAGGAGACCGGACTGAACACGGTAGGGTACAAACAACCAAACACACAAAATGACCTGACAAAGGGAAACACACAGACTAAATACACAGAATAACGAGAAAACACAAGATAGGTGACACAAGGGCTGGAAAACAGGTGAAACACATTAGGCTGGGCAAAGCAATCAAAAAAGGAGGGAAACACAAGACAGGAAGTAGATCGGACAAGACAAGACAGAAAACCAGAGACTTCAAAATAAAACAGGAAACTGAGCAAAAGACAACACAGAAAACAGACTATCAAAATAAGACAAGACCAAAACCATAACAAATTGTAAAATATAAGATCTACTTGTGATACATTGGGGGCTAAAGAACACAACAGGACGTCACACAAATAGGCCATTTATGTGACACTCTTAGCGGTGCACAACCCTGCAGCGAATCGCTTGCTTTGGTCTGAATGTGCCCTAAAAGAAGTCTGCGATTTTTCCGGGTGCTCCGGTGTCCTCCCACAGTCATGTAAAACGTAATGCCGAATACATACGTAATAAATATGAACTACTTGAGGATACTCTAAATGCTGCCCTGACATCCTCCCACAACAGGCCTTATGTGCTGCCAGTTATATAACATGGGAAATAGTAATCAAAATCAAAATAAATATTGGATGATAATATGTGGTGAGGACATTCACAAATGAAAGTAAGATACCCCACAGTGCATTAATGACAAAGACTATCTAGGAGGAGTCACATAGCCTCCTCCACAGATAATCAGAAACTTGGATAATGTAAGAATCAGAGTAGGGCACCAAAACATCCAGAAACAGTTCTGTATCAAATAGATCTCTATGTATCAGAAGGAACACAGTGAATTTGTTATTATTTTCTTACAAAGAGGACATAATTTGATGGACACATACAAGTCTTGTTTTTTATTTGTAATTAGGCATCAGCGTTTTAAAATCACACCTGAAATAACTACTATTTAATGTACTCATATTTTAGGTACATTAATGAACACCACTTCAGCTAGTGATGAACTGTGTCAGTTGATTGAGCTTCACACATACTCAAATATTTTATTAAAATGACTGATCAGCTCATATGGCTTACATAACAAGAGTAGGATCTTCCTCCTACTGACTTAATACATGCCAATGTCACTGATATCCACCCTCAGGACTGCTTCACCTGAGTCTGACATGGAAGCACTGACAATAGCATAATCACCCTGAAAAGAAATGCAGGAGCCATCAGCCTTTCCTCTTACAAAATTATTTTCATATCCATTATACATCATATCATAAAGATCGTAGTCACAGTTGTATCCTCTGTCAAGGATCCCCACAGCAAACCAGTTGGAGTAGAGGTTTCGGTCGTAGGGCACGGAGAACATGACGGCAACGACGTGGTTGTAGTCGTTGAGGTTGGGGTTGAAAAGGTCGCACTGCCCATGTGCTTATTGAACAATGCGCTGGCAGGGGAGTAGGGACCCACCATCGGTGGCAGAGGGAACTCACAGTGGCCGCTCTCAGTGAACACCCTGAACACAGAGAGGCGCATCATATCAGACAGGTTCTTGCAGAAATCTTACTTTCCAAATCATACCATTGATATTTACATTCACTGGTAGGTTTTTGTGTCTTTTCCTACAAGCACGCGAATGCACCCTCAAAGAGTCTGTTATCTCAACTGCTTAACAGTCTTACACTAATGTGACCTTATACACACAGCTGAGCATTCCACTTATAAATCCTTTTCAACCTATATTCAATTGAATACACTACAAATACAAGATATTTAATGTTTAAACTGATAAACTTTATTGTTTTTTTGCAAAAATTCTAAAAAGGACTAAAAGGAAAGCAGAGTAGTGTGTGGGAGCATGCAGCTTTTTCATTTGAAAATGGACAGTAAGTACTTGAGTAAAGTCAATTTTGCTAATGAGAACAATGTAGCTTGAAGTGGCGGCACCTGCAAGTTGATTAATGCAATCTGTCTACCTACTATTGTCATCTTTCTGTCCATTCTGTAAACTTACTTGTTTTATTTACTTTCTGTATTTTTGTCTTTAAATGCAACATGTTTGTTGTCAAAGTAGTGAAGATGCTTTATTTATTTTTGTTGTCACATACTGACTAGCCTACAGCATTTCCCTAACTACCTATATGACTTTCTTGTTGCTGCTGTGTATTATAGTCTTTGCTTTCAGTGTTTGTGATTGCTGTTAGAAAATACAACTAATACAACCCAGGGAAGTGCTTAAGTCTGGTTAAAAATGTACTTTCAATACCTTCAGAAAAAGTCAAGTACATAAGCAATGCATCACCTTGGGTTGGCAAGAGTGTAGCTGGCAGAGTTGTTTTTAATCTCGACAGAGCAGAGGCGATGAGGCATCGTGATGAGGTGTGGTGGTGGAAGAGGCTGGCTGTGAACTACAGACAAAACAGAATAATTTCAGTTAGTCAGTAGTAGTAGTAGTAGTAGTAGTAGTAGTAGTAGTATTGATGTACATTACATACTGTTTGGGCTCTCAGTTGAAGCCAGATTACATTCCCATCAACTTGTTTTCTTGAGGAAATTTATATTTTGTAAGCATATCTAAATCTTTTTCAGCTCTTGAAGAGTGTGCTGGTCAATCACATACATATTCTAACATATCTTTCTAACAGGCAATTTAGAGTCCCTTCGTTTAGATACAACAAGCTTAAGAACTCTTTTATACATCAGTCTATCCTATGAACCAAAATCAGTTTGCTGCCATTTAAGATCTTGATCCTAATCTATCTTAAAACATGGTTCTTTGCCATGGCTGTTGATATGTCTTCATCTTTGTACTATATGTGTAATTGTTGTCTAGCTCTGTGTGTATTTTTATTTTTATTTCTTCCTTTGAGCAGAGCTGCTCTGGAACACAAAAGGACTTTCGGTGTGAACTCTCAAAGTTGTGTTGTATATGCCCCTCTGTTTGTGCATAGACAACAATTAGTTATTCCTAGAGCCAAGGCCAACTTCTTAAAACAGTACATAAACAGGACTTTTGACTTAAATGTGGCTGTACAATTGTAATTATGTGTCTTTTTTTTTTTTTTTGCTTGTTTAACAGAGTTCACTGTCTTTGCTTTATTTTGTGTATAGTATATGACAGAAGCTAATGGTTTTAAGTTAAATTAATGGATGTCTAAACTGACTAGAAAATGCATTTCCTGCAGAAAATGCGTGGGAATGCTGAATAGCTGAATTGCTAAAGCTAAACTGGTTGAATAGTTTAAATCTGTAAGAAGAAGTTGAAGTAGTGAGAATAGTTGAAAAGGGAAGGTTTATTTTTTTTTTTTTTAAATTTATTTAAAAATTTTTTATTGGGGCATAAACTGAACTGTTGGCTTTAAAGGTTGAATAATGACAAAATATGTAGAACATTGTGAGGTCTGAGTATATGTTCTAACTGATAATGACTCACATATGCAGAAATATGAAACAAATTGTATGAAAAATCTTACATTTTTTTCCGATTGCTAAACGACAGTGGCCACAACTGGAGTAACATGTGCAAAACTCAAACTACAGTCTACACTACCAACAGTCACCTGAGCTAAACAGTTCACATCACCTGCAAAACTCATTCAAAGCAACACAACTCTTAACACACATCTCAAAACAGGCTCAGTGCAGCCAAACACTATGAACAATCCTCACTGAGATACAATAGTAACTGCGTTATTACTGTTTTTCAGAAAGTAATGGAGGTGAAAGCAATAGAAACACCACATTCATTTGTATTTAGAGATGATGAAGACATCCAATGTGATGAAGAAAACTTGCCACATGATGTTGGAGAGAGGCAGGATTAGTCACACTATTCGTTGGTACTGTTATGTACCTTTAGTTTTTTTTCCCCAGTAATTCCATAAATTACTAGAGACAAAATACTTTATTGAAGAAAACTGCTGATTTTCATTCCTTCTTGTTTACCTTATGTAAAAATTGGTATGCTAAACAATCTATATTTGTTCTTTAAATAAACTGTTGAGTAGTGTCAAGTCACTCAAATTGTTCAAACTGTAAAGATGAAAAAGTTTGTAATTTCTGTATTGGTGTTTGAGGCTAGTGTTTTTACCATCAGTGTGTTCTGAGTGACAGTTTGTGTTGTCTCAGTGAGGCCTGTGCATACTGTTTGAGACGTGTGTTAAGAGTTGTGTTGCTTTGAATGAGTTTTGCAGTTGATGTGAACTGTTTAGCTCAGGTGACTGTAGGTAGTACAGACTGTAGTTTGAGTTTTGCACATGTGACTCCAGTTGTGCCCACTGTCGTTTAGCAATCGGAAAAAACTGTATTTGGTGTTTGTATACAAAAAAACGTCTTTCTGAATAAATATCGTATATGTTCACTAACTAGTCTAAAACAAGACACCTGCTTAGGCTTTCAGCTAAAATTGCAATCAGCAGTGTTTGATAGGCACCAGACGGAAATCTATTCTGTTTTGAATGTGTGGTTAACAGTTGTGACAGCAGTGTGTTAGCATCTGAACAAAGTGGTGTAAATCTACAGTGTTGTGCACGTTGTGGTTAAAGTCATTGGATAAGTGTGTAGAGTTTTGAAAACTGTGTTCAAGCAATGACAAACGAACTAGAGTCTGGTCCACATGAACTGCTGCTGTGCAGACTGTAGTTAGCGTTTTGCACATGTGACTCCAGTTGTGCCCACTATCGTTTAGCAATCGAAAAAAAACTGTAAAGCCCAAATCCATTGCATAGTGCTGCTGAAAAATCTAGAAAAATGTCTAAACTGCATTACCTAAATAAGTTAGTTGCCTGAAAAGAAGGGGGCTGAACAACTTTGCATTGAAAACAAAAAATGAAATGCATTTATGACAAGGATGTTGGAAAAAAATAGTTTGATTCATATTAAGGCATCGAAATTGCCTAAATATGGATTGTTAGTTTATTATGTAATCTGAAGTTTACTGAAACAATTTAAGTTTGAGGTCTTGAAATTAACTTTTAAATTATGTGTGTGTGTGTTTGTGTATGGTCTGTGTGTGTGTGTGTGTGTTTTTGTGTCTGTCTGTGCATGTGTGTGTTTGTCTGTGTTTGTGTCTATGTGCGTTTGTGTGTGTGTGTCTATGTGTGTTTGTGTATCTGTGTGTCTGTGTCTTTGTGTGTGTGTGTTTGCGTGTGTGTGTATATGTGTCTGTGTGTGTGTGTTTGCGTGTGTGTGTGTGTGTGTGTGTTTGCATGTGTGTGTGTTTGCAAAATAAAACAGATGAATAGCTTAAATCCGTAAGAATAAGTTGAAGTAGTGAGAGTAGTTGAAAAAATCAAATAACATCTTGGTCAGGGACACATTGATTGATGTGCCACAGCAGAATTTGAACCCAGGTCACCCACACAAAAGCAATGGGTCATAACCACTGCACTATCTTCAGGAAATACAAGTACTGTTCCTTCAGTACTTATAAAGCCTCTCTATGATCATTAATCCCCACACTAATGAGTGAGAGAGTGTGAGAGAGGCTGAAAGTTTAAATACTTTGTATTATTATCAGCCATATCCATTGTGTAGAACAAACAAGCATGACCCTAAAGAGCTGAGAGGTGGATATATTGCCTGAAAAGAAACAGGATATATACATGGATGAAATCACAAATCACAAATGACCCTGGAGGGAGAGACAGAAGGAGCAAGGGGAGAGGAGATGAGGAGAGAGAGAGAAGGGAGGAGAGAGAGAGAGAGAGAGAGAGAGAAAAAAAAAAAAAAAAAAAAAAAAAAAAAAAAAAAAAAAAAAAGAGTGATGGAGAGAGAGATTGATTGCCTGTGGCCGTGTTTGTAAACATCCTTTGATGTCTGTGATGAGATCACTTTCATCTGTTAACGATCGCACCTGGTCTTAATATGTCTCCTGTAGCATACTGCAGCAATTCAGACACTGAGAGCAACCTCTCCAATAAAGGCTCAGACTGCCAAAACGATAAATGCTATCAGTCAAATGACGTCATCCTGATTACCACAAGGCCTTTGTGAACGTATCGGTATAAAATTTATATGGATAAATGTACAAATGTGGGCATATCAGCGATTTAAAAAAGTGGTTTGTTCTGTGTTTCACTGGGAAATGTGCAGGATTTTTAATATGGCTGCGAATGGAGAAGTTTTTTTAATTGTTGTCATTTGGAAGCTCACTGAGCCAAAAGTAAAAAGGCGTATCACAAAACTGAGCACATTGGCTGAAACTAGAGAAAAATAGCTACGTTTTGATGAATAAATTGTGTATGACAAGTAGATATTTTGGGTGTGAGAGCAATTTATAGAGAAGGGACAAAGATAATTCTTTTGAAGCTTCACACTCTGGATGATGACATCATCACTCTAAGCAGTCCAATACACACTCTGTTTAATCGATAAAATTTCCTGAAATGATCACTAAACTTAAACAGCTTTTTCAGAAAAACTGTAAAAGATATCAAACTGAAAAGCAGTAGAATATTTTGTGAACATTTTAAAGTTTGTTTGGCGTCTGTAGGTGAAAATATGAAGGAGCCGAAAATTTTGGGAGCGGAAGAAGATTTTAAGGTTTTGAAGCATGCTCTCATTCACTTCAATGTTAAAAAAAGTGTTAAAAAGCCTAATATTTTAAAAAGTAGAAATAGTAGAAAAAAAAGTTGAAGAAGTCCCATTATTAGCTGAAAGAGCTGAACATTTTAAAAGTTGAATGGTTTTAATAGCTGAAAGTATGCAGAAGTTACACAGAGACAAAAAACATACGGAATAAGAATAAATAAAGAACCAAATAACAATAGTTGGAATGCTGTTGAACAGCATTCCAACTAACTAACTATAATGTTGATGGATGAGGATGAAGTAATCTAAACATGACTAAAAACACACATTAACTTTTGATCTCAGGACTAAGACTAAGACTAAATCTAAAAATAGATAAAAACATATCCATGTGGAAATAAATGTCATGAAATATTAGCAACATTAGCCCATACTCTGAATGTCTAATATCTAAAAGTATTAATAAAGGTATACTTACCTTTGTATGATCTGCAGAGTTGAAAAAAAGGCAAAACCAGTTGTTGGTGCTGATGAAGTCCAAATGGTCAGTCAGGACAGAAGACAAACCGCTTATCTCGTTTAAGGTGGTTTATTAACTTCAGAATAATAAGTGCAAGTCTCGTACAGGGATCTTTTTGGTTTAAGAAGCCACAGTCAGCGGAATGCTGTTACTCTCTGTCCTCGCCCTGAAAAGAGTTAGACTGAGCAAGTTAGACTGGTTCAACTGGTTTAACTGCTACCCACCCTTCTGTAAGTGCTTAGCTGAGATGGCTGGTAGGGGTACAACTATTTTCAGTTAGTTGCACCTTAGTCTCGCATTGCCAGACCTATATCCACAGCGTTGTGGAGTAAGGTCTGGCTACACTACAGCCACAACAGTGGCTCTGCAAAATAGTCTTGGGAAGGAACTTGTTTGGGTGGGAAATTTGTACCCTGGAAAAGAAAATGTCACATAAAATATTAAATGAAGCCGTGTGTACTTTGTCCATAGCAATCCCGCCAATCGGTCCCAAAATATCCCAGTACTCTTACTGTAAATGCCTTAAACATATTCTTTGTAAATCTGTACAATAATTACCCGAAAGAACCATGCAGTCCTGCCTTTTTGCATGATCTAAATGTTCTTTTAAAATGTATTTTCATCGTCTAGCTCGAAGTTTGTTGTTGTTTCCCATAGCTGAAGGGATTTTGAGAACTGCAACACACAGAGAGCGAAAGGTGAGGGACATCACATCGGATATCAGGCAATTATCCTGGAAATGAAGTTCCGTTGATTCAGACTACACTATTAGTAATTAAATATTCAATCACATAATGAAATGGCCGACAGGTAAATAAAACAACTGTCACAATAGCATCAAAATATTTGTATATTAAAGGATGTAATGATATAATGAAAATGTACCTATTTAGGGAACTGCCCCATACTGCGAACAGTATTTATTTTATTACCAGATGGGGACTGCTTAACTGAACCTGTGAGTCTGAAAGCATGTCTCTCTCTCTCTCTCTCTCTCTCTCTCTCTCTCTCTCTCTCTAGGATCTTCAACAGGGGGTCCGGGACCCGTAGGGGGGCCTCAGAGTCAATGCAGGGGGGCCTCCAAATTATTGTAATAATAATAATTTGTTAACGTTTTTCCAAAAATTAAAAAGTCGTAACTTGAATACAACATATTATTAGCAAATATAGATCCCCACTGATGACAGGCCTGCTGGCCTATAGGTAAGGTAGTCACTAAGATATTGCACAGATGGAGTTAATCCTGAGGATTCATTGTGTATGTCCGCCCTACACGTAGGCCCAGTTTAATATGCAACTTCATTTTATACAATATACTGTATGTAGAAGGGGGTCCCTGCTCCATCTCTCTTTCAGTTAAGGGGTCCTTGGCTAAAAAAACGTTGAAGACCCTTGCTCTAGATAACACAGAAGTACCACCACAATGAGGCTACAGCTTATTTGCTGGAGAAGAAGGGAGATGTTCATGGAGCTTTTGCTGTCTTGTTAGAGGTAGCTACAAAACCCCTACGGAGTAATCAATCCTTAGATTTATTAATTAACTAATTATTCATAATTTAACAATTTGACACAACAATACAAGGCTCTAAAGTAGTAGTGGCTAATAAACAGTGCCAAGAAATACTCAGTGAACCCCTTGGACTTCCCTGCATTTTTGCATCATTCAGCTAGAAAATGGGGTCTGATATTCTTCAAAGTCGCAATTACAACACTAGTTAACCCGTATTTACATCAGTGATCAACCTCATGTTTCCTGCATGTGTTGATCACATCTCCACATTGGCCAGAAGGAGTTTGTGACCATTTTGCCTTACAAAACAGTATAATCTTCTTGATATTTCATGAATGTCTTTTATTGGATTTTTAATACTGATATATTTCATGAGTTTGCCAATTTGTCAAAAAGATAATTTTACAAGTTTACATAGAAACTTTATTTTTATTTGTCACATACACAAGTACAATGTACTAAAATTCAACTACTACATTTAACCCATACTAAGTATAGCAGCAGTGGACAGCTATACACCATGACCACTCACTAGCTACCATGGATGTTTTTGTCTATATTTAGATCACATTTTATGGATGAATTATGCATAAATGTAGGTAATTCCAAAGGGTTCACTTTCTTTTTCTTAGCACTAAATATCCACATATATATATATATATAAATATTAGGGCTGGCAAAATGAACTCGTTTATGACAAGTTAACGCAAATTCCTTTTAATGCCACATATTCTTTTAACGCGCAATTAATGCACACACGTTCTGTGATTTTGCTCCGTAGTTATGGAAATCAGGAAGCTGCCTGTAGCAGTAATGTTGTGGACAGTGTTGCTAACCTGGCGACTTTCTCACCAGACATTTTAGACCCTCTTAGCAACATACAAATATATATATATATATATATATATTCTGATATATTTCCATTGTAATTCATTCCCATGCATGCAGTCCACAACTCCTTCATACAGCGCAGCAGCTCTCTCCCACTTTGTCCACTGTGCAGCAGCACTGTGACTGCCTGCAGCAGAAGACGAGATGGTGTCTCCTCATTCATTCTTTTTACTTCCTCACAGGTTCTGTGGTTTCCATTGCTGGAGACCATGATGACTAATAAAGGGGCTCAATGCCGAACACAAATTTGAAGGTAAACACACGCACTTGTGAGCAAGAATGTCCCAAGTTATTTGGCCCTAATCTGGACAGAAGTCCTTCACTGTTTTTTGTGTCATGAAAACTATAACTCCTCAAGACCCAAGTAAAGTTCCTGTGTCTTGCTTCTCAACATTGCACAAAACAAAACAAGCTGCGGTAGCATGGTGAGAGCAGGGTGGTATTTCAGAAAGCAGGTTTAGTTTGTTAACCCTGAGATGAGGGAAATTCTGGGTCTTCTGTTTCAGAAAGAGAGGTACTGTAACCTCAGAGTCAGTTACCCAGGTTAGGTTCACAGGCTCAGTTACCATAGTAACTGAGCCTGTGAACCTAACCTGGTCGGGAGCAGGTTTTCTTCAAGAAACCTTGAGTTTCTCTCAGTCTCCTCCCTCTGACACAGCACTCTTTCATTTCCTCATTCATTCATTCAGTTTGTATCAGGCGCATTTTAGCGCAGTTTGTTATCGGCATGAATAAAAAAAAATATATGTTGGTTTATTAACCATTTTAGGCAAACTAGAAAACGTTTTATTTCTCAAAACATGGCATTTCCTTTTGTCAACGATACTGTTGATGAAGAAGCTGCTTTACTTCGCAGGGAGTTATATGTCGGGAGAGGATATTGAAACCCCGACATTTTAATTTTTAGATAACTTCCTATTTGAGCAGTTTTTCTTCCCAGTCGATCAGTTATGTAGCCTACGTAACCTTATCTGTTCTCATCACTAACGTTACGTCACCCATCTATGCTCTTACATCCCAGCAGATTATTTGTGTCGCATTACGTTTATGGCGTTAACATTGGTGATGTGGAGCATTTTAGTAAAGCCACTGTAGCAAAGTGCCGTCAGAAGAGTGACTCGTTCGCTCTGAAATGTGTTTTAAACGTTTTTAAAAGGAGTTCCACTGTATTGCAGGTGAATGAGGTAGGGGAGAGCCGGGACGATTGAAACGCGGGACGAATGAAACATTCCAGTTTTCTCCGAGTGCAATGATGATAGACCGGCTTCCTTAGGTCAAAAGATAGAGCATGTTAACATCCTTCTATCAGCCAAATATCTTCCTGTTATTTCCTTTTATCACAGAGTTACAGGCTATAAACAAGTTTTGATGGTCGAAAGTAAACTTCATTAGCGGTTAAATTTTTTCAATTATTAATGAGTGTTTTTCATTTAAAGGTTCAGTAGACCATTTAGTGTTCTCCACAATTCCAGACTTTCATATTGCACGCTTGTTTACATGGAAAGCAAAACAGGTTATAATGGCATATGTCTATGTCGGACAGTTGAAACAGCTGTTTCAACTGTCCCCGACCTGGCTGTAACTCCATGTATTTTAAGTAAATGCACAAATATCTGTTTATACAATAATTTATGAAGGGGAGACATGGAAAAGCAGTTTTAGAAAGATGAAAATATATTTGGGCCCCACCAGGTAAGGGGTCGAGTTTTCCCTTGTTATCCTATGGAGACTGACGGGCTGTGGGTCGTTAAGGGCACTTATTTGGATGTGCAGTGACCTAACCCTCGTAAAAACCTAGTGAAACGACATTTTCCACAATGGAAACATGATACAAAGCATGATCCAGCTATAAAAATGGCAGAATCATCCACAGTGCATGATATTTCAAAAACCGCTTCATACACAAGTGTCAAGGTGACGGCAATGAGTTGTTAACAGATATTCACAAAGACGTATAGCCCAGCAACAATCTATCTAAAATAACACCTTTTGGTCATCCCGACCAGGAGGGACGAATGAAACATTACACACACCCCACTTTTGCTGTAATAATTCCTGAACGGTTTTGTTCAAAGCTGAAAATGCAACTGTATTTGACAGATGACAGGTGTAGGTTGCTAGTGACAAAATATTAGCTTTCAGTGCGATACGATCGCTTTGTAAATTACGTTTAATTAAAAAGTGTTTCAACTGTCCCGGCTCTCCCCTACCCTTTGAAATAAATGTTTATGCATTATAATTCTGTTAATGATGGTGCTGCAGCCTCAGAATGGGATTAGTAGGCGTAGTACTTTTTTGTCCCCAGTGTTGCACCTAAATTAAATAGATTATAGGTTCAATAACATTTCACCAGTAATATTAGGCTATACTTATGATTAAACATGATATACACTATATTGGAATATATGCATTTACTCTAGCAGCAATTTTCTCCCATGCAAATTCTCTCTCTTTTAAAAACAGCGAGTTTTTAAAAAAGCAACACAGTGTTGCTTTTTTAAAACCTCGCTGTATGTGAGCATGAGTATTTCCGCCGACCCGTTTCTTTGTGGTTGTTACCATGGTGAATCGTAGAATCATGGCTCCATTCATGCTGCCTTTTTATTGTGGTGGTGAACCTACTCGGAGTTGATTGAACCAACTCATATCAGCTGTTCTGGAACCGAAAACTCAGAGTTTCCCATCTCAGGGTAAATCAACTCAGACATCAGGGTTAGACTCAGAGTTTGTTAAACCTACCTGAAATACCACCCTGGGGCCTGTTTGACAAAACCAAGATAAGGGATTAAGCCGGGATTTCCCCGTTATCCTGGATGAATTTAGCCTTGACTCGGTTTCACGAAAGCGGAGGCACATAAATCACCATGGAGATTTATTCTGTGTAGCTAGCCTGCTCCTGACCAGGCTAACAGCCAGGATTTATTTAATCCTGGAGCCTTTTCTGTTCACCCATCAGTGGTTTTACCTTATTGTTATCCGCCTGCATTAAAATACAACAGGTGCATATTGCTGTTCATTTAAGTACTAAGTTATTATTTAAAGTTGTGACCATTCTTTTTTTAAATAATTATTCATGTGACAGTCATTGTTACTGTTATATTGCTGTATAAAGACTGCTGTTCATATTGTTGTTAGAAATTTGATGAATATATTACGGCAGTTGTTAACATTTCACATTTTTAAATGAAGTCTGTTACTAAGGGCAATACATACAATAGTTGACCAATGCACCTTGAATTATTTTAGTTGATTCATTTTTTTTTTATTCTTTAACAATAAAGGATCATGTTTGTTCCTCTTTCATGTGCATTATATTTGGCATTCTTAGCACACAATTTGTGTTGTCCAGTAAACTGGGACTATAATTTGGAAGGCTTGTATAATTTTAAGAACATATCCTAATTGTACAATCCTCACAAATTATAGTCTTAGTTCACTGGACCAATAACTATCTAGTGATGTAGGCTACTGTACATTCATGTAACAACAGGGAGAGGACACCTCAATGCTTTTTATATTTTGCTGGGGGGAAATAACTGATGAATATCACTCTGTTCCATTCATGTTTACAGTGTGCATGGAATTTATCACTTAACTTAATTATCTTTATAGTTTCTAGATTTTAGAGTACAATTTCTTTAATGTCTTTATTTTCTATGTCCATATATATGAGGGAGCATATAAAGGCATATAATATGTACAGAAGGAAACTCGTCCTCTATAAAAAAAAACAAAAACAAAAAAACGCGATAAAAGCGGACAGACTGAATGGTCTAAAAATATACATTTATGAACTACTGCTCTTAACTGAAACCATTCAATGAGTCACTGTCATTTGCAAAATGAACAGTTGTACACTTTGCATTAAAAGTGAGCAGTGGAAGTTAATATGACTTAGGAAATTAGTATTTTAGCCCATGAGAAAGAGGGAGGAACAGAGTGAAAGAGATATTTACGCATCTTTTCGCGTTGTAGAAAATTGATCTTCATGGTAAATTTCCTGAGTAACATTATCTTCTGCTCACTTTTAAGGCAAAGAGTACAACTGTTAATTTGTGCAAATGATTAGTAGCCTAATCCTTGAATGGTATGATTATGACTGTTTCAATTCAGAGCAGTGGTCAGTAAATGTATATGCTTAGGCTACTTACGCATTCAGTCGGTCCGTGAACGTCTGCCTTGCTTTCTCGCTGTTTCATTACAGCGGCCGTGTTTCTTTTTATTTAAATAATGTGTTTCACGTTACCATACTTCCACAAGATGCTGCTGCTCACTCTGTATAAAGTATGTACTAGGGGTGGTACGGTTCACAAAACCCACGGTTCGGTTCGTATCACGGTTTTAGGGTCACGGTTTTCGGTTCAGTACGGTTCTTATTTTTTCTTTATCACTCCAGAATATACTTCAGCATATAGCTAAAATTAGCATATTGAATGCATGTTGCACAAAACGTGCACACAGTGGCAGTTCTATATTGTTTCATTTCATCATAGGTAACGTGAAATCCCAAATGTTCCCACACACCAGACTATAAACGACGCTGGCGCATCCTACAGCTCTGGGCAGCCTCTCTCCCACTTGACATTTCTGCAGGTGACGTGACGTGACGTGCAGCGGCACCCCACTCCACTTGAGGAGCGGTCGGCTCGGTGTCTCTCAAAATCTGATGAAAATCTTTTAAACTGACCTTTGTCGATCTGAAATGAAGACAGATTCAGCAACTGCATGGCCTATTTCTCGCTTAAAATGTTTTCAGAAACACGTTTCGGTAAACTATTTTAGTACAATATGAGATCGTATTCTGAACATTGACATACATAGATTCTGAACGAGCCGCCATGACAGTCTGGCTTTGAAATTTGGGACCAGCCAGACCCATGTGACGCAATCGTCCAATCAGCTGCCATGGGTTGCGTTTGTCATGCCCATCCCGCTCGTCATTTCCAGTAACTGTTTTAATATAGGTGTCGAAAGTGGGCACTACGGCAGTAAGAGGTTAGTGCACATTAACAGTGTACTGACGAACCGTGCGGTACACACACGCTCCGAACCGAGACTAGTGAACCGAGCGGTTCGGGTGTTTTTTCATGAACCGTACCACCCCTAGTATGTACAATGCGTATTCTCCATTTTGGCATCAGTAAATCTGTGATCGACCTTGTGGTCTTTTGAGGAAAGCCGTGGACGCGTATCTATCTGAATTACTTTAGCCTGGCTCGACTTAGTCGCTCCTCCTCAGCCTGGCTTGGCCTTCGTGAAACGCACCAAGCCAGGATGCACAGATTAGACTAGGTCAAGCCTCGCTTTATCAGTTGACCTGGATTTATATATTCTGCTTTTGTGAAACAGGGCCCAGGAGTCCATTTGGAAAAACTCACAACAATTCCAACACCAAAGAGAGGATACAAGAGGACAGGGAAGCCCGTCTTCTAACCAATAAATTACATGTATTGGGAGATGCCGCTCACCTTATGTGATGACAACAGGACGTAATTACGTCATGTATAGTTCTTCAGTGCGCTTGCATAATTGTGAAACCAAAACAAACCGCATCAATGTATAGGCCTACTATATAACAAAGACATGAACCATGGTCTGGACGTTGCTTCAAACATTCAGGTGTGAAAAGGCCCTATGGTCAAGTGACAGGTGGCTGCCATTACAGGAGACTGTGCCACCAGGAGCTGCCCACCTGAGCTTAATTTTGTCTCTTCACAAACCTATAGGTGACGTCACAGGAACCACTTCAATATTTTATTCAGTCTATGGTTTATGTGTATGATCATACAAATATCTCTCATCAAACACACATCCACAAATACTGACTGTAGTCTGTGCAAATGCTATGCTTCCCTCTAGTGTCTGTCCTTTACATACACACCTAAACATAAGCTTACTGTATCATTAGTAGAATACGAGTGCCTCACTACTAAACATGAAATTCAAATAAGACTGTCACAGTACTGTTCTGAGATCTGAGTAAGGTTAGGGCTATTTTCGGACACACTCAGGCCATCCGGTGGAAACACAAGTTTTCCCATTTGTTTTGAATGGGGGTAGGCTACTGTTTTGGCTGTGTCAGTTGAGGGCTGCAGGGTGGTGCCAGAAAAAACAGTAGCAGCCAGCGGGGAAAAGTTAAGACAGAATCAACTTTTGGATAGACGCAACCCAACATCACCCTGCGGTGGCCAATCATGTAACCGGTGATCAGACTTGTCAGGTTCTGAGGCGGTGTGAGAGTCCTGTACAGTAAACATGTAACATCACTGCCTCTATCACTGCCACACACACAAAAGAAAACCCCACAAGTAATGAACTGCCCAGGAGTTTGTGCAACAACAGCTGACTGTTTCCTGCAACAAGCTCCAACACAAAGCACAGTCTTTTTTCTTTTCTTTTTCTCTATCAGTTAAAGGAAGCTGCCTTGGAAATGATGGGATCATAAAAACGATCTGACGGAAAACAATAATTGTAAAATATAAGGTCTACTTGTAATACATTGGGGGCTAAAGAACACAACAGGACGCCACACAAATAGGCCACTTAAGTGACACTCTCAGCGGTGCACAACCCTGCAGCGAATCGCTTGCTTTCAGTGACGGACTGGCCATCTGGAATTTGGGCAAATGCCAGAAGGACCGCCCCCCTGTGGGCCACTACTGATAATTTGTCTTTGGTTAATTTTGATAAGTTATTTTATGCATGCAGCCACAAATAGCCTATTCAAGATTGTACTGCGGCAAAGTGCGTGGAAAGATTCACTCGGAAGGCAGAGTTACTCATTTCCAAGCTAGGTTATTGACAAAAATAGGTCTGGTGTGTTGCAAATGCCAGGGCCGTTTTTTGATCCCAGTCCATTACTGCTTGCTTTGGTCTGACTCTGAATGCGCCCTAAAAGAAGTTTGCGATTTCTCCGGTGTCCTCCCACAGTCATGTAAAAAGTAATGCAGAATAGATATGTAATAAATATGAACATTAAAGTTAAGACTTCAATATTGAGGATACTCTAAATGCTTCCCCTGAGGTTCCTCCCACAACATGACTTATGTGCTACATGGGAAATAGTAATCAATAAATATTGGATGATAAAATGTGATGAGGACATTCACAAATGAAAGTGAGATACCCCACAGTGCATTAATGACAAAGACTGTCTAGGAGGAGTCACATAGCCTCCTCCACAGACAATCAGAAACTTGGATAATGTAAGAATCAGAGTAGGGCACCAAAACATCCAGAAACAGTTCTGTATCAAATAGATCTGTGGGTCAGAAAGAACAAACTGAATTTGTTATCATTTTCTTACAAAGAAGACAACTGATGGACAAGTCTTGTTTTATTTGTAATTAGGCATAGTTTTAAAAATCACACCTGAAATAACTTGAATGTACTCATTTTTGGTATATTGATTAATGAACACCACTTCAGCTAGTGACAAACTGTGCCAGTTGATTGAGCAAATGACTGATCAGCTCATATGGCTTACATAACAAGAGTAATGCCCTCTAGGTGGCAGCTGCACAGCGCTGGTGTCGTTCTTTAACCCGGTCTCGTGTAAATGTCCACGTTATTCTTAATCTATTGATACGTGTTCACGGAGACGTTTTTCTCGTTTTTTACGTGTAACTGTCACGTTATTTTTTACGTGTAAATGTCACATTATTTTCTCGGGGAAAGGACGCCGAGAGGCGGCTGAAAAGGATGCTCCATAAGCCGGGAGGCGCCCGCGAGACGGCCCGCTGGGGACGCCCCACAATAACAGGATGGTGGAGGTTGGGTTTAGGAAAAAACTTACGGGGAAAGGGCGCCTTAAACGCCGGAGAAAGGGCGCCTTAAACGCCGGGGAAAGGGCGCCTTAAACACCGGAGAAAGGGCACCTTAAACGCCGGGGAAAGGGCGCCTTAAACGCCGGGAGACGCGCCACAGTAACACATGGGACAAAACGCCACACGCAGGGACGCCATCCCTGGGAAACAAAGCGCCGCAAACGGGACGCGATCCCCGCTCGCCCGGGTGAAAGTCCTGTGTTGTTTGACCCATCCACCACCCCGACCAACCTCCCTACGCGGATTTTCGGCTTTTTATATTACTCCCTACAATTTCGTTCTGTGGCCACGAAATATGCTTCCCATTGAAATACATTACTTCACATTTTCGTGTTGTCCACCACGTAAAAAACGACAAAAACGTCTCCGTGAACACGTATCAATAGATTCAAATAACGTCACATTTACACGAACTTCCATGAGACCGGGCTGCGTTCTTTCCTTAACCTGTTGCAGAGGGAGAAACGTGAGCATTAGCTCTGAAAGAAAAAAAAGAAGGAAATAGCATCCTGAAAAGTGATTTATTTTTTTATTTCTTTTTGATGGTGGTGTCTGAAAACTTTTGTTGACATAAGTAAGCTCATATACCGTGTTTATTCCTAACTGTTATTCTGTACAAGTTTAAAACTACGATGTTACCGTAGGCTACAGTTGAAATGAGAGAGACACTACTAGTTCTGAAGCAAGCGTGGGTCTTGTTTTCAATGTCAAAGTATTTCCTAAAACTGTTAATGTTTATGCATATTATTAGTTAAGATTTACAACTTAAGTGACCAATGTTAAATTATATCTGCCGTGCTGAGTTTAGATTTTTAGCTCATGATGTGCCTGTGTATATTGCTGTAGGCTGATCTAAACGTAATTGAGATGGCGCAGTACTGGCGTTGTTTTTTGTTCTTTCCTTAACCTGTTGCAGAGGGAGAAACGTGAGCATTAGCTCTGAAAGAAAAAAAAGAACGAAATAGCATCCTGAAAAGTGATTTATTTTTTTTTTTTTTGATGGTGGTGTCCAGAGCCATCGAGATATAAGAGTTGCGACACTCGATCTCGCTAGCGGGGTGGTCACGTGGTTCATGTAAGCCTGTATAGTTCCAAACACACGCAGCGCTGTCATGTTCTCCTATGGGAATGACAGCAGCGATTGCGATTTTAAATGGTAAATATGAATAAAAACACATACCCATGTACTTGTTTGATTGTTATTGCATATTTGTAAATGTCAGTTTTACATTTGGAGTGATAGGGTGACAACTGAAAGCTATGTATAGATACGTTTTTAAGTTTTGGAGGGAAAGCTTCACGTCCGTGTTAGCATGATAGCACTAGGCTACTGTCCTGTATTGTCCTTCGTGTCACGGGGACTTTAGTTTATTTACATTTTGTATTAGCCTGTCCAAACGTATTTGTTCTGAGATGTCTGGGACACCCCCCGTGCCAGTTCACGTTTTAACGTGAACTGGTATTTAAAAATGATATCACATAGTACGCGAGGGTCACCGGGGACCTGAGAGCTCAACGCCAGGCCAATGCAAAAACGTCAAAAATAAACTAAGTCCCGGGGGACCCGAAGGACAACACAAGGGTTAACCTTACTAGATCTTTTTGAAATCAAAAATGATTCAAGGTGTTCTTTTTTGCACATCTGGACTATTGTATTTTCCTTGATATTGCTTGTAATTCCGAGTCACTTACCCGTGGTCAGAGAGCGATTGAGAAAGCAGAGTAGCAACAGTCCATTCAGCATTTAGTGTCCAGCCCACTTCTTCTGATGAGGCAGGAGTTGACCACACAACCATGATCATTTTAAGACTAAGCCATACACCAAGTATCACATATATTAAAGAATAACAACTCAATACACTTGGATGAATACATTTTTTTATTAAACAATGAGTGACACAACAAGAACAAGTACAGAAAAAATGAATACAGTGGGGAAAGGAGACAATTAAAAAAAAGCAATACAACTAAGATTCACCGCTGGCACCACTGGTTATAAAACCCTTCAGCAAATGCAGATTCTACTGCCTAACATCCACACGCTGCAAAGGAGGATACAGCATGTAAATCTGGAGCCAGAAGTTTTGGGGGTTAGTGTTTGAGATGCTGAGTGTTTAATAAAACAAATCCTCTCCACATATATCAGGCTGAGGTTTGTGGAACAAAAAACAAGTGGGAACAAGTATGAATAAGAGCAACAAAGTAGAGCCGGGAATAGTATAAGTGATTAATTAACAAAAAATATCGTCCACATATATCAGGCTGAGGTTAAGGATTCAATCATAGTGCATCAGGGTAAACAGCCGTGATAAGGGGTACCTTGGCAGCAAGAGTCAGACTAAGAAGGCAATTTCAACACAGCAGACTTCCTCACATAAGGTCATAACATCTAGTCCACTGCCAGTCCAATGCCAAACACCTTACTGGTTGCCATGGATGTATTTGGCCTCTCCATCCTCGGCAGACTGTCCGCAGCCTCCAGTCTCCTCTTATTTCAGCAGCCAGCAGCCACCACCAGCAGCTGTCGCCAGCACCAGTAGGGCTGCTGGAATATGGAAAGAAATATGATCATAATTATTTCAGTCAATATTGAAATCACGATAATTTAACACAATTACTTGTTGACTTCTGGAAAGATGTTGCAATTATTGAACTTAAAAAAACAGTGGAAAACGTTAAATAAATCAAGAGTAAAAAAAAAAAAAAAAACTGAAATTTGCCTTAATACTTTTTCATATTTAAAATTATGTCATTGTCATATGTCACTTACTGATATTTTGTGTGTGGAATAACTGGTATTCATACATGAAATCCAACAGCCCTTTCAAGGGTAAAATTAAACAAACGCAACCTTATTTCTAGACAGTACTCAGCTGACTAGCTAACACCGTCAGGTTCAGTAGATAAAACACAAATAAAACCCGTCCTTAATCAACCTTAATGATCCTAGTAATCCAACATCAATAACTAACTAAATAAAAGTTGTCAGAGATTCACTACTGAACTTCGTAATTGTTGAGCTAACAAACTAGCAGGCAATCGCTCGGCTATCAAGATAAAAAAAAAAATATAATCACGCTGTGCACACATACAAATAAGTATCAGTATGCATCATAAAGGGCCTCTGATAAAATATAGACAATTGACAATTCAAAAGAGGTAGCTATTTAATCAACTTACCTCAGAAGTTACGACAGCCAGCAATGGAAATGAATGATGTCCGACACCTTGAATAGATTGTTTGGAACTATGCGAGGCTGCATACCCTGGAAGTAGGTGGGAAAAAGCGTACAACGGAGTCGCCCACTCTGTCTTTCTCTATCACTCTGGTGGTGTCTGAAAACTTTTCTGTTGACATAGAACTGTGGGACTGTGTGGTGGATGGTGAGAGACAGCGCAGGTGCGACGGAGGGGCCGTCCACTTCCATTCTGCTAGCCGTAGCAGGAGAGAGCGTGGTGGACAGCGGGCTGGACTCTGAACTTCAAGCCTGAGTTTGGATTTCCATTTCTACCATCTCACCAGTAAGGTCTTTCCCTCCCTTGGATTTGGAGGATCGTGTCGGATACATTTTTTTTTTTGGACTGAGCTGAAACAGGTACTGGGTTGTGCACGGAGATGGCAAAAGTACTCACTTCCCGTACTTAAGTAGAAGTACAGATACTTGTGTTAAAAAATACTCTGGTAAAAGTAGAAGTACTGATTTAACTTCTTTACTTAAGTAAAAGTAACAAAGTACAGGCTTTGAAATGTACTTAAAGTATAAAAGTAAAAGTAGCCTTGCGAATGACAACCACTTTTTATGCAAAGCTACCTGGACCACACACGTTACTAGAGTGTAAGATGAGAAACTTCAGTGGACATAAAAACCAGGCTCTTTATATGCCATTGTCTACATTTTAAATGGATGTCTGCCAAACATCACATATATGATTATTGTGACAGAGACTGGGACTCCAGCTTAATAAGATTCTGACTGAGTAGCAAGATATGAATTCAATTGTGATTCTGTGAGAATTCACAGATCCAGTTTCTCTTTTTTAATCGTCCCCTTAACATTTAAAAGGAATCTACATGCATGTGTGTATGCTCAAATATAGAAAGAAAATAAAGGATACAATATAAATTACTAAACAGATTAATTAAGAAGTTCCCCATACTTTTAGAGTTACACAGCACATTGGCCAGGAGTCATACTTGATGCCTCCTAGCCTATCTCAAACATCTCTCTCAGATAAGGCCAGGGATGATTGGGATGTCTTGCTGCTTGTCTGCCTAATCTCTGGGATCTCTGTTTTCTTCATTTTCAATCATGTCGCCGTCCATACTACTAGTGCTAACGTTACCACCATCAAGCTGCAATTATTTGCCGCAAATGAATGCAGAATGCGGCCGAATCTGTCGAGTCGTCTTGTAGTGGTGCGTTACATGCAACGTAGCCTACAGTATATTCCCATCCAATTAGATTGAATTCGGTATTGATCACGTGAAAAATAATAACTGTAACTCCAGCGAAATTATTTGAAACTTGTTAGTGAGGACTAGATTAGGACCGTATTTAAGTTTCAAACTTCGCGCCCCCCCCCCCCCATGGGGGGGCTGTAAAACACGGACAGAGACAACTTCTCTCTTTTGATGCTTTACAAGCAACGTGAAACCTAACTAACAGGTGAAGAACAAACAACTAAATCACTAGCTAACCTACTTTAACTGAGCAGGAACTATAGACCAATACAACAACAGGCTTAAATGAACTGACAACATAAGTTATACGACTTACATTTCTCAAGGACTCACACACACCATCTCAACTGATTATCCTCCGGACAGCAGTCTCTTTTTTCTCACTTTTTTCTGTGTGGCGCACGCGCCCGCTCGCGGTGTGAGGCGCGTGTCCGCGCTATTCTCCGACATTACGACCTCTTGTACAAAACTAAAGTAACGAGCCAATTTTTAAAATGTAAGGAGTAGAAAGTACCGATATTCGTGTTAAAATATAAGGAGTAAAAGTAAAAAGTCGCCACAAAAAAAAAAAATAGTAAAGTAAAGTAGAAATATCCGAAAAATCTACTTAAGTACAGTAACGAAGTATTTGTACTTCGTTACTTCCCATCTCTGGTTGTGCACAACTAAATTTAAAAGACTATTGCTGCAGAAACACTTAAACAAAAACAAATTGTGGTTTCTGGCCAGAACATTTTGTTGACAAATGCATTTTTTTTTTGGGGTGGGAAATGAGAGTGTAATATGCATTGTTGATAATTTAATAATACTTTTTTTTTTTTTTTTTTTAAAAGAGTCTGTGTTGGTGTTTTCATTCTGTGTGAAGTCAATAATCATCTACAGCCAAAGACAAATTAGTATTAAGTGTCAGTGCATTTGATATCTATCTTATCTTTATCCCTCGAACCAGGACATTACTAAAAAGTACTGAAGTAGTGATCCCAGACCTTAAGTTGTTTTTTTTTTTGCAGGTAAATGTTGAAGGCTGATTAGAACCTGGTTACAGAAGCACTGACAATAGCATAACCACCCTGATAAGAAATGCAGGAGCCATCAGCCTTTGCTCTTACAAAATTTTCATTTCCATTATACATCATATCATAAAGATTGTAGTCACAGATGTATCCTCTGTCAAGGATCCCCACAGCAAACCAGTTGGAGTAGAGGTTTCAGTCATAGGGCACAGAACATGACAGCCATGATGTGGTTGTAGTCGTTGAGGTTGGGGTTGAAAAGGTCATAGGTGAAGACGCCGACAGCCCCGGTAGCACTGCCCATGTGCTTATTGAACAATGCGCTGGCAGGGGAGTAGGGACCCACCATCGGTGGCAGAGGGACCTCACAGTGGCCGCTCTCAGTGAACGCCCTGAACACAGAGAGGCACATCATATCAGACAGGTTCTTGCAGAAATCTTCCTTTCCAAATCATACCATTGATATTTACATTCACTGGTAGGTTTTTGTGTCTTCTTACAAGCACGCAAATGCACCCACAAAGAGTCTGTTATCTCAACTGCTTAACAGTCTTGCACTAATGTGACATACACACACAGCTGAGCATTCCATTTATAAATCCTTTTCAATCTATACTCAATACACTACAAATAAGATATTTAATGTTCAAACTGATAAACTTTCTTTGCAAAAACTCCAAAAAGGAAAGCCTAGTAGTGTGTGGGAGCATGAAGCTTTTTCATTCAATGGAGTAAGTACTTCAGTAAAGTCAATTTTGCCAATGAGAACAATGAAGCTTGAAGTGGTGGCACCTGCAAGTTGATTAATGCAATCTGTTTACCTACTGTTGTCATCTCTATCCATTCTGTAAACTTGTTTTTACTTTCTGTATTTTTTTCTTTAAATGCAACAGGTTTGTTGTCAAAGTAGTGAAGATGCTTTGTTTTTGTTGTCACACACTGACTAGCCTACAGCATTTCCCTAACTACCTATACAACGGTCTTGCTGCTGTGTATTATAGTCTTTGCCGTCAGTGGGTGGCGGCAGTGTTTGTGATTGCTGTTAGAAAATACAACTAATACAACCCAGGGAACTGCTTAAGTCTGGTTAAAAATGTACTTTCAATACCGTCAGAAAAAGTAAAAGTACAAAAGCAATGCATCACCTTGGGTTGGCGAGA
The DNA here is from genome assembly GCF_010015445.1 of Perca fluviatilis. Taxonomy (NCBI): domain Eukaryota; kingdom Metazoa; phylum Chordata; class Actinopteri; order Perciformes; family Percidae; genus Perca; species Perca fluviatilis. The sequence continues at coordinate 29,595,498 of NC_053130.1, read as the reverse complement.
GTGTAGGTGGCAGAGTTGTTTTTAATCTCAACAGAGCAGAGGCGATGAGGCATCGTGATGAGGTGAGAGATATAAGGAGGAGGTTTCTGTCACTTTGGTATGTGGGATTTTGATGGATGACCTTTTGACCTGGGGGGTCAAGAGGTCACGACCTGTCAGAAAGTGATTGATGCCTTCCAGGTGTGTGTGACTGGTCTGTTCTGGAAGCTTCTAGAAGGAAAGCGTGTCCCGAAAATGGCGTGTGTTAAGTGCTGCAATGAGGTCACAGCCGAAGTAGAAAAATGTTTCATTTAAATGATCCAATGAGCGTTAGAGATGAAATATCCGGATGTGTTTGAAATGATCCAGTGGAGAGAGAGGGTGTAGCGTTAAATTTTGAGCATAAAAAGGGTTTCTTCCCCGTTTGAAACAGAGAAAGATAGGTTTTTCATTCTACACACAGCATGAATGTAAGTTTGAGTAACACTGATGCGTTTGAAATGAGCCAATGACCAAGAATTAAATCAAGTATCTTTACACTCTTTGGAGCAGAGAGCAGAACGTGTGTAAGGCAGGGTTGTAAAATAGGAATGTGTAAGGCTCCTCTTACAACAGGCCAAGTAAGTGGCTGAGCCCCCAAAAAGTTTGCACACCCGCACTAATGTTCGGTCCCTAAATAGGCAATAAAGTGTTTACCACATGTTTGGAAGAAGCATGTGCTTCATTCAGCCTACTCTCCCCTCGCCTTTGCATACAGACCGTCACTTCATTCAGAGGAGTCAAAATGATTCAGTCACAGTACTTTTCAGGTGAGTTCTATATTATCATTATGGATTAATTAATTATTAATGCCAAGTGTGTTGAAATATTCCGGGTCAACCATTATGACTGTTCTTCCTAACAGAAATCAATGACGAGGACTTTAGAGATATCGTAATCACAGATGTCGATTTTGGTAGGTTATTTATACCATTTAATGCTTTATGTATCAAGGTAATAAATAACTGATCCTATGTTGTCTTTTCTCTCCCCAAAGGCGTGATAGATGACAGAGGCGTTGCATATAACAATCAAAATCCAGCAGTCTTTACAGGGGTTATTGAAATTGAGGAGGTAATGTCTGAGAGAAAGACCACCGGCCAGCGGGCAGCCAATTGTGCTGCGAGACGTCCCCACCGTCACGATTGAAACAGAATTTAGGCAGCCGGTACAGCATATGCAGTCAAGAGATGAAAACGCTGGGCACCCCTCGGCTACCCTACAAATGACTGCCGGTAAGGCCTTTCATATTATTTATATTATACCTGCAACTGGGTAGATGTGAGATAGAGGGAGACAAATATTATTTATATTATACCTGTAAATGGGTGGATGGGAGATGGGGAACACATGGTGTGTGTGTGTGTGTGCGTGTGTGTGTGTGTGTGTGTGTGTGTGTGTGTGTGTGTGTGTGTGTGTGTGTGTGTGTGTGTGTGTGTGTGTGTGTGTGTGTGTGTGTGTGTGTGAGGTGCAGGTGGTGTGGGAGGGGTGGGTGGTGGTGGGTAAGAGGGCATTGTGGGAGATAGTCATTTGATTGGAGAGAAGAGAGAGAGAGAGAGAGAGAGAGAGATAGTTATTAACACTTAAAGTAAATACATTGAATTGAAGCAAGTTATATATTATTTTCCAAAATGAACAGAGATTGAGCCTGCAGCATCCACAGAAAACGGTCAGGAGCCTATCCAGGCCCTCGCTGATTCAGAAGAAGAAGCAGAAGGGGGGGGGGGGGAGAAGCAGAAGTAGATGGTGTAGTGGTTCTGAAAGCAGTTGAAGATGGCAATGAAGTGGAACTTAATCTTTCTGAAATCCTTGCCCTCGAAAGAGCATCTGAGCAGCAGCGGGAAATAGTTGAACAGAACATTACAGAGACCATCTCTCTGCAAACTCAAACTCAGGACGCGGGTAAGTGCTTTTAAGTTATACCTGTTACTGCAGATGCATGGTTTTGTTCATTTTAAAACATTACAATGTAAGATGGGGAAAGAGCAGGGGTGTGAGAGATTGACCATCTGGTTGGGTGATGGTTGGGTAACCAAATGGTGTGTGTGTGTGTGTGTGTGTGTGTGTGTGTGTGTGTGTGTGTGTGTGTGTGTGTGTGTGTGTGTGGGGGGGGGGGGGGGGAGCAAGTCAGGTAGGGGGAGAGAGAGAGAGAGAGATTATTCAGACTTTCGCTCATTATTATCTCATTATTTTCCAAATGAACAGAGATTGAACCTGAACCTGTCGCCAGGACCACGGCGTTCCACTGTACGATTCAGAGGTAATTATTATTTATATATGTATATATTATTGTCTTGATAATTAAAATATATAATTAAAGATGTATATTCTCTAAATTTTATGAAAGGACGGAGGGTATTCATCGTGAGGAGATATGTCAGGGAGAGGCCTGAACCCGTCAGAGGTAATTATTATTTACATATCTTAGTATTATTGTATCGATAATTAAATATATTTAAAAGGTATTTTCTCTGATTTTATGACAGATGCTGTACTGAGGGGCAAGTCGCCGAGCCCAGAGAGTGAGAGATCCGGAAAGCAAGGTGGAGATCCTCCAAAAGCTGCTGACAATTGTGCAGACAATTCTTCAAATGTAAAAGTTGTAAGGTGTTAGCTGTGACATTTTGTTTTATTTTATTTTTATTTTATTTTTAATCACATGCAAAATGGAGCCTGACCAGTCTTGTATAATTCCCATACAATTAGTTATTGCTGTAGACGATGTAAACGGGGATCCACTGCGTTTTGTAACACCAGCGCTTGCTGAAGCCATCCAAGAGTTAAATCATAATAATCCCCACCCAGACAATCGTCCTGATCAACCTCATTTAAATAACGGCAGCACAGAGACAGCACAACCAGAGCCTGCGAGTGATTACTTTCAGCCGTTAGAAAGGGCCTTACAAGAGCTTGATAATCATAACCATAATGACATTCAACCGGTAGAAAATACCTTATTACAAGAGATTGAGAACCATGACATTCCCCGTTAGAAAACCCCTTACCGCCAATAGACCCCCATGACATTCAGTCGAGGAGCCGATACGCTTTGGGAATTTGGAATTCCGTCAGACCTTTAAAAGTACCTCCCATAGCGAACGTCGGGATTTGGCGCAATTTTATGAAGATGTTTTGAATCATTTTAGCGCCTATAGCTGAGAGAGTGAGACCTGAGGTTAGACCTAATGACCTCGTACAGGTTGAAATAATAGCGGAAAATGCACAGGAACACGATATCATTCAAGTTCGGTGTTACGGCGTTGACTTTCAGAACGTTTTTGAAGGGTTACTGGAGAGATTGATACAATCTAACAGAGAGCTAAGCGCTGACTCACCACTGGAAGTAGTCATTCAAGTTGTCAAAAATCCTAGGGGCGGTGCTGGTGATAAGCGAAAACTTAAAAAACTCTGGTCAGCGAGATCGTTAATAAGAAAAAAAAACACTTGCATGTAGTGCCCAACGTAAACAATAAACTATGCTTTACCATCAGCTTGGCTCTGCTCATCAACACCGACTTCACCTACATACAAGCCGTCGAGCACGCTAGAGAGCTTCATCATTTAGCGGGTCTGACCGAAGCCACCGCAGTAGCTTTCAGTCACATCAATAAATTTGAACAGATAGTAAACCGAGAAAATTGTAGTCTTTTACAGAGGCGCGCAGAGGACCCGCGCTCTCGCATTTTGAAACACAATACCCAAAGTCTGACCAGCCAGTGTTTCTATTCCGCTTAACAAGCACTATTATGGAATAAAAAATCTTAAAGGGTTTTTAGGGGTTGATAATGTATGTCATTACTGTTACCGAGGTTACTGCCGGGCGAGGCCCACTCTTGTCCGGGTCATTGCAATCTCTGTTTCGATCCTACATGCGATACTGCGTACAGTGACCCTGTATACTGCGCGAATTGCAACAGGACTTCGTTACCGCAGCGTGTTACGTTAAACACAAAAAGTCTTTGAATGACACGACCCTCAGTACATGTCAGAAGATTCACAAATGTTCAAATTGCAAATATCTCTTCTCCGCTAGTACAGAGCACAAATGCATGAACCTCAAATGTAAAGTGTGTGGTGTCCACAAAGGTGACGAGCCACACCAGTGCTACATACAACCGGTGAAATTTCAAGAAAATCAGACCCCAGATATCTTCTTTTACGATTTTGAAACATTTGTCAATGACAAGGGAGAACACATGCCCTACCTCGTGTGTGCCGAATCGCTACAGGGTGAAAAATGGATGTCCTACGGCTTAGACTGCGTCGAGAAGTTTCTCATGAAGTTCAGGAAACCTCAATATAAAAAAGCTACATTTATCGCACACAATGCTAGAGGTTTTGACAGCTACCTAATCCTCAGAGGCCTGATAGACTTAGGAATGAGCCCGTCGCTTGTCATGCAAGGCAGCAAAATAATCTGTTTTACAGAAACAGATTATCTGCTAAGGTTTATCGATTCCCTGTCCTTTCTTACCATGAAACTCGCCGCTATGCCGAAAGCATTAGGATTTGCAGATCAATCAAAGGGCTTCTTTCCCCACAAATTTAGCAAAGAGAAGCATCTAAAATATATCGGGCCTTACCCGCCGACGGAGTCGATTACGTGTAGAAAGCATGTCCGCGGCTCAGCAAAACGGAGTTTTACAGCTGGTACAAAGAAGCATCGAGGGGTGTTTTTAACTTTGAGAAAGAGGCAGTTTTTACTGTCAAAACGACACAAATATTCTGCGCAAAGGGATGCATGAAATTCAGAGAGGAATTTGTAGGGGGAGGCGTACGTGGATCCTTTCAGCTGCGTCACAATTTCCTCGGCATCAATGAAAGTATTTCTCACAAATTTCCTGGTTGAAAAGACACTGGCTATTCCTTCGCCCGCGATTACAGGCGTCAGTTCAAAAAATTCTCGAGCTGCTCAATTCAATGGCTGGAATGGTTAATGTATTCAAAAAACATTTTCATTCAGCATGCTCTAAACCGCGGGGAAAAGAAAATTGGTACGTATTTTGTCGACGGTTACGCCGCCATAGAGGGGTTAGACTGCGCCTATGAATTTCAAGGATGTTTTTATCATGGCTGTCCTACTTGTTTCAGACCTCATGATATCTGCCCAATGACAGGGATCGCCTTTGAGGAAATGCATTCGGCTAGCCAGGAGAAGCTGCATCAGTTGAGGTCCACGCATGGACTGCATACAGAGGTGATGACGGAGCATGCGTGGACTCTGATGAAAAAAACACACGCGGGGGTGCGAGAGTTTATGAAGAAATATGATCCACCTGAACCTCTGGCTCCTCGAGCCGCACTGTACGGGGGGCGGACCAGCGCGCTGAGGCTACGGTACACTGCAGGTGCAGACGAATCTGTGCATTATGTAGATGTTACGTCATTGTATCCGTACGTTAACGCAACAGGCTCATACCCATTAGGCCATCCGGTAATAATTCACAGAGATTTTGACGAAATTGAAAACTACTTTGGGCTGATCAGAGCAACCGTGATTCCCCCAAGAGGTCTGTATTTTCCCGTGTTACCTTATAAAACAGCTCAAGGTAAATTAGTGTTCACACTCTGTCGTACATGCTCAGAGACTAATAATCAGAGCGACTCATGTAGTCATGATGACGTTGCCAGAGCTCTGACCGGAGTTTGGGTCAGTGCAGAGCTGCACAAAGCGGTACAGATGGGTTACAAGGTGTCGAAACTTTCTGAGGTCTGGCACTTTGAGGCACAGAGCAGCAATCTTTTTGTCGAGTACATTCACACCTTTTTGAAGGGTAAACAGGAAGCTTCAGGGTTTCCGGCGGAGGCCGTGGACGATGAGAGTAGGAAAAAATACATCAGAGACTACGAATTGCATCAAGGCATCAGGTTAAACCCAGAAAAAATTGAGACAAATCCGGCAAAGAGACAGGTGTCCAAGGCTTGTCTGAACGGCTTTTGGGGCAAGTTTGCGCAGAGAAGTAATTTGGTTCAAACCACACTCGTCAAGTCGGCCGAACACTTTTTCACTTTAGTGTTTTCTGGACAATACACTCTAAAACACGTGTCGTTTTTACCAACAAACCGCGGCGACGTAGCACTGATTCAGTGGTTGTATAATGACAGGTGTGTAGTCCCCCAGGTCGAAGCAGTAATGTTTTCATCGCTGCGTTTACCACCGCTTCGGGTGTCTGAAATTGTACAGTTATTTAGAAAGGCTGCAACAGAACATTCTCTACGTAGACACGGACAGCTTGATCTATGTGATAAAAGAAAATGAGACGCCTCTGGAGCTGGGTAATTATCTCGGTGACCTCACGGATGAATTACGCGGCGACACAATACATGAATTTGTAGCCGCGGGTCCAAAGAGCTACGCCTACCAGACCAAAAATGAGAAAAAAGTGGTGATGAAAGTTAAAGGTATTACACAGACGCGAGAATGCAGTGAACTGATCAATTTTGACAGCACAAAAGAATTGGTCGAAGGCTATCTTGAGGGGTCTAAGGAAAGATTCCTTGAAACGCCGCAACAGACTATAAAACGTGATAAAACGGATTTCTGTTGAAAACGCTACATTCAAGAAAAGTTTAGAGTCGTGGTACGACAAGAGACGGGTATTTCCTGACGGTACCAACTCTGCCTTTTGGTTATTAGCTGCATGATGGAGCAGATTGATTTTGATCCAAGACTAAAGGTTCCATTTTCATGTTTGGTAGTGGGCCCAAGTGGTTGTGGTAAAACCTATTTTATTAAATCTGTACTGGAAAAATGTGAACGTGTGATGGACGCTGTACCAGAAAATATTGTATGGATTTATACAAGTTATCAACCCATGTATGATGAAATGAAGAAAATGAATAAAAGAATTACATTTCTGGAAGGACTCCCCGATTCTTTTGACGACACTAATCTGTTTCCTCCTGACCATTCACATCTCGTCATCCTGGACGACGTCATATTTCAGGCAGGTGACCATCCCGGAGGTGAGAAATAATATTACGCAATACCGACATCACAAAAGGATGAGCGTCATGATGTTGACTCAAAATGTATTCCATAAAGGTAAATACAGCCGTACAATCAGTTTAAACTGTAATTACCTCGTGCTATTTAAAAACCCCCGCGACCAACTGCAGATGAGGGTACTAGCACATCAGATGTTTCCCTCACAAAAACAGTTTTTCCTGGAAAGTTTTCAAGATGCTACCAAGTCAGCGCACGGGTATTTAATTTTGGACCTCACACCTTCATGCCCAGAACGTTACAGAGTGCGCACGGGGATACTTCCCCACCAGCAGACGACGGTTTACATCGCTAAAACAAAATAGACCTTCATTATGTCGGAGCGGTTAAAAAGGAACGCTCTGTTACTAAAAGCCTTGTACCACGCGAAGCCTTCAAAGCGCAAAGACATTTTAAAACACTGCTCACCTGATTTTCTGCAGGCCTTGTGCGAATTATCTCTTAATCTTTTGAAAGGGCATCTAAAGGTGTCCCCTTCTCAATACAGACAACTGAAGCGTCAAAAGAATATTATAAGGTTGTTGGCAGATAAAAAAACCAGCTTAAAGCGTAAACATCAGGTTCTGAAAAAACAAACTGGGGGTTTTATCCTTCCTCTGCTTTCTGCCGCCGTGCCTATTCTCGGAAATCTACTAGGTGGGCTGATTCCGAGAAGCTAAGAGGAGAAGAAAAAATTAATAATATGGCTCTAAAGGCTACCAAGAAAATGTATTTGATTTCGCCCCAGCAGCTGAGTAAAATGACTAGACCAGAGCCATCCATCAGACAGACAGCCGAAGATGATTTGAATGAGAAAATGAGCGCCGTATTAAATGATCCAAGATTGAATTCGTATGAAAAAGCTAAAAGATACGAAGCGCTGATGTTACGCTATCTCACTTTGCTCAAACAAAGCGAGAAAGAGCGTCATAGGGTTACTCTCACTCTGCATCCGGATGTCGCACAAAGTCAACACTCTGCATCCTCATCAGATGCACCAGCTGCCGATGCACCAGTAGATGGTGCTGATGGTGGTGTAGCAGCAGCATCAGCACCGGACCCCCAATCCCTATTGGATGAGGCTGCAAGCGATGTGATAACAAACCTGCCCCTGCACGACCGGAAAAACGCTCTCTACATTATGCAGAAATTAGCCGCAAATGACGTGAGATGGTCCTCTAGGGGCGAATTTATTTACAAAGGCTCTGTCGTAAAAGGCTCTCATATGATAGATTTATTCAAAAATCTATCGCAGCCTAATAAGAAGAAGAAAACACAAACAATGCCAAAAGGATGGACTGGTTTCTTAAATACTTTGTCAGTGCTCAACATTCCCGTTTCGATGGTGAAAAATCCGCAAGCGCGTGAACAGTACAGACAACTCAGAATGGACGGAGATGGTTTTGAAGAAAAATCACCGCGTCAAAAAAGACAAAAATCCCCAAGATGGTCTACGTGGGATTAAGGTTTTAAACTTGTAAATGAAGAGAATTTCCGTACACTGTCATTTTCAATAAAGCATTTTATTAATCACAAGTTTATGGTTACAGCGTTTGTTTGTTTTTCATGTTTCTTACAAGTGATAACAATCTTTAAACATTTTCAGAGAGCATACACTATGATGAAAAGATTCTGAGCGGTTACGAGCGACGCATCTTTGATATTTATTCACAAAAGTAGATACCATGCGGTCGTTTTTATAGACATCGTCAACATGATACAAGCCCAAAATGTTATTATAAGATAAACCGCATGCGCGGTGACAGAGATAAAAAACGCAATGCTGTCCGCACACTATAGAGAAAGTATGCTGGAGCTGGCGGTTGTGGTAGTGTAGCTTCTTTGAACGACTTTCCAAAAATTGTAAAATGCTCGCTGGGTAATGAGCAAAATCTGGCGGAAATCCATAAGAGTCGAAAAAAGTTGCACTCCCGTCCTCTTCCAACGTCAGTGCGAGCCAGTGCTCACCAGGCATGTAGGAAGGATGAGTGTTCACTATAAAATAGGCTGGCAGGTTAAAGGTCTGGCTCAGCGCTGGTAGCTGATCACAAGCCCACACGCCGTGGAATGTGTCTCCTATAAGATGATGTAAAAGCCTTTCTAGCTGATGATTATCCATATCTTTAATAATAATCCACCAACACCTGTCTTTTAGAGTTGATCTCCAGAATGGAATCGTAACAAGCGTATACTATTAACGTTGTTGTGTAAGGCAGAGGGACCCTGAAGCGCATTTCAAGACGTAAATTCCCTGAGGAAATGGGCGCCAAGGCGTCGCTGTCTTCGTTCGCTCCCAGATTGAACACGAACAAAGAATAACCTTCGTTAAATTCCCTACGGGTAATGCTAAGAGGCAGATCCTTGAGGTGTCTCCCAGTAGATGTAAACATGTTGTAATATTCTCTAACTGAGCTGCCTGTGTTGAAACGGGGCTGGAAGGCCTTAGCAGGCAGCTGCCTCCCATCCTGACACAGTGCAAGATATTCAATGTCATTATGAAGAAAGTTAAACGGGGATAGGTCCCTTCTTCCTGAAAAAGAATCTACTCGAACCATGGCTAAAGCTAGATAGCGAGGCATAGCACCCAGAAATAGGTTTTCCTGGTTACAGATCCTGGAATTTTCCGGTATGGAATAGGTCTTCACACAGACGCGTGAGAGCGGATAAAGAGCATTTCCTTTCATCAGGGCTGCGGCGTGACCCAGACGTACAGCGGGGGAAACGGTGACCTTTTTAACAAACAGCGATGCCGATATTATCTTTAGACAGAACTTCGGAATCCCGCAGCCCCCATAAGACAAAATGCATCGTTGTTACGGATCAGTTTAATTCTCAAATCAACAGAGTTTAACATCAGTCTTCGCCGAAAAAATATGTCACTATGTAATGGGCCCAAAAGGTCCCCGGCGAGATTTCTAGCGCTGAATTGACCTCTCTGGACTAACCCTCTGTTAGGACCATTATTTATTACCACAGAATCCATGGCGCCTGCGCTGTCTTTGTAAAACAGACCGGGCTAAATTGACTCTTTAACGTGGTCGCGAAAAGTTGAGCAAAGTTTCTATAATCGCTTCGATATGGATGCGTTGCACTTGACTGGGAAATTAATCTATCCCCAGAATAACGTCGCATTGACTGAAAATTGTATTCAGCGGGTAGTTGATGAGCCCAACTGCTGTATCTGGTGGGATGTTTGACCCATCTTTCTCTGTAATTTTAACTCTGAGATGAAGCAGCGTGTCGTTTAAATCGAGGTACTTTTCACCGTCTCCAGGTATGTAAAATTCAATCGGGGAGGAGTCCGAAAGTGCTGATAACGGCTGGTACTCTTGATATTTTTATCCTCTACGGATAATTGTGTCATGGGAGCTGAAAAGAGGTCCAGCTCGGCCAGGGTACCCTCTGCCGATTTCTGATGTAAGAGGGCCATTGTTTGCAACGTTAAAATATGTCGGAGCTCTGTGCAGACTTCCTTCTCTTCGGGGGGCGTCTCCTGACTGATTTGCTCCGCTTAGCAGGCTGGCGCGCTTTTAAAATGCAGCGAAACAACCCTCTCACCTGGCGAGCGTTTCCTTGCTCACGTGACAAGACCATAATACCGCCGGCGCCTTCTTGATTTTTGTTCCGTGCAGTTTCCCCATAAATCCTTTCACTGCATCTGATGCAATGTTTGTAGCGGCTGTTTTAAGATGCGGTTTTGCTACAGCGAAACCTTTTCTTAGCAGAGGGGCTACAAAGCGAAACAGCTTTGAAAATATTGAGCCTATACCTCGACCGTACATAACCGAGCTCCATAAAACCCGGTATAGCGCCTCCTACTTGACCTTCATAGTAGGCCACAAAGCGGCGTGGGTCTTCTTTGATATGAAGCATCTTACAAAGAACGTTGCACTGGTTTAAAGTGTAGTTTCACAATTGTTTTTTCAAAAACAAAATCCACGGGTTTGTTGCGATCTGTTTTAATTTCGATCGCGTTATGTTTTTGATGTAATTTTTTCGACAGCGGCATATAATGGAGTGTATGGTACCGAATGTTCGTTATGTCACCAAAGTCACCTTTCACATTCCGACACCAAGCAGCGGTGAGTAACTGTCGCCGACAGCGATACTGAATGATATCCGTATAGACAAACAGGTTATATATGCCTGCGTTTAAATCACAAGGATATGTAGAGCGGCCGTTTGGATAGCGTCCACCATTCATTAACTTTCAGACCGAGCATGTAAGCCAGGGGGTACGTTTTGATTTTGTAAGAGACCGTCGCCTTTGAAGTCAATCCCGCAGTGACGTTGTTGAAAGAGGCGTCAAAGGAGGCATCATATTTTTTAACCGCCGGGACCAGGTATTCCAGGAGATCTTTAGGACGATTATAGTGCAGCGCCCCTGTTAAATTTTACACTCACCAAGGGCTGAGGCTCATCGGTCCTTTCGATTCAGTTCAAAATAGGATGAATCTGCCGGTTAGAATTATACCACGTCGGCGGATATATGATTTGCGCATAGGCCCACCAACCATTCGCCAGCAAGTTCAATCGGTTTTGCCAAATCGATTGTGTAACAACTGCTAGTATTACTTTTAAATATTTCCTTACTGGCGTTGGAAGGCAGAGTCACATAAAAGCCCTCAGAGGCGGTGTGTTCCATGATTCTCTATTGAGTGCGAGTGATGGACCGGTCTTTGTACACAGAGGTTTTATATACCGACCACATCAGCCAATTTAACCCAGCTGTTAAATTTTTGTCGGCCGGATTTTTTCCATTGCACAAAAGCCTGTTTTTCTCCCCTTGACAGTCGCGGCGTTTTTAGGATTTTTCCACGTGAAACATTTTGTTGGCGGCCATTTTTACTTTTGCATCTCTGCTTCATAAAATGACCCCTCGACAGGTTCGCCGTCATAGTCTACTAATTTATATCACGGGAGGTGTAATGCGGGGAATACGTTCGGTCACTGTAAAGACTTCGTCCGTAAAACTCTGCTCGTTATTTTTTATCGCACACCTCTCACTTTCGACAGGCGGCGAGATCTCCTTTCTTAAAAGCCATCTTTATTTTACTCCTGTGACGAGAGGCAAAGGTGCCGTACAGATTGTGGAACACTTGATCGGTGTTCTCCGCGTGACCTCCATAGGAGTCATTTTAATAGAGGTGTGATAACTGTTATTATAACTCTGTACCAGGTCTGGTAAGACGATGAGGTATCGTCTGGTGTTGTGAGCAGTAAAATATTTATACATGCGCGAGTTTTCAGAGTGCGGTTATAACGGCTCAACAACCGGCGCTTTTAAGTCCACCCGCCGTCCTAAAATGTTTGATGTTGTGTTTCTTCATCAGAGTCTCAAATTTCTTGTTGAAAAACTCCTTTCCGGGCGCTCCGTTTGTAGCTTTAGAGTTATTAAACTTTCTTGAAACACCGATTGAAATGCTTTTACCACTTCCGAGGCAGTCTTCCTCTTCAACGCGACATATGCTTTTTTGAAAATACATCTATGACGGTCAGTAAATAATTAAATCCGTCATTATGTTCTGCCAAGGCTTGCATGTCACAGAGATCGGCTTGGAATTGATTTAAAGGCTTAGTAACAAACACTCGGTTTCTCTTGAAATGTACTCTGGCAGGCTTATGCAATGTATAAGCATCTTGCTCTGCTAAAAAATCTCTAACTTCCTGAACACTGACATTTTCGCCAGTCTCATCCTTTACACCCTGACGGAGTCGTTTTACACCTCCATAGCTGGCTGGATTTAGAGGATCGTAATACACTTTTTCCATCAACGTTTCTCTGCCATCCTTTCCTCTGAGACCTCAACAGTTCTCTAAGACATCCGTATGCAAGAATGAGTCTTTATTCATTTTCTTTTCTTTTTTTTTTTCCTTTATTTACAAAAGATTGTAGATACAACATGTCATTCAAGTTTTGTTGAAAAGAAATATTCAAGGATACACACTGGATTACATATGTTAAAAACACTGTGATATTTTGTTGAAAAGAAAAATACAATTCTTAAAACAGATATAAAGATAAAAAAAAGAATATTCAAAGATACATGCAGGTTACATATGTTTAAAAGTAAATGTCACGCATTTAAAAGCGTGATTTTTTTTTTTTTTTGGTTTTGTTTTCCGTTCTAAATATGGTAAAATATAACTCTTATGAGTCCTCATAACACTTTCGGTGACCCAAACGCAGTTGGAAGATTTTCACAGAATCCTGACCAATCAAATTGTCGCATACATCGGTGATGGGATCAAAGATCTTCTTTGCTAGTTTCAGTTCATGTAGTAGCGTCTCTGCTACCATGCGCCTCTGAAATCTTCTGTTTCGATGGTGCGTGCGTAACAGACGTTGAATAGCTGGAATGAAACGAGGTGTTATGAGTCTTTTCATCAAACGATAGAAGTTGTCCCCGTAAAAGTTGTCAGCCAATGCTTCCAGGCAGTCATGCTGCCTCTGGCTCGGATGGCTCTCGTGCATCCATGACACAGAGCCCGTCTGTCTTTGTGTATAATCAAGTTGAGAAGGTGAAAAGCGGCTGATTTGGCGGTGTCGATGAGGACAGAAGATACCCACCCATCGGTCTCATCTTCCTGGCAGTCCTCCTGTTTGTCCGGATTAGGGCTTTCAGGGCTCTCCTCCTCCTCCTCCATCTCATCCTCCTCCACTGAGGAAGGGAGGACCTTCCGACTCCTCCGACTCCTTCTCCGACTCTGAATCGTCCTCCAGCGACTCCTCCTCACAGACCACTTTAGCAGGGTTTCCCTCCTCAGATTGACTGTCCGGAGGCATGTCAAATGTCTCAGACTCCCGATATAGCAGTGTAGGCAGCGTTCAGCTTCATAATCGCATAATCCACCCTGTCTGTCTCGGGGGAGGGGGGGCCGGCTTGGAGGTCATGTCCGTCTGTCTCTGAGGAGGTGAAGAGGACCCGTGGTGTAAGTGTTTTTGTCCAGGGTGTAAGGGGTCTCTTTGTTGCTGAGTCGAACATTGTTGTAATCTTTCTTTCTTCCCCGTTGAACATCTTACCATGTTCTGTCACTGTCTGCTTCAGTCTTTATACTATTGTAAGGGGGGTGTGGTTAGGAAAATTCTGGAACGGGGCGTAGTTTGGAAACTTCTGGAAAAAAGGTGTGGTATGGGCGTGGTTAAAAAAAAAAAAATTCAAAAGTTTAGAGTTTTTTTCACAACCAGTGTATTTTTCCACCCGCGGCTGCTATGGAAGAGATTGGTCAATCTATCCCCCACCTCCATCAGTCTGTCAGCCCATTCCAATGCTGGTAAGGCAAGCACGGTTCTGAATAAGCCGCACTCTGTATTAAATCTTTGCAAAACAAAGAGGTCACAGGATCTCGTTGTTTCCGAATCTCTGGAGAGCAGAAGGGCCTGGAACCACCAGCCCCACGGTGGTGTAACAGAGGGCCATGTTGATCCACAGATGATGTTCATCTTAGACGAGTTCGCTATCGCTGGGATAATTATCCATTCTAGGACGCTCCCCCTCGGGCTTGTCTTCAGTGCTGCTACCGATGTTCACCGACACTTCCTCCTCTTTACATTCTATCAAAACAGTCTGAGTCTCTTTATCCTGAGTAGCGGTAGTCGGGTTCTCGGAGTTGCTCTGATCAGTACCAAATTGTAGGATCGTCTTCATCACCCCCCAGTCGTCAAAGCTCATTTTCACCATGACTGTAGAAGGAGTCAGCATCTCCCCTTCCTTCAACTGATAAAAGCAAAGTTCACCTTCTTCATACTTGAAGACATACCCCCAGGCCCCACACATACCACTAGCTTGTAGAGGCCATTCTTCATGCAGAGATTCTGACGGGGGCATCTGGCTACGGCACAGATACACTACACATTTCTTTGGAGCTCCGGGTGTCGTAACAGAATCTTGGAACATTGTTATTGGAGTCTCACAGATCAGCGAAGAAGCCCACCGGCTGGAAGTGCCTCCTTGGTACGGACTCAATGGAGCGGTTACTTCTTCAGCAGACATCTCTCTTGCAGCGTTACTCAAACTTACATTCATGCTGTGTGTAGAATGAAAAACCTATCTTTCTCTGTTTCAAACGGGGAAGAAACCCTTTTTATGCTCAAAATTTAACGCTACACCCCTCTTCTCTCACTGGATCATTTCAAACACATCCGGATATTTCATCTCTAACGCTCATTGGATCATTTAAATGAAACATTTTTCTACTTCCTGTGACGCCCTCATTGCATCACTTAACACACGTCATTTCCGGGACACGCCTTCCTTCTAGAAGCTTCCAGAACAGACCAGTCACACACACCTGGAAGGCATCAATCACTTTCTGACAGGTCGTGACCTCTTGACCCCCCAGGTCAAAAGGTCATCCATCAAAATCCCACATACCAAAGTGACAGAAACCTCCTCCTTATATCTCTGAGGTGTGGTGGGGGAAGAGGCTGGCTGTGAACTACAGACAAAACAATCATTTCAGTTAACTCAACATCTGTGAAGCAGAGAGACAGTTTGTCAAAATCAATCATCTATGCTTTGATTGATGGGTTTGTTCTATCTAAATGGACTGCATTTATATACATATAAAAATCAATTTTAATTAGAATAAATTCCCTAGCTCCACTTCTTTATAAAAAGCTTCAAACTAGATAAAGTTCAAATTAGATCAAATTAAGTTAAATTAACTTCACTTGAAGATTTAAAAAGCAAAAGATACAAAAGGTGTCCTGAAGTCACAGGCAAAATATGTTTTCAAAAAAACACTGAGGTTACAAAAGCCCAGGAAACACAGAACAAACTGGACAACTGACGACAAAGCATACCAGACAAGCTGCTCCACAATACAGAACAATGATCCCACAAAACACCAAGAAACACAGAGACTAAATACACAGAGTAACAAGGTTAAACAAGGAACAGGTGACACAAGGGAAAGTAACAGGTGTAACACATCAGGGCTGGGCAGACAATCACAAAGGCGGGAAACACAAAGCAGGAAGTAAAACAAGACATGACAAGGGAGAAAAACAAAGGGTGTTTCTCAATCTCAAGAATGCAAAGTACGGACTTGTGTTCTTGGGGAGAACATTCTTGCTGGTTGTTCTTGGAAGAATGAACTCGCAAGTTCACAAGCACAGAAAACGCTGTTAACAGTTTGAGACGATGCGTTCTTCCTGTTATTGCTCAACACTCCCAGCACAGAGGCCACCTGCAAGGCTCCAAAATACCAGCTAGAAATAAAAACCACAACAATATAACCACTTTGTATTAAAACAATCTCCGGACAAGAAAACCTCATAATGCTACAACTATTGCAATAATATTGAAAAATAAAACTAATTGAGCTTTAATTTTATTGTTTATGTTTTAGCTCAAACACCTCAAACTTATTCAAAAGAGTGGAAAGCGATCCCTACTATTATTAGTGTATAAGTTTAAGTCAGTTGAAATTAAAAAATAAATGGCATATGCCACTGGTGTGTGTTCCTATTAGTGTTATGTGGAATTATCATTTCTATATTATTGTAGTGCACTGTATATGCCCAGGGAGATGGAAATTAGAAATTCAAATTATAAAGTTTGGTGTCTCCCCTTTAGTCTTTAGTCATAAAATGTCATAGAATGTTACCACTTTAAATAAATCAGAAAACAAATACACCAAAAATATGAACTAAATACAAAATATAATGTAGGCTATAGCCTATGGCATAATTTAAACAAGTCTCCCGAAAATAAACAGGTATATCTCTCTCCTCTGCCTGCTGTGTGTGTGTGTGTGTGTGTGTGTGTGTGTGTGTGTGTGTGTGTGTGTGTGTGTGTGTGTGTGTGTGTGCTTGTGGAGTTTAACTCCGAAAAGACAGTTAACTACAGGTTCCCGTTAATCTTATGATGGACATGTGTTGTGATATTTAAACAAACGATCCGTCAACGGTGAAATAAAAGCCTCTTATTTACGGGACCAGTCTAAAAGACCTCCGTCTTACAGCGGGATCTCCGTGTGTGACTGTCCGAGCGCCGAGCTAGCGGCCCCGGCAGGCGCAAGCTGGCGGGCCGCGTCACTTTATGGAGCTCCGAAAACTTTGGAGCAAATTGTCAATTCGGCTAAGATTTTCTCAAGACTGCCTTTATTCGAAATCTAAACCGTTCATTTCTCGCCTAAAATGTTCTCAGAAGTGAATTTAGTGATGAATAAGATGGTAAAGCCCGTTTTTGGGCTGTCTATGTACTGGAAATCCGACCATCATCGAATGCCAAAATGAATGTTGGGATACAGGTGCTGCGAAGTTCATACAAGTTACCAACCAATGCATCCTCGGTAAAATGGGCGTGTCAAGAACATTTCCGGGAATCTTTAACTGTTCTTGGTGAAATGCGAACTTGTGTATTGGGACAGTACTTTGGCAACACGAGATGACGTTTCACAGGGACACAAGAACACAAGTCAATAGAAGAACACAGATTGAGAAACGCCCAGAGACTTCAAAATAAAACAGGAAACACTAACAACAGAAACTCACAATCGTGACAAGGGGTCTCGTTAGGAGGAGGCTGTGTTTGCTATTCATTCCTACGAACCCAGAAACAGTGACTTTGCGCTGGGTATGGAGCTGCCGGCCGTGACGGAGCTCCATCCAGGTCACAGCGGGGTCTGTGAAGGTGGACAGGCCAGGCGGCGAGGCAGCAACCCAGGCAGCACCGGCTGTCACACTGTCATGTTAGACTGCGGAGCTCCTGAACTCCGACACACAGTCGGACAAAATTTGCAATTAGCCATCAATTTTCGTAAAGCTGCACATATTTGACCTCAACATAGTTGATTTATCGCATAAAAAAAGTCTCAGAAGTGAATTTAGTAATGAAATAGCAGGCGAGCAATGTATAAAATTTCTGTGTTTGTGTGTGTGTGTGTGTGTGTGTGTGTGCTTCGATCAACCAATCAGCACGCAGCTCATATAAATATTCATGAGCATACCATTTAAGGCAGAAAACCAGTCATTTCAATCAGGCCTATTTTACAAGATTGCATTAGGGCCCATAGAACAGCAGTCGGGCCATTTTCAGCCCAACCAATGTTACGTACCCTATTAGGAGACCTTAAGGAACCGTGTGAAATAACCATAGACAGTTAAATAAGTGGACAAAGTGACACTTTTGTTTTCTACGGAGACCAGTGAAGTCCGATCATTCCGAATCTTGCAGAGACGGAGAGCTTAGGTATATGTAAGGAGATAAAATGAACATTAGTAATTAAACTTAAACAGCTAATATAAGTCGAAACTGCCTGCAAGCTTCTCCTGTAATTCCTCTACTATGCGACAGTAAGTCGCATCAAAGTGGCGCCAAAATGAATGGCAGTCAATGGGATTCTAACGGCGGGTGATGGCTTGATAGCAACAAAATGGCTCCATTGGAAGCTATGCTTTGTGGACGCTCGCTTACTCTCTTGGAAATACCCTAAATAATCATTCTATCACCCCTTTAACTTTTGATCTCAGGACTAAGACTACGACTAAATCTAAAAATAGATAAAAACATGTCCCTGTGGAAATAAATGTCATGAAATATTAGCAACATAAAACCCACACTCTGAATGTCCAATATCTAAAAGTAATAATAAAGTAATAACGGTGTACTTACCTTTGTATGATCTTCAGAGTTGAAAAAAGGCAAAACCAGTTTTTGGTTCTGTCAGGACAGAAGACTGACTGCTTATCTTGTTTAAGGTGGTTTATTAACTTCAGAATAATTAGTGCAAGTCTCGTACAGGGAGCTTTCGGTTTAAGAAGCCACAGTCAGCGGATTGCTGTTTTTAGCTACACTATTAGGAAGTAAACATTCAATCACATAATTAAATGGCCGACAGGTAAATAAAACAACTGTCTCAATAGCATCAAACTATTTGTATATTAAAGGATGAAAATGTACCTATTTACGGAATTGCATCATACTGTGAACGATAATTATTTTATTACCAGATGGGGACTGCTCACCTGCACCTGTGAGTCTGAATGCATGTCTCTCTCTCTCTCTCTCTCTCTCTCTCTCTCTCTAGATAACACAGAAGTACCATCACAATGAGGCTACAGCCTATCTGCTGGAGAAGAAGGATTTGGATTTTTAATACCTATATATTTCATAAGTTTGCCAATTCGTTTACATAGAAACTTTATTTTTATTTGTCACATACACAAAATACAATGTACTAAAATCCAACTACTACATTTAACCCAGCATAGCAGCAGTGGACAGCTATACACCATGACCACTCTCCCTCCGAGCCACAAGCCACCATGGGTGTTTTTGTCTATATTTAGACCATATTTTGTGGATGAATTATGCATAAATGTAGGTAATTCCAAAGGGTTCACTTTCTTTTTCTTGGCACTAAATATCCACATATATATAAATATTAGGGCTGTCAAAATGAATGCGTTAATGACGAGTTAATGCAAATTCCTTTTAATGCCACATATTCTTTTAACGCGCAATTAACGCATGTACGTTCTGTGATTTTGCTCCGTAGTTATGGAAATCAGGAAGCTGCCTGTAGCAGTAATGTTGTGGACAGTGTTGCCAACCTGGCAACTTTCTTGCTAGACTTTTTAGACCCTCTTAGCAACTTACATATACATATATATGTATATATATATACATATATATGTATATATATATATGTATATATATATATATATATATATAATATATATATAATATATATATATATAATATATATATAATATATATATATATATAATATATATATAATATATATATATATATATATATTCTGATATATTTCCATTGTAATTCATTCCCATGCATGCAGTCCACAACTCCTTCATACAGCGCAGCAGCTCTCTCCCACTTTGTCCATTGTGCAGCAGCACTGTGACTGCCTGCAGCAGAAGACGAGACAGTGTCTCCTCATTCATTATTTTTACTTCATCACAGGTTCTGCGGTTTCCATTGCTGGAGACATTGATGGCTTCTCAAAAACTAATAAAGGGGCTCAATGCCGAACACACATTTGAAGGTAAACATACGCACTTCTGAGCAAGAATGTCCCAAGTTATTTGGCCCTAATCTGGACAGAAGTCCTTCACTGTTTTTTGTGTCATGAAAACTAACATGGACCGCACTGAAATGCGGAACACCTCTTCACGTTGGTTTTATGTGATTTTGATTTTATGTGGCATTGAAAAATTGACATAAATGACATAAAAAGACATGAAAAGCTAAATTATTTTTCTATTAGCATGTTATTCATTCACGTATGACACAGTGAGTGCATACACGCAAAGGAAATACAACAATTTATGATGTACTGTATGTCAATATTTGTTTTCCTTTTTATAGGGTGATTTAGACCATGAACATTATAAGATGTAAATGTCAAGTTATTCATACAGTCTCTGTTTCATTTTGTTCTGCCTCTGTCTGGACTGCACATAATGGACGATTAAAGCAGTCTTGCTTACTTGAACTTTATTGCAAGTGTGCAGTCATCCAGAGATGGCAAAAGTACTCACTTCCCGTACTTAAGTAGAAGTACAGATACTTGTGTTAAAAAATACTCTGGTAAAAGTAGAAGTACTGATTTAACTTCTTTACTTAAGTAAAAGTAACAAAGTACAGGCTTTGAAATGTACTTAAAGTATAAAAGTAAAAGTAGCCTTGCGAATGACAACCACTTTTTATGCAAAGCTACCTGGACCACACACGTTACTAGAGTGCAAGATGAGAAACTTCAGTGGACATAAAAACCAGGCTCTTTATATGCCATTGTCTACATTTTAAATGGATGTCTGCCAAACATCACATATATGATTATTGTGACAGAGACTGGGACTCCAGCTTAATAAGATTCTGACTGAGCAAGATATAAATTCAATTGTGATTCTGTGAGAATTCACAGATCCAGTTTCTCTTTTTAATCGTCCACTTAAATATTTAAAGGAATCTACATGTATGTGTGTGTGCTCAAATATAGAAAGAAAATAAAGGATACAATATGAATTACTAAACATAGATTAATTAAGAAGTTCCTCATACTTTTAGAGTTACACACACACATGGGCCGGGAGTCATACTTGATGCCTCCTAGCCTATCTCAACCACCTCTCTCCGAGATAAGGCCAGGGATGAGTGTTGGGAATGTCTTGCAGCTGCTTTCTACTAACTTTCCTGGTTTTTCATTTTCTCATCATGTACGCCGTCCATACTAGTGCTAACGTTACCACCATCAAGCTGCAATTATTTGCCGCAAATGAATGCAGAATGCGGCCCGAATCTGTCGAGTCGTCTTGTAGTGGTGCGTTACATGCAATGTAGCCTACAGTATATTCCCATCCAATTAGATGGAATTCGGTATTGATCACGTGAAAAATAATAACGGTAACTCCAGTGAAATTATTTGAAACTTGCTAGTGAGGACTAGATTAGGACCGTAATTATAGCTGATGCTGGTTTCAAACTTGGCCCCATGGGGGCTGTAAGCTACACGGACAGAGACAACTTCTTTTTTTGATGCTTTACAAGCAACGTGAAACCTAGCTAACAGGTGAAGAACACAAACAACTACATCACTAGCTAACCTACTTTAACTGTGCAGGAACTATAGACCAATACAACAACAGGCTTAAATGAACTGACAACATAAGTTATACAACTTACAGTTCTCAAGGACACACACACCATCTCAACTGATTATCCTCCGGACAGCAGTCTCTTTTTCTCACATTTTTTTCCGTCCGCGCTATTCTCCGACATTACGACCTCTTGTACAAAACTAAAGTAACGAGCCAATTTTTTAAATGTAAGGAGTAGAAAGTACCGATATTCGTGTTAAAATGTAAGGAGTAAAAGTAAAAAGTCGCCACAAAAAAAAATAGTAAAGTAAAGTAGAAATATCCGAAAAATCTACTTAAGTACAGTAACGAAGTATTTGTACTTCGTTACTTCCCATCTCTGCAGTCATCACATCTCAACTCTCTGTCTTAGTAACGTTATCCGAACTGGTCAGCATGTAACCGCTAAATCAGTCTCCCGTACAACAGTACTTAAATAAACCATCCTATTGTTACAGTCTCCACTCTAAATTTACCATATGATCTTAATAGTTGACCCATTTTTTCTTTCCTTTTTTTTCCTTCTTTCTTTTCTTTCTTGCCTTGAACTGTGTACCTTAGCTTGTTTGTTTATGTTCTGAATATTCCTGGGGCCTGTTGCACAAAAGTAGAATAAAGAAATCCAGGATAACTGAAAAAGTAAGTAAGTAAGTAATTTATTTGATATAGCACCTTTCCCAGACATAGTCACAAAGTGCTTCACACAAAAGACATTTGATTAAAAAAAAACAAAAAAACATTAAAATCCAAAACAGAAAATAAACAAGCAACAATAAATGCTGTTTGAGTGAGGGTTAAAAAAAAAAACCAAATTTACAAACATGAGACAAAAGCCATTTGGAACAAGTATGTTTTCAAATGCTTTCTAAAAGCGTCAACCGAGATTGCAGAACGTAAGTTAACAGGAAAAGCGTTCCACAAGGTCGGAGCTACCACTTCGAAAGAACGGTCACCTTTAGTCTTTAAACGAGTGCGAGGGACCACCAGTAGTCCCTGGTTAGAGGACCTGAGTGACCTGGTAGTGATGTACGGCTGGAGCAGGTCAGAGATATAAGCAGGCGCCTGACCATGCAATGCTCTATATGTCAGAACTAGAACCTTAAATTGGATCCTGAACTTTATTGGAAGCCAATGTAACATGGATAACACAGGAGTGATGTGTGACATTCTGTTAGACCTGGTCAACAGCCTAGCAGCTGAATTTTGCACTAGTTGCAGACGTTCCTGGGATGACTTGCTAAGACAGGTGAAAATAGAGTTACAGTAATCAAGTTGAGATGAAACAAAACCATGAATGATCATCTCAAGTTCCCCTTGTCCTGGTCCTGAGTTTAGCAATGTTTCTCAATTGGAAGAAACATGTACGGGACAGAGACCTGACATGTTGTTCAAGAAACATATTCTGATCAAATATAACACCAAGGTTTCTAAGATTGGACTGTACCACTGAAGAAAGGGACCCCAGAAGATTAATAACTTTGGAGGCTGTAATATCCGGAGCAACAATAAGGACTTCGGTCTTAGCCTCATTAAGCTGCAAGAAATTGTTTGCCAACCAATCCTTAATGGAGGACAAGCAATTAAGCAATGCAGTCACTTTGTTGATTTCCTCCGGCTTAAAAGAGACATACAGCTGGATGTCATCAGCGTAGAAATGATAACTTATATCTCCAAATTGCCTAATTAAGTGGCCTAGGGGAAGCATATACATTGTAAATAAAATTGGACCCAACACAGAGCCCTGTGGCACCCCACAGGATAGAGCCGCGTTTTCAGAGGAATAGGGGCCTAGTGACACTGAATAGGTTCTATCTGTGAGATAGGAGGTGAACCAGTCCAAGGCGCTCCCAGAGATCCCAACCCAGTGCTTAAGTCTGTCAAGTAAAATGGAGTGATCCACAGTATCGAACGCTGCGCTAAGGTCCAACAGTACCAGAACAGAACATTTCCCCGCATCAGAAGACATCATTAGATCATTAGATACTCTAAGAAGAGCGGTTTCTGTAGAGTGTTTCTGACGGAAGCCCGATTGAAATGGGTCTAGGATATTATGAGTCGTTAAAACAGCAGAGAGTTGATTAGCTACAACCTTTTCTAAAATTTTGGAGATAAAAGGCGTCTTGGAGATTGGCCTATAGTTTGCGGGAATTGAGGGATCCAGATTTGTTTTCTTTAAAAGTGGCTGAACCACTGCATGTTTGAAATACAATGGGACAAAACCGGTTTGAAGAGAGTGGTTGATTATAGAAAGTAAACAAGTACTAACAGACCCGAGGACATTTTTAAGAAGGGAAGTAGGTATAACATCTACCGGGCTCGAGGAAGGCTTCATACTGTTCACCAAGTCAGTGAGTTCTAACAGAGAAATAGGAGCAAAACAGTTCAAAGTTAACGGCCGAGTGAACTGAACTGAAGAACACGCCATAACAGTGGGGATGATGCTATTCTTGACATCTCTGATCTTATTTTCAAAGAATAACAGAAAGTCACTGCAGTCATTATTCGAAAAGACTGGCACTTCAGGAGGAGAGGGATTTACAAGATTGTTAACGGTGTCAAAAAGGATTTTGGGATTACGCTTGCTAGAAGCAATAAGGTTAGTAAAGTATGATGTTCTTGCCTCCTTAACCATGTTATTATATTCAAGCAATAGGTCTTTGTGATGGATCCGGTGCACCTGAAGCTTGCTGCTTTTCCACTGTCGTTCAGCCCTCCGACATAAACGAAGTCTCACTTTACTTGGAGCCACGTTATCCAAAAGTGTTGAGCAATAAGTGTTGAATGAGTTTACCAGACCATTAATGTCAGTATTATAAGACAACACTGCACTTTGGTCAAATGCAGCAGAAAACCTTTCCGCTGAAAGGCGGTTTAATATGCGAGACTTGCTTAGACGTTTACTGGGCTGTAAATCCAAATTAAAAGACAGGTTGAAGAAAATGCAGTCATGGTCAGTGACATGCAGCTCCTCAGTGCAGATAGAGTCAAGATTAAGACCAAGTGTAAAAACAAGGTCCAAGGTGTGACCCCCAACATGTGTGGGACCAGACACATGTTGGATAAAATTAAAAGATTCAGTGATATTAAGAAAATCTACGGCAAAAGTGCAGGAATTGTCATCAACATGAATATTAAAATCACCAACCATAACCACTTTTTCGAAACCAATTAAAGAGGACAGAAGATCACTGAATTCAGAAATAAAAGAACAGTTTGAACCAGGGGGTCGGTAAATTAAAACACAATAAAAAGGATTAGAACTACCGACTTTGGTCACCTGTAGTTCGAATGTGGAAAACACCCCACAGGTTACTGTCCGACATAGAAAAAGCGCAGCTTGACTTAGTGTGATCCACTCATCGCTGCTTAATCGGTTGCACGTTTGCCGAGCCAGGATCAGACGGTGAAGCTATGTCAGGCCAGGTGTAGATAGCTGGGAAAAGTGCACGTTCATGGCTTTCTTAAATAGACCACGGTATCGATCACAGATTTACTGATGCAGAAATGGAAAAAACGTGTGCAGCATATGTTTCACCCGCTGAGCAGCAGCTTCTAATGGAAAATTATGAGGAGGTGAAACATATAATATGCAAAAAGGGAAATAGGCTACGGCTGTTGTTACCAGACAGAGAGAAAAAGCCCGACAGACAATAGCGGACCGACTGAATACGTAGGCGACAATATGTTTTACAACCATATGCACCAATCTCTACAAGCTATCTCTAAATCTAAATATATTTCTACAATTAATGTTCAAACAAACATGACTGGACAAAAACTAGAAAAAGAAGTACCGGTAAGTGACTTCAATACACACTGTAGCCTAAGCATATCTGTAAAACAATGTAGCCTATTATTATTCATGTTTTTTCTCACTCCCAAACTCGAAGATGACAAGTGACAGCACCAAAATAAAAAGATTAAGAAGCTTTGTGGCATTCCAACACATTCTCACTCCCATTTGGTAAAAAAAAAAGGACGTTTGGTCAGGTGCCATTGTCGTCGTTATTGACGCTAAAAGTCCCCTTTTAGAGTCCACTGCACGGTGTGGGAGGATCCCCCTGCCTCCCCCCGCCTCTCCGCGTTACACGGGGCACATTTCACGGGGACAGCAGCGGAGGAAAAGCCCACTTCCTCCGTATCGTCCCACTTTATCTCAGGGTGTCAGTGCAACCATTTCTTACCATCTAAACAACTGCAATAGTAGGATTTAAATCAAACTCGTGACAGCAATAGTGACAAGTAATGCATGTTAATAAAAATAAAGTGGAACACATTCAGAAGACAACGGAATAACTTAAAACGTTAAACACGTTTATTTCGGATCAGAGCGGCAGCTGATTTAACACATAAGACTCAAGGATTAATCTTAGCCTGCCTGTTAGCCTGTTCTGGAGCAGGCTAGCTGCAAAGAATAAATCTCCATGGTTACTTGGCTGGGTTTAATTCAACCTGCTTTTGTGCAACCAAGTCAAAGCTAAATTCATCCAGGATAACCTGAATATCGCGGCTTAATCCCTCATCCTGGTTTTGTGCAACAGGCCCCCGTTATGCTTGCTTCTGGATAAGAACATGTGAAAAACACTGAACATAACATTTGCTTCCAAAAAACCTAACTGGTCAATAAAACAACAATGCATGACCAACTCTAAGTCTAAGAAACAGACGATCACTAATCGAGGTGGCATAGTGTTATCTTTTGGTCTGGCTGTCAGAGACCTGCGCTCTCTCAATACGAATGTTCAGGTCGTCTGAAAGATGAAGTACGTTGCGGATTAGCTCTGTTACAAATATTATTATTAAATATTTTTTATAATCACTTTAATATTTACGACTTCACCAAGGAATTGTCTACGTACAGGGAACCATGGGCAGAACAAGATGTGGCTATAACTATTGATAAGGACAATTCAATTCAATTAAATTTTATTTATAGTATCAAATCATAACATGAGTTATCTCGAGACACTTTACAGATAGAGTAGGTCTAGACCACACTCTATAATTTACAAAGCCCCAACAATTACAGTAATTCCCTCAAGAGCAAGCAGTGCGACAGTAGCGAGGAAAAACTCCCTCTTGGGAAGAAACCTCGGACAGACCCAGGCTCTTGGTGAACAGTGGCAGTAATAGTCACATTAATAATGGAACAGTGACTTCAAATGGTAGTCGTAGTAGTTCGTCATATCAGTGCGCTGCAGGGCGTTACAGGATGTAACGTGGCCCAGCAGAGCATGGATGGACGTAGCAGGAAGCAGCAGGGTTCAGCAGGACGCAGGATGACGTTGCAGGGCACCACAGACCTTAGCAGGGAGTGCAGCAGGACCACGGCGACAGCTGCAACCAAGATCTTGGTGCCAACGTTCTCCAAGGAAATACGCTGGGTGAAAACACATAAGGACTCCCCAGAAGCATTTCTGGGACGGGATGCACACAAATGGTAATAGAAAGGGAGAGGAGAGAGCAGCTCAGTGTGTCAAAGGAAGGAAGTCCCCCGGCAGTCTAGAACTATAACAGTGTAACTAAGAGAGACAGGTCATAAAGAGAGGTAGCCTGTTTGGGCTTGAAACTCTCCCCTGCCGGATTGGGCTGTGCTGGCCTGCCTCCCTCTACTTTTGTTATATTATTAATCTAACGACTATGAAGAGAAGCATGTGGGCCTGGTTAGGCGGACGCTGCAACTCCTCACTCCCTAACTATAAGCTTTATCAAATAGGAGAGTTTTAAGTTCATTCTTAAATGCGGTGACAGTTTCTGCCCCCCGAACCCAGATTGGGAGCTGGTTCCATAGGAGAGGAGCCTGATAACTGAAGGCTCTGGCTCCCATTCTACTTTTAGAGACTCTAGGTACCACAAGTAACTCTGCATTCTGGGAGTGCAGTGCTCTAGTGGGACAATAAGGTATTAGGAGCTCTTCTAAATATGATGGTGCTTGACCATTTAGAGCTTTGTAGGTCAGGAGAAGGATTTTAAATTCAATCCTGGATTTTACAGGAAGCCAATGCAGAGAAGCTAATACAGGAGAAATATGATCTCTTTTCTTAGATCTTGTGAGAACACGCGCTGCAGCATTCTGGATCAGCTGGAGAGTCTTAAGGGACTTATTTGAGCAACCTGACATTAGGGATTTACAATAGTCCAGCCTGGAAGTAACGAATGCATGGACTAGTTTTTCAGCATCGTTTTGAGAAAGGATATTCCTAATTTGGCAATGTTACGAAGATGAAAAAAGGCTGTTCTTGAGGTTTGTTTTAGATGGGCGTTAAAGGATATATCCTGATCAAAAATAACCCCTAGATTTCTGACAGTAGTGCTGGAGGCCAGGGCAATACCATCCAGAGTAGCTATGTCTTTAGATAATGAGGTTCGGAGGTGTTTAGGGCCCAGCACAATAACTTCCTTTTTGTTAGAGTTTAACATCAGAAAATTATAGGTCATCCAGGATTTTATATCTTTAATGCACGCTTGAAGTTTAGCTAGCTGACTGGTTTCGTCTGGTTTGATTGACAAGTATAATTGGGTGTCATCCGCACAGTGAAAGTTAATTGAGTGTTTCCTAATAATATTACCAAGAGGAAGCATATATAAGGAGAATAGAATTGGTCCAAGCACTGAGCCTTGTGGAACGCCGTGGCTAACTTTAGCGTACTTGGAGGATTTATCATTAACATTAACAAATTGAGATCGATCAGAGAAATAGGACTTAAACCAGCTTAGAGCGATTCCTTTAATGCCAACTAAATGTTCCAATCTCTGTAACAGGATTGTATGGTCAATAGTGTCGAATGCAGCACTAAGATCTAGTAAAACAAGAATGGAGACAAGTCCTTTGTCTGCAGCAGTTAGAAGGTCGTTAGTAATTTTAACCAGTGCCGTCTCTGTGCTATGATTCTTTCTAAATCCTGATTGAAAGTCATCAAATAAACTATTGCTATGTAGAAAATCACATAGTTGGTTAGCGACTACCTTCACAAGGATCTTGGAGAGAAAGGGAAGGTTAGATATAAGTCTATAGTTTGCTAAGACCTCAGGATCGAGGGTGGGTTTTTTCAGAAGAGGTTTTATCACAGCTATTTTAAATGACTGCGGTACATAACCTGTTAATAAGGACATATTGATCATATCTAGTAATGAAGTGTTAACCACGGGTAACGCTTCTTTGAGTAGTCTCGTTGGGATGGGGTCTAAGAGACAGGGAGATGGCTTAGCTGAGGATATCTTTAACATTAATTGTTGAAGGTCTACAGGATAAAAGCAGTCTAAGTATATGTCGGGAATAGTTGTTCTTTCTAGCGTTCCTGCATTTAAAGGTGAACCGTTAGAAGTTGAGGGCAAAAGGTGATAGATTTTATTTCTAATTGTTATAATTTTATCATCAAAGAAGCTCATGAAGTCATCACTACTCAGAGCTAGAGGAATAGATGGCTCAGTAGAGCTGTGGCTATCTGTCAGCCTGGCTACAGTGCTGAAAAGAAACCTTGGGTTGATCTTATTTTCTTCTATTAGTGATGAGTAATAGTCTGATCTGGCCTTTCTTAGGGCCTTCCTATAGGTTTTGAGACTTTCTTGCCAATCCAAACGAGATTCTTCCACTTTGGTGAGTCACGCCTTTGGTGGTTTCGCGCGAGATTTGTTTTAATTTGCGAGTTTAGGAGTTATACCTAGTTTCCTTTGCTTCATCATCTTCTTTTTGAGGGGAGCAACGGAGTCTAAAGTCGTCCGTAGGCAGGTCGTAGCACCGTCTACAAATGTATCAATTTGAGAGGGACTGAGGTTAACATAAAGGTCCTCTGTTATGTTAAGGAATGACATAGAGTCAAATGCTGTTGCAATATCTTCCTTAAATTTAGCTATAGCACTGTCAGATAGGCATCTAGTGTAGAAGCTCTTATCTAATTTAGTATAGTCAGGTAGTAAGAATTCGAAAGTAATTAAAGAATGATCTGATAATACCGAATTCTGCGGAAATATTATTAAATCCTCAATTTCAATACCATATGCCAGCACAAGGTCGAGGGTGTGGTTAAAACAGTGCGTCGCCTTGTGCACACTCTGACTGAAACCGATTGAATCTAACAATGAGTTGAAAGCAGTACTAAGGCTATCACTGTCAACGTCCACATGGATATTAAAATCACCTACAATAAGTAGCTACTTTGTCTGATTTAAGGACTAAACATGATAAAAACTCAGAGAATTCAGATAAAAATCCAGCAAACAACAAAACATACAACAACAAATATAATTGGCTGTAATGTTTTCCATTTTGGATGTTGAAGATTAAGAACAAGACTCTCAAACGAGTTATAATTTAGTTTAGGTTTAGGATTAATTAACAGGCTTGAATCAAAGATGGCTGCAACTCCCCCTCCTCGGCCTGAGCCTCTAAGAATTGGACTATTAATATGACTGGGAGGAGTGGCTTCATTTAGACTAACATATTCTTCATGGTCCAGCCAGTTTTCAGTAAGACAAAATAAATCAATTTTATTATCTGATATCAAATCGTTTACCAATACTGCTTTAGAAGACAGAGATCTAATATTTAATAGTCCACATCTAAATTTCCTATTTTGTTCTATTGTTGCAGTCTTTTAATTTTTAATTTTTTTAAATTCCAATTAGGTTGTTAAGTTTAGCGCATCTTTTGTTTACCTTTGATTTAACCGATCTGAGTCAGGGGACAGACACCGTGCTTATTAGACTTTGAGTGGGCGACTGCTCCAACGGAAGCACAGAGGGGCGCATTGCACTGCACCTCTGATTACTAATATCAAATTTGGGTTGTCATTGTTTATGACCGATAATAGACTCGGTCAGATTTTTTGATATGAGAGCGGCTCCGTCCCAGGTGGGATGAATGCCGTCTCTCCTAATCAGACTAGGCTTTCCCCAGAACGCCCTCCAGTTATTCACATAGCCCACATCGTTAGCTGGGCACCACCCCGACAACCAGCGGTGAAGGATGACGTACGGCTGTACATTTCATCACTGGTCCGGTTTGGCGGGGTCCAGAGAACACTACTGAGTCCGACATTGTCTTTGCATATGCACAAAGTGACTCAACATTCATTTTAGTGATCTCCGATTTACGACCATTACCACCTACGTGAAGAATGATCTTACTGTATTTACGGTTCTTTTTAGCCAGCAGCTTTAGATGGGATTCTATATCACCCGCTCTAGCCCCGGGGACACATATGACCGCAGCTGCAGGGGCCGGCGGCTTCACATGTCGCAGTATAGAGCTCCCAATAACCAGAATTGGCTTCTCAGCGGGTGTATCACTGAGTAGGGAGAAACTGTTAGAGAGGCGAAGATGCTCCGGTTTAGAGCGACTGTCATCATGTGCACTCCCTGGTTTAGATCTAACGCTACGCTTCCCTCGGACAGTCACCCACTCGCCTGGCTGCTCGGGGTCTGCCGGGGGACAGCTAGCAGAAGCTACAGTATTTTGGCCCGAATCAACTACGTGGCGCTGGCTAGCTACGGAAGCATATGATTCTGATTCCATGATGCGGAGCCGTGCCTCAAACTCACTAAGCTTTGCCTCCAGAGCAGCGAATATATTACATTTATTACATGTATCGTTATCACTAAAGGAGGCAGAGGAATAGCTAAACATTTGACACACAGAGCAAGAGAGAGCAGGAGAGGGAGAGGAATTAGCCATTGCTAATGGCTAAGCTAAAGTAGCTAACAGCGTTTTAACAACTGTAAGATCAGCAAGGCAGTCGCTGTAAGGGAAGCGAAGTATAAGTGCTTGAGTAGAACAATTGTAATTCAAATGCAACCCAGGCAAATAGCTGCTAATTTAAACAATAAAGCAGAGTTGAGTAAGTTTTCGCTGGAGCAGCAAACTAGCGTTTGGAACACGGGAACACCGGAAGTGACAATACGCTTACCGTACACGTCAGCACGTCAGTCAGTCAGTTTTTCGCAGACAGAGTTCACAACATTCTTAGGGAGGTGAAGGAAAGGAAGAGCCCTGGTCCAGACAATATTGGTGGCCGCCTCCTCAAAAGCTATGCAGAGCCACTGTCTGACATACTCGCCTTTATAAGTCACTTCAATCAAACCGGTACCTCATCTCTGGAAAGAGTCAGTGATTGTGCCTAAGACCAAAGGACCTAAATCACTTAATGATTTTAGACCAGTGGCCCTCACTTCTCTCATTATGAAAGCTTTTGAAAAAAATATCAAAGAGGAGATTTTAGCAATAACACAGCCACAACGCGACCCCTTACAATTTGCCTACAGGGCAGGAAGGGGGGTCGAGGATGCTACTGGCAGCCTGCTCAACACAGTTTTTATCCATCTGGAAGGGGCAAAGCAATTTGTACGACTAATATTTATTGATTTTTCATCAGCTTTTAAGTGTATTCAACCCCACATTTTAGCAGAAAGACTTTTAAAGACACACAACATCAACCCAGGGCTAATAGCCTGGCTAGTTGACTTTTTAACCTCAAGATCCCAAAGGGTTAAAGTTAATGGTGTTTTATCTGGCAATCTTTTATCTTCTACTGGCTCCCCCCAAGGATGTGTCCTCTCCCCTCTCCTTTTTGTCTTATACACAAATGAATGCTGTTCACAATATGATAGAAGACAGGTTTTTAAATTTGCAGACAATTCTGTCATTTTGTCATTTCTTAATGAAAGTGTGATTGACCACAGACCAATAGCGAAGGATTTTAATGATTGTTGTAAGCCCTCGTTTTTAAACATAAATGTTTTCAAGACTAAAAAATTAATTATTGATTTTAGGAACCATGACCCCCTCTTCCCCCCACTATCATTGATGGCCAACCTGTTGAGATAGTACAAGAATATTATACCTTGGAACAATAATTGATAGCAAGCTATGTTTTGAACCACACACTGATGCTGTTTGTGCCAAAGCCCATCAGCGTATGTACTTTTACCGAAAACTGAGGAATCTTATTAGAAATCAACCCCACTTTTATGAGAATGTTTTATTCCTGCTTTATTGAGTCTGTTTTAACCTTCTGTTTTATCTGCTTGTTTGGTTCTCTGTCCATAAAAAACAAAAAAACGACTAGAGAGTATCGTTAGGACATGTGGCAACATTGCAGACATCAACTTCCCCACTCTCTCCCACGTCTACTCCAACAGAGTGGCAAAGAAGGCCCAATCCATTGCTACGGATCCTAGCCCCCCCTTGTCCTGCCAGTTTAAGCTACTTCCCTCAGGCTGTAGGTACTCCATGGGCAGATGCAGGTCGAATAGACTCAGAAACTCTTTTATCCTTCTTTTAACTTCCATGGCATTTCCATTTTAAACAATTTGCCAGAACTGTTTTAAATGTATGTATTTTATGTACTATTGTGTTTTAGATACTGTGGGTATTTCATGTTTTGCTGTATTGTTGTGTGTCTTGTCTTTATGTCTGTCTGCTGGCTGTACAAACAATTGCCCCTCGGGGACAATAGAGTTACCTCACCTTGATCTTACAAACATTTGGCTTGCACTGCATTTTAAGCAGCAGCCTCGTTCCATCATTATATGTCACATTGAGTTTCTGCATACTGCTTTTTTTTATAGCGCCGCCACAAATGGGAGGTATACATTGGGGAGCAAAAAAAAGGGTGGTCTTCACAGACAATGAACACATACTACATTTGCGATTTAGCATATTAGCTTGTGCATACATCATACAGTACTGTCTATTAATGTCCCTATCATCAGACAGGTCATCAGTTATATAGTGCCCTAAGTATTTGACCTCATCACACACTTTAAGGACAGTACCAGACAGAGAGAAAGCAGGAAATGACAGTTTATTGTCCTCCCTGCTTCTACAATCATAATATTACTCTTCTTAGAATTGTACTTAATGTCAAAGTCTGAGACATATTGGGAGCAGACCCTTAGTAACTGTTTTATGGCCAGCACTATCTGGACAAAGAATCACAAGACCAATTCGAACCTCTCCAATCTGGTTTTCGCCCCCTCCACAACACAGAAACCGCTCTCCTCAAAGTCCTCAACGACCTCCTCACCTCTGCTGACACCGGTTCCCTCAGCATCCTCATCCTCCTCGACCTGAGTGCAGCCTTCGATACCATGAGCCATAACATCCTGCTCACCAGACTCAAAGACCTCGGTATCGAAGGTACTGCACTCAGCTGGCTCCACTCCTTCCTATCCAACAGATCCCACTTCATCTCTCTCCATAACCACACCTCTGCCACAGCCATAGTCACTCAAGGTGTTCCCCAAGGCTCCATACTCTGCCCCCTCCTCTTCATCATCTACATCCTCCCTCTTGGTCAGATACCCCGCCACTTCAACCTGGACTTCCACTGCTATGCCGATGACACCCAGATCTACCTCAGCACCAAATCCCCCCACAATCCTCCCCTCTCCCACATCAACTCCTGTCTGTCAGCTATTAAAACCTGGACGCAACACAACTTCCTCAAACTCAACAGCGACAAAACAGAATTCCTCCTCATAGGCTCCAAATCCACACTCAGCAAAACCAATAACCCCACTCTCACCATCGACGGCACCATTGTCTCCCCATCTCCCCAGGCCCGCAACCTTGGCGTTATCTTTGATTCTACCCTCTCCCTTGAGCCTCACATCTGTCAAGTCATTAAAACCTTTTTCTTTCACCTCCACAACATCGCCAAAATCAGACCCTCTCTCACACCCCCCGCTGCTGAAAGACTCATTCACGCCTTCATCTCCTCCCGACTGGACTACTGCAACTCACTTCTTCTCGGCATCAGCTCTACCAACATCAACCAATTCCAACTGGTCCAGAACTCAGCCTCCTGACTCATCAACCGCTCCAAATCCTGGCACCACATCACTCCAGTCCTAAAACAACTCCACTGGCTTCCCATCTCCCACCGGATCACCTACAAAATCCAGGTCCTCACCTACAAAGCCCTCCACCATCTGGCCCCCTCATACCTCACTGACCTCCTCTCCCTGTACCAACCCTCACGGTCAGGGCCGGCGATTGCCATAGGCGACCTAGGCGATTGCCTAGGGCGTCAAAAGTGTTGGGGGCGCCGTGTCGCCCATAGGTCTACTTCCCAATAATAATAGAATTAGAATGACAAGCGAAATAAAACGTGTTTATTAAACATGATCATCCTACGGAGCCCCCTCAGCCACACATTTACTTGTCAACCTTTCATTACGCGACATTTCCAGTCTATGGGTCAGACTCAAACACACGGAGCTCTGAAGCAGACCTGTGCGTCGCTTAGTGTCCACTCTCGCTGTAAAAATAGAGACGAGCAGCGGCACAGACACGACGCTGCTGCAGCGCGCCTTCCCTGGTCTGGGCAGCTTCAGGTTTATAATGGACGTGGATGTGTCCCTATTTGTGCATATTATTGTTTCCACCTCCGATGTAGAGCAGCGTACAGCCACTTCCCTAAACTGTCTGATTCAGAGACCAGCGTCCCAAACGGGGCTCTGTGTCTGTCAGGAGGTCTGAAATCTACCGTATCAGCAGAGCAATCACGTAATGCACAGCAGACTATGGTGCAGGTATAGATTATTTTCTGAAATATAGTGACTTTATTCTTGTAATATCGTATTATCACTTTATTTTTCTCACAATATCACGACTCCTCCAAACCAGAGAACACAGATGAGATATACTGTATTTTGAAAGTGCACAACGTTTTGAACATGAGCAGAAATCTTGCTCAAACACATCTGAAATATTACAGTCCAGGAGCCGGTTGCACCAACAGGGCTTACGCCTGGTCTTAAGGTAAGTAGGTCTTAACTCAGCATTCTAAGTCCGACCTAAAAGTTACGACAGTTGCACCGTCCAGGCTTAAGTCCTCTTCTCGCTAAGACCGGGCGTAAATCTTACACCTAGTCAGTAGCAGGCGTAAATTCAAAATCTAGGCCGTTAATAGCCGTTATCCGATAGATAATGTTTCTATAGTAACCACTTTGTAACCACATAACTAAAGACAGTAGCCTATAGACATGGCGCGCCTTATACACAGATTTTACAATGAGCGGGCTTTTAGACGGGAGAGAGTTATTAGGGACAGAAGCAATCCATTGGACATATACAATGATGAGGAGCTGATAGAGAGGTTTCGATTCTGTCGGAGGGATATATATGAACTTGTTGAAGAGCTGTCACCCGACTTACAGTATGTATCGAACCACAACGCAGCATTGACACCAGCGTTACAGCTGTTAATAGCGCTACGTTTTTATGCAAATGGTGCGTTTCAAAACACTGTTGGAGATATGATTAATGTCCACAAATCCACCGCATGCCGGGCAATCCGCAGAGTGTCACTGGCACTGAGCCGTCGCCTTCCGCGATCTGCTCACCTCCCCACTGAGGCCGAGTCTGCGGTGATGAAACACCGATTCCGCCGGGCCTCTGGCATTCCTGGTATTGTGGGCTGCATCGATGGGACTCACGTCCGGATCCAGGCACCATCTGATCATGAGTATCTGTATGTCAACCGCAAGGGATACCATTCAATCAATGTGCAGATTGCTTGTGACGCCAATTATAAAATCTTTAATTTGGTGGCGAGATGGCCTGGATCTACCCATGACGCACGCATCCTCCGGGAGAGTGCGTTATACCAGGATTTCGAGGCTGGAAGAGTAAACGGGCTGCTTCTCGGCGACAGTGGATACCCACTGAAACACTGGCTGATGACGCCTATAATTGCTCCGAGGACTGAGCAAGAACGACGGTATAACACCATCCACACCACCACTAGGTCACTCGTTGAGCGGTGCATCGGAGTCCTCAAGCGCAGGTAAAATCCTTTCCGCAGTGTCTGTTCCCCTATCCATGGTGCTGATGTAGTGCTGTCACTAGATCACTGAAAACTATATACATTGGCGGCTAGCAGTTGCTTCATATTTGTTAAAATATATTAGATTATGAAAAGTGAACAGTGAATTAAAGTGAATTTCGTTTTGGATAAATTGTATCTTAATTTTAATAAATTTTTCATAAACCAATTGCCTGTATTTAATAAATAAGAAGCAAATATAGCAATATAATTCAAAACGAAAAGACTACGAATATGGCGATCGTCAAAATAATCCCAAAAAATGTAATGTTAAATATTTAGTGACCAAGTTTTGCTCATTTATCAATAGTAAAAAAGTGACACATTTAGGTTTTACAATAATCATTGACTATTTTTTCTAGGTTTCATTGTCTTCATGGAGAGATGCGGATGCACCCTGAGCAAGTCTGCACCGTAATAGCAGCGTGCACTGTCCTCCACAACATCTGTGTCACAAAGAGGATCCTTCTTCCTAGGCAACACCATCAGCCGGTGCCGGAGGAAGGTGTCGACCCTGTGGACCATGCAGGGCATGACGATGTCGGTGGACGACTAGTCCGTACACGCATTATTAATGCTTTATAAATGTTACAAATAATTCTGCCAATTATCTGCAGGTTGTAAACCATAATAAGCCACAAAGAAAGTCCAGTTGGTCTATAATAAACTTTTTTTTTTATTTGTCATTGATTCATTGTACACAATTTGCCATTAGGCTTATTTACAGAATTACAAAAGACCGCCCATCCTCTTCAGAAATAGGCGAAGATGACCTGTTTATCTGTTGTTGGAGCAACTGTATTTCTAACAATATCTTTTGTTTTTCAAGTTCCAACTTTTCCTGCTCGGTCTGTAATTTTTTTGTTTCAGTCTCCACTCTAACAATTTCTTTCTCAAGAAGTGTCTGCTGAAGATTATCCAGCCTCCTCATCCGTTTCACCGGCGGTGCACCGCTGCTGTGTTCGTGAGAACTTTGTGGAGTGACTGGGTCCTCCATCGAGTCTAAAAATACAGATAATATGTCATAGGCCTATTGTTATAAGACAACTACTAAAACTGTTATTCTAGGCTACTCTAATATATATACACACCTTCACAAATCACACTCTCGCTTGAGTGATCGACATCCATCTCTGGAGAGACAGCAGTTTCTTCCATGTCGGTACCGCCACTTTCCGCACCGACCAAACCAATAAAAGCCGGGGAATCCTCTCCAAAGATATCCACAATGATGGTACTGTACACGGAAGATTTTGGGGGAGGACCCCCGCCGGTCGGGTGGTGTTTTTTTGCAGACAAATCTTTTTTTGCTTTGCTCAGGAGGTCTTTCCACTTCTTTCTTACATCGCTTTCTGTCCGAAGGCAGCCGGAGTCAGAGCAATCGTTAATCGCCTCTGTTATCTGTCTCCATGTTGTTTGTTTTTTCTTGTTTGTTATTGTATTTGATTGCTTGGCAGTCAGTGTGAGTCTGTGCTGACTGTACAGCTCTATTAACTTTCGTATCTCAATGTCGGTGAAATTTTCTTTTCTTTTTCTTTGCTCCTCCATTGATACGGCTAACGTTACAAGTTAACAAAACAGCGGAAGATAGTTTACAGCGTAACCTAGCAACGTTACAGCGTAACCTAGCAACGTACGCTGCTGGTCAACAACACATGGACGCGCAACGCTAAGACCAGGCGTAGTTAAGCCTAGGCTTAAGTTTGGTTGGTGCAACAGACGTTAGGTCAACTCTTAAGACTGGTCTTAACTAAGACCTACTTAGCAGTTAGGACCAGGCTTAGTAAAGCCCTGTTGGTGCAACCGGCTCCAGGGGTTTATTAACTCATTAAAATGAATTCATGTATCATTCAGGTGAATAATTTTAATATGCACATTTAAGGAGGTTACTTCCTCAACAAAAGATGCAAAAGAGAATGGAAGAGTAAATGTTGCCTAGTCTACATGTGTGATGACTCAGATATAATTAGAAACATCGATCCAAAGGAGAATAAGCAATACAGAATGCCTGAGAGCCTTACTGGAAAATATTCCATTATGTTTTTATATTTGGATTGTAATCTATGTTTCCCTTTACATAAAGATATTTCCAGCATAAATTGATTCAGAAAAAGGTTAAAAAAAACAGTGCATAAAAATTCCCCCAGAATCATATTCATGAGTCGTCCCCTACCACCCTGCAAAAAAAGATTTCGCGTTCGCGGGCCCTGACTTGCGCAATTGCATGCAAATTATCCAATCCAAAATTAAAAAAATAACATCGCCTCACAGGGGAATCAAACTCCAAACTCCCATGCCAAAGGTAAACGTACTATCCACTCACCTAGCAGATCTTACGGAACAATGAAAACTGTTTACCAATTGATTTCTTCAAGCCTTGGTTGCTCGGTAACGGTACTGTATACAAAAAATAGGTACTAGCTAACAAACTAACGGTTGTATGCTTTCACTGAAGACAGAAAGCGCAACTGTAGTATCCATTTTCCGCTAGAAATTCAATATATATAAACTTTAGAGACAAAACTTGCCAGTTTGTGCGGTCATGGAAGATGAACGTCCGCCATGATTTCGGTGCACGCGAGCAACGTGTTTTTGTTGTTACGTCACAGGGTGTGAATAGCTCAGCTGTGTGGCCGAGGCTATTCGTACCAGGGGTGCAAATAGACACTCCGCTCTTATATTCAAATAAGGGACCATGTTTATGTCTGCCTGACTCAACCCATGCTTTGAAGGCCCTTCTTGCCTCAGCATGTAGGGCCTATCTCTTCCACATAGCCATTCCAACGGCCTGGCTTGACTTTGTACAATCTGTGTGTCTTATACAGGGGCCTGCTCGAAACAAGGAGGGACTTCACAATATTCTCATACAGGGAGCACAGCTCAATACCATGTTGAGGGTTCTTATAATTAATATCACAGCCTGCAGTAGAATCTTTTGGTAATTCAGTGTTACTCAACAAGATGTCAGACTGAATATAGTATTCTTTAAGATCCTCCTCAGTCAGGTTAGGCCAATCTATTTTCCCCATACACATGGTGTTATCTACAGACACAAGAGTAGGTATATTGCCTAGATTTACAGGTAAAGAAAAAGGCACATGATCAGTTGTGGCAAATTCATAATTAATTCTCATGGCCTCTAAAGAATCATGTGCATCAGCCGTGCAAATGCAGTGATCTAGCCATGAGGTTGTGTGCCATGCCTCACAGATGTAAGTGTAGCTACTATCAGGCAAGAGCACTTTGCTAGAAAGAATCAGACCATTATCAGAACAAAACTGCAGTAAATATTTGGCAAATAAAGAGCTGCCATTGGAAACATCTGCATTGATATCACCCACAATAAAGAAGCATGTGGAAGCATTATCTTGAATGAAAGACATGACACAAGCCAATCTATTAAGATATTCATTTCCGAGAACACTCATAGGGTGTATAAATGTTTTTATTACCACAACTAAAATCAATTCCTATGGCCCAATCCATATCCAGTCTAACCACATTAACCAGCTGATCATATTTTTTACTTGATTTGCAATAAAGATAAAATATAATTAATAATTGTCTACTTATTATAGAACTTTATCACAGTTTGCTAAGATTACACCGGGGTGGCATAGATGTTCAGTTCTGCTGGGTGCCAGCAAATGAGGGGGTGAAGGGAATGGTGCAGACAAACTAGCAAAAGAGGCATCACTAAAGGAAATAACAATTCCATTTCCACTTGGAAAAGGAGAAGGAAGCTATGGTTAAGAACAAGGAATTGATATATGTCAGAAATGGTGAAAGGAAGGGAAAAGAAGGGGATATCATAAAATGCAAAAGTATGTCAGTACAAAGAATCATAGGGAAAGTACCAGGCGGGAGGAAATTAAAATGACAAGACTCAGAGTGGATCACACAGGACTGAATGGCACCTTGTTTTCAATGGGAAAAAGGAATGGTGAAAACTGTGGGGTTAAAGAAAAGGCTGAACATGTCATATGGTACTGCACATTAAATCAGGTGAAAAGACGGGTGTTTAAAGATAGGGTTCAGGAGGCAGGATTCAGAAGGAGAGGGGAAGGGGATAAAAATCACCAGGAAGGCACCAATTAAAACTTTGAAAAGACACAGGGTTGAGTAAAATTGAAGAGAACTGTAAAATGACATGATGTGACACACTCCTGTACACTAGGTGGCGATATGCACCTAAAAGTTGTTTGCAATCCGGCATTAAACAAGAGAAGAAGAAGTAGGCCTAATGGTAATAGTTCCTGCCAGAGGAACAGCAGAGGGACACAGTGAGCCTGTGCATGTAAATACCATACACAGCGATGTCGGACTCTCCGGACGCCCGCAGCCTACTCTCTGCTTCCTCACAGCTCAACCTGACGGAGATGGACGCGGTGAGAGACTCTATATTTATTCTAATGTCATCATGGCGATGGAAGGCTTGAGTGATGAATGACTCTGCAGCAGCAGTCGCTTGTTTTCCCGTCGGTAAACCATGATGGTTGCACAATTATTTCCTCTCTGTCCAGAGGAAAAACAATGACTATAATGATATATATATATATTTTTTTTTTTACAGTCTATGGGGGAAAACACGTTTTTGTTATAAACGAAAACCCACCACTAGCTAGTTCATGACAGGTCCAGCTACGCATGCTGGATTGTCCCATAGATGGCCACTGTAAACAAGGATGTCTGTGCTGTCACATTATTTAATGACAGTAACGTTAAGTGATAAGCGAAACGCCGGCTTTAGTTGAAACTACAAATCTTGCTTTTTTTAATGTTGAGCTTTGTGATCGTATCAAAACATTTATGAACAGACTAACGTTAGTCCTAACCTAACGAATGGACATTATCACGTGATCAAGTAACGTTATTGTTTACCATGCAGCTCATGCCAAAACGTAGCCAAACAAGAAATGTTGGCACTAGCTGTGCGCCAGACAGTGATTAATAATGTGTTCCCTTTCAGTAATGTTCAGTGTTTTTAAAGTAAAGGTAGGCTTAATCAGAGAGAATCTTTGGTTGTGAAACTCGCCGTCCGTGGTGCATTCAAGCGACGTCACTTCCGTCGTGTTTTACCTACTCGCCCAAACAGGAGTAAACTGATTCAAATGGTTGTTGTTTGCAAGACATATTGATTATATTCTACGTTATACATGGGACGTGATTTATTACATATGATAATTGCAGGTGATTCGATCTCTAATTACCAATGAGACTTTGACAGTGTGAGTTAACCTAAAAGGTGCTGACTGACTAAAACTGTTTGAGTCGTGACTCACTTGGATCTTTCACCTGTGTCTTTAAATTAACTGATGGGTCGCAAGTCTCTAGTATCATTAACTCGGATCAGTTGAGTCCTACTACAATTCAATCTAAAATGATAACTGCACCACACACAAATCTCTTGCAACATTAGCTACTAATAGTCCTAGCCATCTTAGCTGCCAAAAGCTTTATAATTTACAATTTCGTAGTCAGCAACAACAACAACAACTCCACAAGTCAACTCAAGCGACCGAGTGAGCAGAGACAGTAGCAGGTTATAGGAACTTACCGACCCGCAGACTAAGAGCCGGAAACATTGCAAGCTCGCAGACCATGGGACTCACTCATGAGTCCTCAAGTGAGTCAAGTCAGTTGCGCGAATCAACCGGCTACGTTGTCATGAGTGGATCTGTAGAGCGAGTGAAGTCTCTCCTTGAGTCAGGGTGAAAAGCAAATCCACAACAAAAGCAATTTTTTCACTTCTGAAATAACATACAATGTTCTGCACGTAGCCTAGGCTTACTGTAGGTTTGGTGTATAAATGTAGTATATTAAAATGCAATTAGGTCGAGCAGACAGTCCGAAACATTGCAAGCTCGCCTCGGCTCGCAGACCATGGGACTTATGAGTCACTCATGAGTCCTCAAGTGAGTGAGTGACTCAGTCAGCTGGCTATGTTGTCATGAGTGGATCTGTAGCAGACGAGCGAGTGAAGTCTGTCTTCGAGTCAGGGTCAAAAGCCATTCTTTCACTTCTGAAATAACATCATTATAGGTTATAGGTTTGGCGTATAGATGTAGCATATCAAAATTAGGTTGATCGATTTAATAAAAAAAAAAAAAAAAAAAAAAAAAAAATATATATATATATATATATATATATATATATATATTTTTTTTATATATATATATATATATTCACTGCAGGACTTTCTCCGTTCCTGTTTCTATGTCTACATTGAAAGCCTATATATCAGATCTGAAATAGTGAGTCTGCATCGAGTGAATCCACAGAACTTCCTACTAGAGCTGGGCAATATATCAATATTATATTGATATCGTGATATGAGACTAGATATTGTCTTAGATTTCGGCTATCGTAATATAGCATAAGTGGTGTCTTTTCCTGGTTTTAAAGGCTGCATTAGAGTAAAGTGATGTCATTTTCTGAACTTACCAGACTGTTGTAACTGTTGTATTATTTTGCCTTTCACTTAGTCATTATATCCACATTACTGATGATTATCAAAAATCTCATTGTGTAAATATTTTGTGAAAGCACCAATAGTCAACACTACAATATCGTTGAGGTATCGATATCGAGGTATTTGGTCAAAAATATCGTGATATTTGATTTTCTCCATATCGTCCTACTACTTTAGTGGCTAGAGACAATGGGCTAGGACTGAGTTTTCTTGGCGATTTAGCAATACTGACTCAAGTGACTCGCACAACCCGGATCAGTTTAGTGAGTGACTAAGAATAACCCAAATCGAGTGTGCCAGGCTTATGCTTAGTGGTCAGGCAGCTTTATGACAATAATTGTCCGATGAGTCCGATTTGGTCGTACGAGACTATATCGACCCACCATTAAAAATAAATAAAAATATAAAATAAAAAGGAGTGGGAGATATAAACTTTGTGATGATTTCTTTTTTTTTTCTTTTCTTCTTCAGTTTAACAGGATTGTTTTCTTGGCAACAGTAAGGCCATCGGGCCATGGTTAATGTTGAACCCTGTTGCACACAACAAAGAAAGCACAAAGAAACAAATACTGCTTTCTTACCCTTCATTTCTTTGTAATACTTCTATCCTCAGATTGATGATAAGGAATTTGACATTCCCCAAGTGGACACACCTCCCACACTGGAGAGCATCCTTAATGAGGTGAGAACATGTTACTCTTTGACTACTACACTGTGCTATACTGCATCACACGCTGTCAACAGTGTAACAACAACTTTTTGAAAGTCATTTTAATCCACTTTAAGAAGCTGCACCACTACTCTTGTGTCTGTCTGTCTGTCTGTCTGTCTATCTGAGAATAATGACATTTTCTATGGAAGCAGTTCTGATCATTGACTCAGGATGACCCTTTTTAAATCAATATTTTGTGTCAAATTATTGATTTCTTTAGTAAGTACGGTGTAATAAGCGGCATAATGTAAAGCAAGTGGGTCATTATCCCTCCCACAGTCATCATTAGTTAAAAAAAAAAGTTTGGGAAACTTTATTTGCATATGTTGATAAAATGTAATGTATACTGTAAATAGTTACCAGGTGCATTTATTTATCTCAGCTGCAGAGTAAACAAGGGCTGTATTTGAAACAGGTCTATTTTAGATACTTTAGTTCTATTTACTTTATTTTTATATGATATTCTATCATACTGGTGTAAGAAACTTCCCTGTAAACTCATCACTTCCTGTTGTCTTGATAAATTCAGTGTAATGTACATTCCACAACACTAACTCTATCAGTACAACAGAGACGTGTCAAACTCACCACTGCTGCTCTTACGTTCTCTTTTTAACACTAATGGTGTAACGCGTTAAGGAACTATATTGCACTTGTTGTGTTGACCTGTCGTCAACTTCAGGCCTTCCCAAACAGACTTGAGGTCATAAACAAATTTGTACTTAATTTCTTTCTTATATTCAAGTTTGGCCCTTCAGTCCATTTGTCCTATCGCTGTGAGTGGGACAAGTGATACACTGATAAAAATGGGCTTAGCATCTTTTAGCAGTAACAGTGGTTAAAACCACCCAGGATCA
Source organism: Perca fluviatilis (assembly GCF_010015445.1). Lineage (NCBI taxonomy): Eukaryota > Metazoa > Chordata > Actinopteri > Perciformes > Percidae > Perca > Perca fluviatilis. The sequence goes on along the minus strand of NC_053130.1, from coordinate 29,551,015 downwards.
AGTTTAGGCCATTCGCTTAAACAGTCTGAAGTTGTTTGGGATACTGAGAAGATAACGGCGGAAGCAGATTTAACATTAGCTTAGCAATGAATATATGGGGATTCCCCGGGCAGGTAGAAGGTTCTTACTGATACAGACAGTAGTTTGATATCAGGTAAACATATTTGTTTGTGGACCCCCTCCACAATGGATGTAGGTGAGCCTTGTAGCTGAAGTGTTTGTTTTTGTCCTATGTGGTATCTGCAGCTGGAGGATGAGGAGGAACCATTTGTGTTAGAGGATAACTGCGTGCTTAACACAGATAACATGGATGCTCACTCCTGTGACACCTCCTCTCTGGCCAGCTCGGACAGTGGAGACCCAGCACATCTTAAACGGCATGTACACACATACATACAGACACACACACGCACACACTCCTTGTGCATCCCATTGGGTAGCAGCGGCATTTATGTTGCTTTACTCTTCTGGAGTCTGTGTTTTATATCTGTTGCAACACTTATTGTACTCTTGAAAGATGCTAAATATACTGTATAAACTTATATAATTACTAACTTACTCTCTCTTTTGTAATAATACATTTTAAGGGGCGCTATGCAGTTTTGGCACTTTTTGCTCGCAGGTTTCTCTAGAGCTACGCCTACAGTTTCGAAATAGATATTTGGCAACACTGTCGTAAAAACTCGTTGGCGACTCTCCCCCCCCCTCCCCATCTTCTCCTTCTGGTGGCGAACGCACGGAGCCATGTCCACCGACTATGCTAACATCTCCGCTAACTAGCTAGCTAGTAACCTGTAACAGACAGTGATCATAATAAAAACCTTTACAGACAATAGCAAACATCCTGAGGTCACAATAACTAGAAATACAAAGATTAAACAGAGGTTATCCCAAAGATACTTACAAGTGCAAAAGCAAGAAGGCCAAGTCAGCATCAGATTTGCAGGCTTTTATTTGTCTCAGTTCTCGCCATTCTGAAAACGCAGGTCCGATGTTTACTTGTGTCTGACTCCTCGCTCGGTCAGTCTGCCTTTTCCTCTTTCTCTGTTCCTCCGACAATACTTTCCTAGCTTTCTGCTTCTTTGTTTGCCGGCTCAGCCATGACAATAGTGTGAAAAACTATAAATCGCTACCTTGTTCTTATAGCTAGCCGGTTCCTGGATGGGGGTGCATATATGTGCAGTGCCATAATTTGTTACATCGCGAGACCTGATATCACGCGATACTTCCTGACGCTGAGTCCGGTGGCCCGCCAGCCCAAAGTTGCAAGGGTGGTTTTTCTGCTCACAGGCGCTAGGGGGAAGCGAGACGACCACCATTCAACCCGAAAAAAGTCATATAACCATTCCAGTGACTCCGAAGCTGTTCAGTTAACGTAAATTAAGGTAAAAAAAAACTGCATAGTTCCCCTTTAAACAATTTTAAAGGGGAACTAACAACAAAAAAAAACAAATAATGTTGTTGACAACATCATTTTCACTGTTTTATTAACTTTAGGCTTCATTACACCAGTTTAACGTCACATTCTTCCAGCAATCAAATTTTCTTTTTATATGACTTGCAATTTTTATTTTATTAGAAACACATCAGTCATACTCAACAGATGACATACAGTATGATATATACTATTCCAATCTGACTCAAACAAGAATATTAACTAAGTTCTTTTTTTTTAACAACCCATTTAATTTGTACCACACTTTTTAATCATAGTGATTCGCTCATCTGTGGTGCCTCCGCTGCCTCACTTAGGTGGCAAGCTAGCAGGTGAGTCTGCAGATTTGTTATCATTGTAGAGCAACTAAAAAGTGACAACCCTAACTATGTATAACAATCTAAAAAACAAGCTGTCTTAATTAGATAGATTTGAAATATGTCAAATTTAAATATTACATTGAAAACCAAATGCAATTTAATTTACCTAAAGTACACCCTAATGTCAGAGTACACGCCTGGAAAAATATATTTTAAAATATAATGTAAAATATATTTGAATGCTAAAGTACTATAAGCTTAAGTTAGAAACATATTTTATTTAGAACCTTTGTTTAAGTGTGTGTGAACAAAGCTTCACTCTGGGTCAGTTTGGGACACAGTGCTTTACTAATAGTGCAAAGCTGGAGACATCTGTAGGGTGGGTAGGGTGTGTAGTTTTCTGGACAGTAAGTCAAAGACTCCATACAGATGCTGCTGCAGCAACCAAAGCAAAGCAAGCATTAGCCAACTAACCATTAAATAGTCCAGTTAAGAAGTGACCACCAGTTCAAAAAAGACAATGTTGTGCACATCCATGTGGTTGCTGACGCAAGTGTCTTTGCTATTTTAAGACCGTCCAGGAGCCTCGTTGTTTAAAGCAAATGCACCTGCGCCCATCTTTGCACCCATGGTCTTATAGGGAGGTGTGTTCAGATGAATTCTTGTATTGCTATCTTGAGGCAGTGGGAAGTGATCGTGCCATTGACCAACAAAAACCTGGTCTAAGTCGATAGCGCAGCATTTCATTGTTATTTTAACAGCGCATTAGTAAAATGCGCCTAGGCTTATGCACAGCGCGCACACTATGCTTGTTACACACACACAGGGAAGCGCAGCAGCATACAAACATGCAAAAGATTACAAATAAAAATATTATGGTGCAAATCCGCCATCATAATAGCAATGCACCAAGGTACAAAGCGCCTGGCTTTTAAAGGGAATGGGAGATGACACTGATTGGTTTATTGCATGTTATGCCCAAAACACACCTATGAATGAATGAAGACACTGTGCCCTATCTTGCACTCAGCGCAATTGCCTTTGTACACCGACGCATGTATCATTCCTATTTTGCACCCAACGCACAGCGGACTTTTCCCTCCACAGACACACGTCGGTAAATTAGGGAATGTATTTGCGCTCCCGGGGGCGGTTCAGCGAAAAGAGGAGGAGCGTTCCGGCGCAAACGTTACTTTGTGCTATTCTGCAGTTTCAGAAAACAATTCCGCCACTGACCAGGAAAAACCTGGTCTAAAGTCAGTGGCGCTAGTCTAAAGTCAGTGGCGCTAGTCTAAAGTCAGTGGCGCTAGTCTAAAGTCAGTGGCGCTAGTCCAAAGTCAGTAGCGCGTTATTCAGATGCTATTTTAGGGGCGCATGCTTGGCCATAAAGTAGCGTGTGCACAACGCGCATACACTTCTCTCATCTACAGCAGTTCCCATTTTTGAAAACCATACATAATTACAAAGAAAAATATTACTGAAAATGCGCTTCATGTGTTTGGATAGATCAGGAGGCACTTGCAGTCCTCAAAAAGTCGCAGCATTCTTTGTGGCTTGTTGTGTTTTACACATTTCCATGAATCATGGATGTGTTGATGACATAAATGAGGAGATATTAGAGGACTTAAGGAGACGTGATGTTGAACTACGGTGGGATTGGACACTCCGGTGGAATCTGGTCCGGGAGTAATGCGCGATGCGCTCCTGATGGAGCGGGTGGACGGAGATGAAGTGGGGGGAGGAGGAAGGGGCACAACAGGTCCAGGTGGTGCGTTTGGAGGCCCACGCTCCATTGCTGCAGCAATCCTCTCCAGACTTGAGGAGATGCGCCCGAGTGGCCGCAGCAACATCGCCACCCAGTCAAGACGGGCATTTATTACTTTGCCGCATCTCGCATCGGCAGCTCCCGCTGGCGTGCGCCAGGCAAATCCGCCGTCATAATAGCAATCCGCCATGGAACAAGCGCCATGCTCTTAAAGGGAATGTGAGATGACGCTCTGATTGGTTTATTGCACATTATGCCCAAACCACACCTATCTACTTCAGACCAACCCATTTTAGATTTGCGTCGGGCGCAAGAGTCATTTATCCCGCCGGTATAATAGCAACAGCGCCCGAGATCCGCCCACAAAGCTACTTGCGTTTTGCGTTTCATACTTGCGTTTCAGATCGTTAAAATAGGGCCCACTAAGTACAACCCTATTGAACCATGCGCACGGACCCTTTTTTCTGCCGTCAAACTAGGAAAAGTGGATTTGGACGCGCCCTAAACGCACCTGCGCCATGCGCTTTATGCTGTGTGCTTGGATCGTTAAAATAGGGCCCTAAATGTTCAAAGAAGTTAAAGTCCGCACAACAGCTTAATGTTCCGGAAAAAATACTTTAATAGTGCAAGGCACATCATTTCTACAATTTGGCCTTCCTCAGGATGAAGGAAGGTGTCAGGTTCCTCACACCTGAGGAAGGCCAAATTGTGGGCCGAAACGTTGCGGGCCTTATTTTGCACTATTAAAGTATTTCTTTGGAGCATTAAGCTGTTGTGTGGACTTTACCTTCTGAAGACGTGACCACCAGCCAAACAACACAAACACCCACTATAACTTATTTTTTATGCATACCTTCTTGTCTTTGCATGTACAAGGTAATTAAACAGAAAATGTCTTCCTTGTGTGTGTGTCTGTGTGTGGACATGTACATGTGTGAAGAAGGAGGAGGACAATGGATCTGAATGCGACGGTTCATGGGTCTGTTCTACGACACAGCCTGCTGAAGGGCATCTCTGCACAGATTGTCTCTGCTGCTGTAAGACACATGCACACAAAACCTGTGTTTTTGATTAGAATACAGCTTTAGTACTGTGCTTTCCAAAATGTGGACGACAAATAATAATGATATAACATCTTAGAAACGAGGAGTAGTCAATTTAATTTAATCTGTCAATGACAGGGTTCTGTTTTTGTTTGGAAATATGATTATCAGTTAGTAATTCTATGTATATTACTACTTTTTATTATTACTATAACTAACTATAAAGTCTTTCCTTTTGTACTAGCTTCAGAATTTTTCACATGTTGCAGTACACTAATCAATTATAATAAACATTTGCATATTTTCCTCAGGACAAAGTGGATGCTGGACTGCCAACTGCTATAGTGAGTATTATTTTATTTAACTAAGCCTAGATAGATGGTATTAGTTTAAAGGCGAATTTGGTAAGGCACCATATAACTTTTGATGGCTGACTATGTTTCATAGGGCACTTTAGCAATTTATAATTTCAAAGGAGGCTATATAAAAGAGATAAATATAAGATTTAAGGTGTTGCTTTTGGCATTTTACCTATATCAACAGATGATAGTTGATAGAATGATGATGATGATGATGATGATGATGAAATAAATGGAGAAAGAGGGCTATGACATGCAACGTCAACCAAAATTTGTTGCACCATAACCATTAGGCTGCCGGGATGCCCCACATTCAAGGTTTTTGCATTTATTTGAATTGCTTATTATAATTTGTATCAACTACAAACACTACTGTAGATCAGTGTAAGAAGGTTTTACAGAAAAATACAACAAAAAGCAAAGTTGAACATATTTTTGAAAGCAGACAAAGCATTTACATAGAACTCTGAACTGTAGTGTGAAAATAGTGAGAGGTGTAGTGGAGTAGCAAGTCAATGTTTGCCTAATATCGCAAATCACAAATTAGCCTGAGAAGGCTTTACAATCTGTACAACATACATCACCCTCTTTCCTTTGAACCCCCATATCAGATAATTAAAAACTCCCCAAGAAAAACCCATGGATTTTATGGAAGAATCATCAGGGAGAGCAACTCAGGAGAGAACCCTCTCCTAGGACGGACATACTTGCAATAGAGACGTATGTACAATACAGAACAGACCTAATAGTAATATAGTCATTGTAGCAGTGAATATAAAAGAGTGAAATATTCACTGTGTCAGAGGTGCAATCCTGATTCATGTAAACGTGCAAGCAAGAAAGCACACTTTTTGAGACCGTATGAACCTAATATTTGCAGTGTTTGCAGGTGAAAGCAGTCAGTCATTGTCAGTGTGTTTAGGGACATATATAAAAGATAACACCAAGGTTCCTTACGGTGGTGCTGGAGGCCAGGGCAATGACATCCAGAATAGCTATATTATTAGATAATGAGTTTCGGAGGGCCAAGTATCAACAAGACCACAGGGCCAAGCATGGTGGCTCAGTGGCCAGCACTGTCATCTCACAGCAAGAAAGTACTGCTGAGTAATGGGTTCGATCCCCAGACCGGGCCTTTCTGTATAGAGTTTGCATGTTCTCCCTATGTTTGCATGGGTAAATGTTAGGTAAGTGCTCCTGTCAGTACCCCTGACCAAGGCACTGGTAGAAGAAGTGGAGCTGTTCCCCTGTGCTGTGGCTGCCCACTGATCCCATGTATAGGATGGTTTAAATGAAGAGGACAAAATTCATTTAAATGCATGTAGGTGCTGAGTAATTACAATAAAGGAATCTTATCTTAGTACAGATATCTTCAACAGTCACTGCAGGTGCGCCACCAAATTATAGTTAATTTTTGAAGTTTTTTTCCAAATTAAAATGTCTTAACATGAATCCAATGTATTATTAGCAAATATAAATCACTGATGATAGGTTTACTGGCCTATAGGTAATGTAGTCACTAAGGTAGACATGCTAAGGATTCAGTGTACCACATGTACAGTATGTGCAACATTTAAAGATGATTTATAAAATCATGCCCACAATAATTATTTTAATAGCTTAGTATTCTATGCACTAAAGAAATATGTATAAAGGCTTTAGGCCGCCCTGCACTTTATTGTAAGCCCAATTTAATATGCAACTTAATTTTATACAATATACAGTATGTAGTAGGGGGGGGTCCCTGCTCTGTCTCTTTTTCAGTTTAGGGGTCCTTGGTTTAAAGCATGTTGAAGACCCCTGTCTTAGTACATTACCTTCAGTTTTGCCTGAGTTTAACATCAGGAAGTTATAGATCATCTAGGTTTTTAGTATAAGTGTTTCCGTATAATATTGCCTAAAGGAAGCAAATATAAGGTGAATAGAATTTATCCAAGCACAGAGCCTTGTGAATAACTATAGCCTGCATGGAGAATTTGTTGTTAACAAACTTAGATTGATCTGATAAAAATGACTTAAACCAGCTTAGTGCTGTTCCTTTTTAATGCCAAATAAATGATCCAGTCTCTGTAATAGGATGTGATGGTCATTTGTGTCGAATGTGGCACCAAAGCAGAAAGAGAATGTGAGGTTGGTCACATTTGCAAGAGGTTTCATAGTTTATAAAAATGCAGCTCAATGAGAATACTGCTATTGAAAGATTGTTCAAAAGAGCAACCACTATTACTATAAAGTACACCCACAGGTAGGTTCATGGTTGTGGTTTTTGATTGTGTGGGTTTTGGTGGAGGCAGAACGTTTGATATTATTTTATGTTGTTTTGCTTTTGTTTAGCTTTTCCTGACTTCTTCTGATTAAGTCTAAGCTGTACTTTTTTTTTTTTTTGGTTCAGACCGTGGCAGGTGTGATTGCTGTAGGAACGTCTCATGGTCTGGCTCTGGTCTTTGGTGAGTGTAAACTTGAGTACACTCTTTATATACACAGTGATATAAATTATATTTTCACATTTTAAACTTTTTACAATGCAACAGTGTAAATTAAGCTAATCGAGTGTAGTTAACAGTTATTTCTCATAAAACAAGTCATGTAAAGCAGGTCTAGATCATAGTTTTAAATTATGAAACAATGCTTCACTTCCAATTTAAATTAATAAAAAGTGTATAAATTGTGGGGAGGCAATGGTAAGCAGTGTTGCATGTTACTGATGTTGTTGCTCTTGCTGAATATGAGAATGTTGTCATGTTTATAAAAAGTGTGAGAAATTGAGGTTGCCTAACTAATATGGTACTTAATTAGAAACTCCTTATCTCACATTAGAATCATTTGTTTCAACTTAACATTAGTATTAATAATAACATTGAGTCGTATGTATGAATGCATGTCATCACCAAAACAATGAGCCTCCTCTATAAACAAGCCTATAGTTGATGGTATGTTCTCTTTTAAAGAACAATCCATGTATCTAGGATATCTATCTCTTGGGGTCTGTTAAAACCTGAAAGTAGAGTTGGATAACCGTAGCAAAGGATGTCAAGCAGCAACCTGCAGTGCTGAGAAATAAAGCCAATGCAGAAGTGCCAAGTTTATAGAATAGCCACTTGAGGCTTGCTCCAAAAGCAAGTCAATATCCATAAATCCTGTGTTAAAATGCCCAACTTTACAGCAGAAATAAACATGATACAATACAGAACAGGCCAAAAGTTTGGACACACCTTCTCATTCAATGTGTTTCCTTTATCCTTTACTGTAAAAAAAATACGCTTTGGTCTCTATAGCTGGGAGGGGGGGCTATAGCTCCTCAAGACCCAAGTAAAGTTCCTGTGTCAGTCTTCTCAACAACGCACAAAACAAAACAAGCTGCGGTAGCATGGGGAGAATCATTTGGAGTCAGTTTGGAAAATCTCACAACAATTCCAACACCAGAGAGAGGATACGAGAGGACAGGGAAGCCCGTCTTCTATCCAATCAATTACATGTATTGGGAGATGCGGCTCACGTATGTGGTGACGACAGGACGTAGTTATGCGATGTATAGTTCTTTAGTGCGCTTGCATAACTGTGAAACCAAAACAAACCGCATCAGTGTATACTATATAACAAAGACATGAACCTTGGTCTGGACTTTGCTTCAAACATTCAGGTCTGAAAAGGCCTGATGGTCAAGTGACAGGTGGCTGCCATCACAGGAAGTCTCCAGAGCCACCAGAGCTGCCCACTCTGAGCTTAATTTTGTCTCTTTAGAAACCTATAGGTGACATCACAGGAACCACTTCAGTATTTTATTCAGTCTATGGTTTATGTGCATGATCATACAAATATCTCTCCCATCATACACACACATCCACAAATACTGACTGTAGTCTGTGCAAATGCTATGATTCCCTCTAGTGTCTGTCCTTTACATACACACCTAAACATAGGCTTATTGTATCATAAGTAGAAAACGAGTGCCTCACTTCTTTGACTTCTTCGACAGTCCTGTTCTGAGAGCTGAGTAAGGTTTATTTACACAAACACTCAGGCCATCTGGCAGAAACACAAGTTTTCACATTTATTTTGAATGGGGGTACTGTGTTTTGTCAGTTGAGGGGTGCAGGGTGGTGCCAGAAAAACCAGTAGCAGCCTGCAGGGACAAGTTAAGACAGATTCAACTTTTGGAGACGCGCAACCCAACATCAACCTGCAGTGGCCAATCATGTAACCGGTGATCAGACTTGTCAGTCGGTTTTGAGAGTACTGTACAGTAAACGCAAAAAAAACACAAGTACTGAACTGCCCAGGAGTTTGTGCAACAACAGCTGACTGTTTTCTGCAACAAGCTCCAACACAAAGCACAGTCGCTCGTCTCTATTCTTTTTCTTTTTATCTTTCTCTGCGAAAGGAAGCTGCCTTCAAGTGCGGTTGGAAATGATGGGATCATAAAAACGATCTGACGGAAAACAATAATTGTAAAATATAAGGTCTACTTGTGATACATTGGGGGCTAAAGAACACAAAAGGATACCACACAAATTTAAGTTACACTCTCAGCGGTGCACAACCCTGCAGCGAATTACTTGCTTTGGTCTGAATGTGCCCTAAAAGAAGTTTGCGATTTCTGTGGGTGCTCCAGTGTCCTCACACAGTCATGTAAAAAGTAATGCAGACTACATACATAATAAATATGAACTTTAAAGTTAAAACTTTCTTAAAAGTTTAGAATGGTTAGAATGGTTATATACGGTATTTCACGCTGTTCCTTAAGGTCTCTTAATAGAGAGCTGAAGTCCTGCCCTTCTAATTCCGGTCCATGGGACCTTAATTCGGAAAAAATATGAACGAGAGTCAATGGAGAGATAATAATTTTTTTTTGATCCCGTTTGAATTGAGCCATGGATTACAGATATGATGTTCGTCAATTTAAAACATTATTTTTCAACCGAAGAAAGTCTCAGTTTATTGTTAAACTGTTGAAGTGTAAGACTGTGAATCAAACTGTGGAACAGTCTCATTTTTGAAAAATTATATAAAAGGAATTAAAGGAAGGGGTGATTTTGAGCGCGACCCGTTCGACCAGCAATTATCACAACAAGTACACAAATAATCCCCAGCAACTGCTAATTAAGTATAATCAAATTTATTAACGTCACAATTATCAGTAGCCAATCAATAATCCTTCAATAATAAAACGTGTATACCTTTTACAATATCACAACCAAACAAAGCAAAAACAAAAGCAGCATGTCTTGTGGACACGTCTGTGTCTGTGTGTGTGTGTGAGTGTGTGTGTGTGAGAGAGAGTGAGTGAAAGAGGAGGGGCGGTGTCGAAGTGTAGTTCTAATACAAAAACAACTCCAAAAATGGCTACTCCTGTGAGCTGCACAAAACCATTTAGCCTCAAGAGGGCGGTAGTGGTGCTGGGTGCACGGAGAGGGGCTGAAGAAGCCGAGGTGGGGGTTGCTAGGCAACGCGCACGTTTATACCATATGCTAGATCACCTATTAGCTCTATACAAACTCCACGTGGTTAAGTTAGCAGCGTTAGCTCGGGAGCTACGTGGCTAGCTTATATGTCCGTGTGTGTGTTAGTAAAAGGAACAGAATAAAGGAGGAAAAGAAAAGAAAACACTCTGATCTTAGTTATCGATAACGGCCAGCTCAGTGGCTAACAGCTGATTTCCGCGATTGTCTCCCAGACAGTAACTAAACTCCGTCAAAGGAGTGGTTTAGCAGGTAGCGCTTACGGTTTTAACCCAGCTACTTAACACAACAAAATCAAACCGTATAGTGATCAATTTATACATTCACAGAAACAGATTAATAACCAGATATGGCCAATACCTGATTACAATCACAGATCACCTTAATGGCACAAGCGGTAGCGAACCCTTTGCTCATTAATAAACAAAACAACCGCACTAGTTCTAAAGTCTGCCCAGAACTGTGTAAAGCCTCCTTACGGTGTGCGTTGTTTGTCAGTTAAATCTCTCGCCAGAGTTTAACGATCTGTTTCGTCCAGAGCAGGGGACGATACGTGATCCAGGTCGACAAAGCAAGAAACAGAACGCTGTCCTTTTCTTGAATCCAGGCTGATTAAACCCACTGCAGATGAGGGAATACTCGGCCAGTATTTCCTCGGATCCCCTTGGTATATCAGACAGATATAAAATTGTCCCAGCTCCAACTCGACCAGCGAGGTGATGCTGGCTAGCTAGCCCGGACTAGAGTGCTTCCTGTAGTAACCTGGGTCACCGTGGAAAAGCGAAGATCTTGGGGTTAACAGGCTATTTATAGCCTGAGACCCCATGCTGTGTTTATGGTCCCGCTTAACCAATAGGAAGACTCAAAACTCTTGAAAGTTTGAAGACTACAATCTTGTAGTTCTTTGACTTCCTGCCAGCTGTGAGGCTTGTCCTTCTGGCTGGGACTTTCGCATAGAGGTGTGAATTAACCAGGCTTTGGGTTTTACATACAGGCCACGATTCCTTTGTCTCTCTGGTCAGCTCAATCTGAGGCCTTTTGGTTAAATCAGGTTTAACCAGCTTCTTGGTCCCCAGCACACGGCAAACTGTGGAGCTCCTGAACTCCGAAACAGTCGTACTAAATTTGCAATTGGCCATACATTTTTGTAAAATGGCCCATATTTGAGCTTTATATAGTTGATTTCTCGCATAAAAAAGTCTCAGAAGTTAATTTAGTAATGCAACAGCAGATGAACAATGTATAAAATTTCTGAGATTTATGCGAACGAGATTTAGAAGACTAATTGACCTCAGATCAGTTAGTGGCCTATGTAAATTTTGGGGCGTTACAAAGATAGAAGGTAGAGCCAAATGAGAAGGAGTTGAGAAGTTAACGTCAACTTTTAGCTTTGTTCAGATTTGCCCATTTTTAGAGGCAGTTTCAAATTGTGAGATTTGCAGAGGAAAAAGGTGTCAGTGGGATTTTGAGGTTCTATGTATGTCCTATTTACCCTCCAAACTGTCGTTTTTCAACTATGACAAGGTAAAATCGGTTTTGCATTCTATCACCCCTTTAATGTTGAGGATACTCTAAATGCTGCCCTGACATCCTCCCACAACAGGCCTTATGTGCTGCCAGTTATATAACATGGGAAATAGTAATCAAAATCAAAATAAATATTGGATGATAAAATGTGGCGAGGACATTCACAAATGAAAGTAAGATACCAATAATATCTGCACCACAGTGCATTAATGACAAAGACTATCTAGGAGGAGTCACATAGCCTCCTCCACAGATAATCAGAAACTTGGATAATGTAAGAATCAGAGCAGGGCACCAAAACATCCAGAAACGGTTCTGTATCAAATAGATCTCTATGTATCAGAAGGAACACACTGAATTTGTTATTATCATTTTCTTACAAAGAGGACATAATTTCATGGACACATACAAGTCTTGTTTTTTATTTGTAATTAGGCATCAGCGTTTTAAAATCACACTATTAATGTACTCCTATTTTAGGTACATTTATGAACACCACTTCAGCTAGTGACGAACTATGTCAGTTGATTGAGCTTCACACATACTGAAATATTTTATTAAAATGACTGATCATCTCATATGACTTGCATAACAAGAGTAGGATCTTCCTCCTTCTGACTTAATACATGCCAACGTCATTGATATCCACCCTCAGGACTGCTTCACCTGAGTCTGACATGGAAGCACTGACAATAGCATAATCACCCTGATAAGAAATGCAGGAGCCATCAGCCTTTCCTCTTACAAAATTATTTTCATTTCCATTATACATCATATCATAAAGATTGTAGTCACAGTTGTTTCCTCTGTCAAGGATCCCCACAGCAAACCAGTTGGAGTAGAGGTTTCGGTCGTAGGGCACGGAGAACATGACGGCAACGACGTGGCTGTAGTCGTTGAGGTTGGGGTTGAAAAGGTCATAGGTGAAAACGCCGACAGCCCCGGTAGCACTGCCCATGTGCTTATTGAACAATGCGCTGGCAGGGGAGTAGGGACCCACCATCGGTGGCAGAGGGACCTCACAGTTGCCGCTCTCAGTGAACACCCTGAACACAGAGAGGCGCATCATATCAGACAGGTTCTTGCAGAAATCTTCCTTTCCAAATCATACCATTGATATTTACATTCACTGGTAGGTTTTTGTGTCTTTTCCTACAAGCACGCGAATGCACCCTCGAAGAGTCCGTTATCTCAACTGCTTAACAGTCTTGCACTAATGTGACATTATACACACAGCTGAGCATTCCACTTATAAATCCTTTTCAACCTATATTCAATTGAATACACTACAAAGACCAGATATTTAATGTTCAAACTCATAAACTTTATTGTTTTTTTGCAACAATTTTCTCATTTTGAGTTTGATGCCTGCAACACGTTCCAAAAAAGCTGGGACAGGGGCATGTTTACCACGGTGTTACATAACCTTTCCTTTTAACAACACTCAATAAGCATTTGTGAACTGAGGACACTAATTGTTGAAGCCTTGTAGGTGGAATTCTGTCCCATTCTTGCTTCATGTACGACTTCAGTTGCTCAACAGTCTGGGGTCTCCGTTGTCGTATTTTGCGCTTCATAACAATAAAGTTAATCAGTTTGAACATTAAATATCTTGTCTTTGTAGTGTATTCAATTGAATATAGGTTGAAAAGGATTTGCAAATTATTGTATTTGTAGTTTTTATTTATGTTTTACACAACGTCCCAACTTCATTGGATTTGGGGTTTGTATATGCTGAAGCAGTAGGATTTGCCTTCTTTGGAACTAAAGGGTCCAAACCAGGAAAAGATGACTCAGACTAGACAGGGGTTTCATAAAGTGTGCCATGTGTCATTTACTTCAGAGAAGTATGCAAGCTGGGCAGCTCAAACACACAGTAACTGTCAGTTAAGCTACCTGGATGAATATCTCTGTCTGACTAAAAGGAAAGCAGAGGAGTGTGTGGGAGCATGCAGCTTTTTCATTTGAAAATGGACAGTAAGTACTTGAGTAAAGTCAGTTTTGCTAATGAGAACAATGTAGCTTGAAGTGGTGGCACCTGCAAGTTGGTTAATGCAATCTGTCTACCTATTGTTGTCATCTTTCTGTCCATTCTGTAAACACAACATTGATTGCATGTCTGTCCGTCCTGGAAGAAATATCCTGGCTCTAAGGATGGAGGGTGTCGTATGCTGTATAGATTGTAAAGCCGTTTGAGGCTACATAGATAAAATTGACAACTAAAACTGATCTCATGAACACATCACTAATTAGTGAAATTGTGCAACCCCATTGATGAGTGGTTGTCTATAGTAAATAATACGTCCAGGAATGTTTATCAGTTTTTAAGATACTTCCCAGGTTGGGTATGATTTTGCAGTGTACTTTAGAAAATTTACTGTTAGAAAATACAACTAATACAACCCAGGGAAGTGCTTAAGTCTGGTTAAAAATGTACTTTCAATACCTTCAGAAAAAGTCAAGTACAAAAGCAATGCATCACCTTGGGTTGGCGAGAGTGTAGCAGCCAGAGTTGTTTTTAATCTCAACAGAGCAGAGGCGATGAGGCATCGTGATGAGGTGTGGTGGGGGAAGAGGCTGGCTGTGAACTGCAGACAAAACAGAATCATTTCAGTTAATTCAGCACTTTTGTGAAGCAGAGAGACAGTTTGTCAGAATCAATCATCTATGCTTTGTTGATTGATGTTTATTGTTTAAACTAAATCTAAATGGACTGCATTCATATATATTTACATATAAATCAATTATAATTAGAAAGAATGAATCCCCTAGCTCTGCTTCTTTATACAAGGCTTCAAACTAGATCAAGTTCAAATTAGATCAAATTATTAGGAGTAAAAAAATAAAAATTGAGTCTTGGTAGGTCTGCTGCTAAGAAGAAGGATCTCGATAAACTTTAATTATCCCACAATAAGGTTAGACTTCACTGTTAACGTAGTAGTAGTAGTGTCCATTACATACTGTCTGGGCTCTCAGTTGAAGCAGATTACATTCCCATCAGCTTGTTTTCTTGAGAAAATTTATATTTTTAAGTATATCTAAATCTTTTTCAGCTCTTGAAGAGTGTGCTGGTCAATCGCATAAATATTCTAACATATCTTTCTAACAGGCAATTTAGAGTCCCTTCGTTTACTCTTTTATACATCAGTCTATCCTGTTGAACCAAAATCAGTTTGCTGCCATTTAAGATCTTCATCGGAGTCTATCTTGAAACATGGTTCTTTGCCATGGCTGTTGATATGTCTTCATCTTTGTACTATATGTGTAATTGTTGTCTAGCTCTGTGTGTATTTTTATTTTTATTTCTTCTTTTGAGCGGAGCTGCTCTGGAACACAAAAGGACTTTCGGTGTGAACTCTCAAAAATGTTGTGTTGTATATGCCCCTCTGTTTGTTTGTGCATAGACAACAATTAGTTATTCCTAGAGCCAAGGCCAACTTCTTAAAAAATACAGTTGTATACAGGAATTTTGACTTAAATGTGGCTGTATAATTGTAATCATTTGTCAATCTTTCAGTTCACACTCTTTGCTTTATTTTGTTTATATTATGTGGTATTCGGAACCATTTATTGATAATTTTCTGTTATTGATTTGGTTGTGTTGTATTACAGTTACTGTTTTGTTCCTCTATTTAATTTTTTTTTATTTGAACCCTGCTTTTATGTTTTATGTGGACTTTTTTTGTGGACCTCTGTAAAATCAGCAACTGCTATGACTGAAGCTAATGGTTTTAAATTAATGGATGTCTAAAACTACACTAAAATGTTGATGGATGAAAAGGATGAAGTCATCTAAACATGACTAAAAACACACATTAACTTTTGATCTCAGGACTAAGACTACGACTAAATCTAAAGATAGATAAAAACATGTCCATGTAGAAATAAATGTCATGAAATATTAGCAACATTAGCCCACACTCTGTCTAATATCTAAAAGAATTAATAAAGGTGTACTTACCTTTGTATGATCTGCAGAGTTGAAAAAAGGCAAAACCAGTTGTTGGTGAGGACAGATTGTTGGTCCAGGTTTCAGGCAGGATGTGGTAGTGAAGTCACACACCAGGTTTTATTGACTCAGGTAATCAGGACTTTTAGGCACCAGTTGACTCCCTCCTTATCTCCTGTCCAGTATCAGCTCCCCCCTTTGTTCCCGGACCTCGCCAGCACTTTATCACAGAGAAAGGATTGGACCATAGTGATTACAAATTTACGCCTTCTTTTGTTTGAACCTTTTAAAACTGGTGTCAATTTTTTGTACAGGGTGTCCGCAGGAGGGTAAGGACTTAGTGGCCTACCATGTTCACAGGGTACCATTACAAAACAGAGTTTTCGCTTGTAGGTTCTTAGATTTGTAAATCCTTTTAAACCTATATTCAGTTGAATATATCTACTACAAAGACAAGATATTTAATGTTCAAACTGATAAACCTTTTTGTTTTTTTTGCAAATAATTACTCAATTAGAATTTGATGCCTGCAATTCGTTCCAAAAAAGCTGGGAGAGGGCCATGTTTACCAGTATTTCATCAACTTTACTTTTAACAACACTCAATAAGCGTTTGTGAACTGAGGAAACTAATTGTTGAAGCTTTGTAGGTGGAATTCTTTCCCATTCTTGCTTGATGTATGACTTCAGTTGCTGAACAATTCGTTTTTTGCGGTTCATGATGTGCCACACATATTCAATGGGAGACGGATCTGGACTGCAGGCAGGCCAGTGTAGTACCTGCACTCTTTTACTACGAAGCCACCCTGTTCTAACACATACAGAATATGGCTTAGCATTGTCTTGCTGAAATAAGCAGGGACGTCCCTGAAAAAGAAGTTGCTTGGGTGGCAGCATATGTTGCTCCAAAACCTGTATGTACCTTTCAGCATTAATGGTGCCTTCACAGATGTGCAAGTTACCCATGCCATGTGGGCACTAATACATCCCCATACCACCACATATGCTGGCTTTTAAATTTTGCGCTGATAACAATCTTGATGGTCCTTTTCCTCTTTGGCCCGGAGGACATGACATCTATGATTTCCAAAAACTATTTGAAATGTGGAATCTTCAGACCACAGCACACTTTTCCACTTTGTGTCAGTCCATCTCAGATGAGCTTGGGCCCAGAGAAGCCGGCAGCGTTTCTGGGTGTTGTTGATATATGGCTTTCACTTTGCATGGTAGAGTTTTAACATGTGTTAACTGACAATGGTTTTTCCAAAGTTTTCCTGAGCCCAAATGGTAATATCCTTTACATAATGATGTTGGTTTTTAATGCAGTTCCGCCTAAGGGATCAAAGGTCACAGGCATTCAATCTTACATGACATTGTAATGCATTCAATGTTGGTTTTCGGCCTTGCCGCTTACGTGCAGAGATTACTCCAGATTGTCTGAATCTTTTGATGATATTATGGACTGTAGATGATGAAATCCCTAAATTCCTGTACTTTGAGGCATCAAATTCAAAATGAGGTGAATATTTGAAACAAAAAAAATAAGTTTATCAGTTTGAACATTAAAAACCTTATCTTTGTAGTGTATTCAATTAAATATAGGTTGAAAAGGATTTGCAAATCATTGTATACCGTTTTTATTTACGCTTTACACAAGGTCCCAACTTCATTGGAATTGTGGTTTGTATACGGTAATCCCTCAGTATAGTGTTTGCTTTGTTTACAGCTTTACAACTTATTGAAAAAAAATCTGTACTTAAAGGACCGATAGGAGTTAAAATTAATTTAGTAAGTAATGGTACTATCAGTGAATCTTAGTCGTAGCAAATTTCTGTTACAATATGCAATATTGCTTCGATATAATGGAGATTCTCAGAGAACTTCCATCCATCCATTGTCAACCGCTTATCTGGGGTCGGGTCATGGGGGCAGCAGCCCGAGCAGGGTAACCGAAACTTCTCTCTCATGAGCCACTTTAACCAGCTCTGACTGGGGGATCCCGAGGCGTTCCCAGGCCAGTGTAGGGATATAATCTCTCCAGCTTGTCCTGGGTCTTCCCGAGGCATTCTCCCAGCTGGACATGCCTGGAGCACCTCCCTAGGGAGGCGCCCTGAACTACCTCAGCTGGCTCCTTTCGACGCAAAGGAGCAGCGGCTCTACTCTGAGTTCCTCACCCTATCTCTAAGGGAGACGCCAGCCACCCTCCTGAGGAAACACATTTTGGCCACTTGTTCCCGTGATCTAGTTATTTCGGTCATGACCCAGCTTTCATGAAAATAGGTGAAGGTGGAAACGAAAGTTGACCGGTAGATCGAGAGCTTTGCCTTCCATCTCAGCTCTCTTGGTGCGGTAAAGCGAATGCAATACTGACCCCGCTGCTCAGATTCTCAGAGAACTTATGTTGTAAATTGTGTCAAGCAAGAAGCAACCCTCAAATACTTTTTTATAATGCATCAGGTTAATGTTTACATTAAGAATTGACCCCCAAAAACTTTGTTTAAATTATATTTTAAAATATCAATTTCAGGATTTTATTAATCAATATCAGATAACTGTAACAAAAATTGATTTTAATTGGACAATTGGTTAATTTAACCCAGCCCTAGTGGCAAAAGAAGCAGCAGTAGTAATAAATAAAAAAGAGTAGGAGTACATTGTCAGTAAAAAATAATGTCACTGGCATTCATAGTGGTAGTTTCAGTAACATAGTTGTAATGGTATTAGTGTATACAGTATAGGTGTTGCCATGATAATGTGAGTAGGTTGCAGCAGTATTACCAATAAAAGCATGCGTCATAAGTGTTAATCAGCAGCCATATCAGTTATATGAGTTGTATTTGCAGAAGCAGTTATCAGTGCTTAAATTGGAATAGAGAATGCGTCAGAGCAGCCTGAGCAGTGTGTACATAATACATACATATTATTTGGTAAGCAGAAGGAGTAGAGATGTACTGAGGACCAATATCTGTAACCAGAAAAACGCACTACAGGTGTGATAATAATCCAAAGCCATATTTTAGTGTAAAAAAAAATCTCTCTGTCAGCCAAAACCGCTCTTAACTTAAAGAGATGTTGGTCTCCAAAGATACAAAATGAGTCTTTTTTTTAATTTATTTATTTATTTTTTTTTGCCGCTTTTTCCTTTTTTATTAAGTAGCGACAGTGGATAGACATGAAAGGGAGAGAGGAATGGGTGAGCTCGAGGCCGCCCCAAAAATGACTGAGTCTTAATACTGTGATGTTGTTTGTGCTTTGATTGGGGTTTGATTGGGGCTGAGGTCTCAGCAGGGCTGACCCATGTCTCTTTATATTGCTGACATAATGATGCCCGGGCAGGAAAAGGTATGAAAATCCCTGTCAGATGGGTTACTCATGCTTAATGTTGTTCATCCTGTATTCAACCTGACTGGCTGTGAGGCATCACCGCTCATGTCCATTTTGGTGTGGCCAAGCTACTTTGGTGCATGCTTTGTTGTTTGATTTTATTTTTTTTTTTCTTGGTTTTAATTGCATTTACACCTCTTCATTCGTTTGTTGTGTTTTCGTATTGATGTGTAAAATCTTTTTTGATATTCATTTTACCATCCAAACCTTTTTTAAAGTTTGCATCGCTTTTTCAGCAGTTACTGTAAATGTCCTCTTCATCTTCTCCAGATACCAATCAGGCTCTGCGGCTCTGTCTGGGTACCAAGGCAACTGGGGCAGAGTTTGGAGCTGTCTCTGCCCTCAGCATCAACCACGATTGCTCAAGACTTCTCTGCGGGTTTGCCAAAGGACAGGTATATACTCAGACACATGTACAAACATAGTGTAATCACAGGCTTTTTTACTGGGAGGTTTTTTGAGTTTTAAAAAGTTCAAAAGGGTGGACTCAGGACTTGAATAAAAATGTAACAACAGCCTGTTGAAGTTCAACAGGGTTTCTACTGATGGTTTGCATACAGTATGTGTTGTTTGTTCTGTGGCCAAGTGTTTTATAACTGCATTTTCTGTCACATGTTTGTGAGAATTTACACAATAAAGTTGTGAAAAGTAATCCTTGGACCCAAGCAATTGGCCCGTTCCTAACAGGCACACACTCCAAACGGACACTGCACTAGTAAAAATAATTGACGCCTTTTTGGTCACTTGGCTTGATTTCCTCCAGCTATTTTTGTCAGGTGCCAGTTTTTGTTGAGTTGCTTACTCTGATCCAAATTTTCTTCAAAACTTGCTCTTGTCTCTCTGCATGATTAGATTACAATGTGGGATCTAGCCAGTGGGAAGCTCCTGAGAACAATCACTGATGCCCACCCTCCAGGGACAGCTATACTGCATGTGAAGGTACACACACACACACACACACACACACACACACACACACACACACACACACACACACACACACACACACACACACACACACAACACACACACACACACACACACACACACACAGCCACCATTTTTCACTGGAGCAGGTTGTATGGTGGCTACAGTCAACACTCCCCACACAACAATACATACTTACATAAATTGGATCCCTGATAATTTTCATCTGATTTCTGTCCCTTTTTTTATTTTCCTGTCGTTGTGTCTAGTTCACAGATGACCCAACTCTTGCAGTGTGCAATGACAGTGGAGGATCAGTTTTTGAGCTGGCTTTCAGGTAAAAATAAAAGTAAAATAAAGTAAATTATATAACTTTGTTTTTAGGTTAAAGAGCTCCGTTCCTAGAGGGGACTGTTTGGCATGGTTTGGGCTACAGCTGTTGCCATTTTTGTTGTGTACAGTTGCCATGGTTACAGGTGTCATGTCTTGTGATCTCTTGTGAGGATAGTGGAAAAGGCACAGTTTACTTTTCATACAGTGTCCATCCAAGGTGGACTACATGAATGACTTTGCTGATTGGAATCATTTAATTTGGTTCAGCTCAAGATTCATAGTCACTGATTTCTAGTTTGTTCACTTTGTTTTTCCAACGCTAAGCGATCACATCAACATTCAGGCACTATGTATGTACAACAACAGTTGGTGAACCCATCAGCGCTTATACACCCGCGATGTTTGGAGCTGGTTTAGACTGTCCTTCAGTCTGTTGCTAGTCCAGCGTGAAAACATTGTCTCATACAGATGAGTAATGTTCCATTTGCAGGGTGGAAGCTTAAATAAGTTCATGTTGCACTGAAACCAATATAAAAAAAAAAAAATTAAGCATTTAACTACCGCTCCATATTCATTAACTCCTTTAATGCAAATGGTCTACTTGCCACTTCAAGCTAACTTTATCACCACAAAAAAAGTTCATTATTCTGGCTTTTTAAGTGATATAACTTGGCTGACTTGCCATTATAGAAATAGATCATAGGATTGGGGTGTTTTTGCAACTTTAGTGTGGAAGATTATAAACCTTATTATTACTATAATAGGCTATTAATCGTATAACATCTAGCCAATCAGATAGTGTTGGGGGCGGGACATTAAGTGTGCCACAGTGGTGAGTAAAACCGGAGCAGATGGAAATACTGAGCTGTAGTGGAGCCTAAGTAGGGCACTTTTTAATGAATAAGCTTTATTGGTTATCGGTCAAATAAAACACAGATACAGATAATCTACAAATTGCCAAAAAACAGCCCCCAGAATCGTCCAGGCCCATAATCGATTGATCCCTAGTAAAAATTTCCCCCAAGAGGTGTGACGTGGAAAGGAAAAAGTTCCTTTAACAGGCCGACCCTGGCTTTTGGTGGGGTGGGGTGGGGATACAGAAATATGACTCATAATATTTATAGCAGTGGGTGTAATGGAATCACATGATGAACAGTGGCAATTATAGTAACGGTAAAGATAATAGAACTATGACTAATAATAAAGGTAGTAGCAGTGCAGGGCGTAGCGGGGCTGTCTCTGGCCATGGCTGTCGCTGGCGAGGAGGCATTATGTTCTCAGGTTGTCTGTCCGTCTGTCCATCCCGTTCTCATAACTTGATATAACAGGACTGCCTCGAGGGAATATTTTCAAATTTGGCACAAATGTCCTCTTGGACTCGAGAATGAACGGATTAGATTTTTGAAGGTCAAATGCCAAAAAACTTCACACAATGCATTTTTGGCAATAACTGAGAACACTGTGACATAAAAAGAGTCTTCACTACATATATTCCCATATGAATCTCGACAGACATTAAGATTAAGATCAATTTTATTGATCCCGCAAGGGGGAATATTTTTTTTTCACTCTGTGCACACTGAAATACACACAGATTGCCCTGTACATGCAATAAATGTCCGAGAGCAGTTGGGGGTTCGGTGCCTTGCTCAAGGGCACCTTGGCAGTGCACAGCAGGTAAACTGGCACCTCTCCAGCTACCAGTCCACACTCAGTACTTGATTTGCACGGGGACTTAAACCTGCGCCCCACCGCTTCCCAAGCCAAGTCCCTACAGACTGAGCTACTGCCACCCCCAAACCACCCTCCAGACATGAATGTAAACTGCAACTTGACTTGTTGGCCAAGACATACAACCGCAAGGCAGTAATTCTAGTTGCTTATAATCTCATGTCACTTGTGTCTCTTGCCGTATGGACTTTATTGTGAAGCACATGGAGTTTACCTGTGATAAAATGTGCACTATCAAATAACAAGGAGCTATATTTATTGCTGTAATTATACTGTTTTAGTCAGAACATATCAATGGTCCCAGTTTAAGTTTAGTCTCTGTATTGTTGGTTTTAAGTTTTCATTTTTTTTTCATTCTTATTTCTTTGTACTTTGTCTCTTACCCACATTTTATAGTGCCCTTATTTGGTTTTGTTTATGATTAAGTAACTTGGCTGCTGTGACAATGGCCCTCATTTATCAACCTAACGTAGAAACCAGCGCAGATATGAGCACAGAAATCCTCTTACGACATGCTTCACGTGTGATTCATGAAACGTTCGTATCACACCAATCAGAGCGTAAGAATGGTCGTACATTGATAAATGCAGCGACTGGATCGATCGTAATTTAAATATCACGCCCCAATATATTCTCGGTTTTGAGGCCTCACCCCTACAATTTACGACATGGCGAGACATAATCTGTAGGGTTGGGTACCGAACCCGGTACTTTTACCGGTCCCGACCGAATCACGTCGGTACTACAGAGTATTGGTTCACGTAAAATCAAAAGGTGATGAAAATAAAACAGGCTAAAAAAGAATATACGTATACAAGTTTAATAATTATTCAATTTAATAGGTTGTAGGGATGGGTTTGGGAGGAGAGAGGGAGAGGTTTTATTTTTATTTAATTTCTGTCAGTATAAAATATTCTGAATAAATAACAGAATGTTCTAAGTAAATAGGTTTGGAATTATTTTTACAACTGAAATATTTTTTTTTTGTAAGTACTGAAAAAAGGACCGTTGGTTACCGGAACCGAATTTGAGGTACCGGTATTGATACTGGTATTGGTTCAGATGCGAAAGGTACCCAACCCTAGTAATTCGGCTAAGAAGCGGCACTTTTCAGAGGTGGAGATTGAAACCCTGATGTCTCAGGTTCATTTGCACTAATGTGTGTACTATTTGGCAGCCTGAAAACTGTTATTAAAGGCTGTAGAAAGAATGCGAAATGGAAAAAAAGATCACTGATGTTGATGATGAGTGTTGCCGTGGTAAATCGGACTCCAGCTGAAGTTTATTTAATTTATACATCCTTGCCATATGTATGCTATAGTCCTAATAGTTATATACAGGCTTATATTGCAATCTCTTAGGCCTACATGGTGTAGCTTACCTATATTTAAATAAACACACAGTAGCGGAGTTTATGCAGTGTCTTTTATTTTACTCGTTTTTTTCATGAGTCAGAGCCATGCAACAGCTATGAGGGAGAGTGCGTGTCCTCCGCCCCCCCGTGTTGGACCACCACCCCGACCCTGTCTCCTGACAACGAGGGGCTGGAAAAACAAGCCGAAATAACTCGGTCAATGGCAGAAATAAATCGTTCACTTGTGGCCATTAAGAACACTTTAAAAGAGAAACGGAATTTTTTATTGCAGCTTACGCTCACATTCAAATTGATAAATGCCTTGCTTTGTGTAGGAATTGGCGTACGACCATCTTACACCTGTTTTAGGTCCTACGCACGTTTCATAAATGGGGGCCAATATCATTATAGTTTTTTAATAGTGTCAACAGAATTTTGACCCACTGAAAAAAAATACAATGTCTGTTTCACAATGCACTTCCACTGAGACGTGAGATGAGAAAATTGTCAAATGCTGAAAAGAACCTCATTTAATTGTAAATAGTTAATGTACATTATTTTTAATATCATCTGATAGTTATTTTCAAGCCTAAAAGTTTCTCGCTCTACTTTGTCATGTATGTGTTGGTAACACTCTCTGCATCTATAATTCACATTTGCAAGCGGTGTGATTCCAGTGTGCTGCTTTTTTCCCTTACTTGTCTCTACCTTTTATTATCTCCTTACTCTTACTCTGTTCTTGTTTCATCTTAATGTTACCCTCATTATCCTCTATTGTGTGTGTTTCTGTTAATGATTCTCTTTTTTTCTAGGAGGGTGATGGGGATGCGGTCCTGTGACTCTCGATGTCTCTTCAGTGGTTCTAAAGGTGAGGTCTGCTGTGTTGAACCGTTGCGTGCTCCTCCAGACTACAGAGACCATCCCATCACACACTACTCTCTGCTGGCTATGGCCTCTCTCACTAAGGTACACAACACACACAGTTCCGTTCACAGTGCATCGTCCAGCTTCTACTTATCAACCCAACTGTGTGTAAAATTTGTGATGTTTCTGCTTTTTGGTTTTCTTTTACCAGATTCTGGTCATTGGACTAAAGCCCTCGCTGAAAGTCTGGATGACTTTCCCCTACAGCAAGGTTTGTATATTTGTCTGCTTGTTTATTTTGTTGTTAATGAGTGCATTCATTGATACAATGAGATGTTTAATTCTAATTCTTTGCTGAGGTTAACAGTTAGCATGAGTTCTTAAATGCCCGCTAAGGTTACATCCCCAATACTACAATTTCATTTTTGAACGGCATTTTAAAACAAATATGATCTCCGTCCACACAAGAGTTTTAGCTCCTGTAGCAGAACTAATCTCCATCCATATTAACACGTTTGAATACACACATCGCATGACCATTTACATACACTGGGCATGTGCGTGCCGGTGTAAAAAGGAAGCAGATTGTTACTCTGCGGTTAAAAATCATGACCAGGGATTTATTTACCCAGACTGACGACGAGGTGGAACTGTTACTGAAAGGTATGTGAGTCCGATAAGACTGACTGATGTGGATCGTCGTTTCCAAAGGTCTTCGTTTGTTAAAACACATCAGCAGTGTTTGCTAATGTCTCTTTTAGGGGCTCTGAATCGCTGGAGTAGTGTAGAAGCGAGGCGTAACCGTTACAAAAGATATTTTAAAATGAAAACAATGAAGCCTAAGTTGCTGTTGTAGATTAATGGGTTCGTCTCACTTATTAAAGGCCCCATGGCATGAAAATTAATTTCACTAGTTCCTCACATATGAGTTCACCTAGCCTGCCTATGGTCCCCCAGTGGCTAGAAATGGTGATAGGTGTGAACCGAGCCCTGGGTATCCTGCTCTGCCTTTGAAAAAATGAAAGTTCAGATGGGCCGATCTGGAAGCTTCCCTTTATGTCGTCATAAGGGGCAAGGTTACCTCCCCTTTCTCTGCTTTGCCCGCCACCCACAGCTGCCCAGAGAATTTGGCCGGCCCATGAGCAAATAGAGCTACAACCGTGGCCGCAAGCTGGTCAAGGCCACACCCCCACCCTCTACCTTGCCCCACCTCTCTCCTCCTCAATAGCATTTAAAGCTACAGACACAGAAATGGCACGTCCTAAGGAAAGCTCATTGTGAGACTGGCTCGTAGTGCCTCTAATTGTGTACCAAGGCTGAATTTCGGGAAAGAGACTTCAAATACAGTATTAGGGGACCACTAAGACCTATATAAAAGCATCCAAAAAGCAGCATGTCATAGGACCTTTAACAAAGGCTGTGGCTAGCAGTGTTGTCACATGTCAGCAATGAAAGTGATGAGTACAATTCTCTCCAAGTTCTACTGATGAGCATTTTTAAATGGAGGGAAACGTATCAAAAAGTGCACAGAAACTTTCAAAGCTCTCTTGAAGCAAGAAATACCACTGTCCATATACAGTATATACTCAGTACTTTCCATTGAGATTTGGCCAATACATTGCTCATCATACTACTTCCAGCTGAGTTTAAGGAGGATAGCAGAGGTCCTGCAGTAACATTGTCATCAAGTACAAAGTGCGTTATTGAAGGGCAGAACCAATGCATTGGGTCGATAAACAAAAAGAGGTAATTCTTTGTTCATTGTGAATCAGGTAATAAATTGGGCCAAGTATTTCTCACCACTTGTCTGTCTCTGCTCTTAAAAGCTATACTGTACACAATCATAAAATAGGTGAAATACACTGTTCCTGCTCATGTGTTTTCATGTTTAAAAATAGTAGAATGTATGTAATGTAACCTCAGCTCAACTTTAGCTACAGCTTGATGTAGTCAAGTCAATTTTATGTATAAAGATTACGAATTACTATTACAAAATAACTAATCATGAAATTTCCCTCAATAGGCTTTAAAACATGTAGAGCATACAACAAACAACACCCTCTATCCTTAGATCTAGTGACCTTAACAGTCACCTGACACTGGTGAGGTAATGAAAAATGACATTTCCATTTCTTGTCCTTATTGACTTGATTGATTGAGGATCATGCCACATAGTGAGGCTTGTCTGTTTCTTAATGATTTAGCTAGAGTTAATGCAACCAACATTACTACAAATGCCACATCCAGCCACAGGCTTGATATTAATTAGATGGCCATTGCGTAAGATGTCCTAAGTGACAAAATGTGTTGTACCGCACAGTTGCAACAAACCCAAGTTTTGCTTTTCAAACAATCTCTACAGTTAAATTTAGAATATGATCATTACTTATAAGATGATCCCTGCAGAGCCTTGTGAACTTCGAGCTCCAGGTTTAAGAACAGCAATGGTCTCTTCTGTAGTTTTCTCCCCCAGCATGGCACTTTCAATAGGCATTTTTAACTTAGGACATTTGTACATGTCACAGTAGGAAAAGCACGGCTGTAAATAATAAAATAAATTATGGTTGAATTCCATTCTATGTGTGTGGCATAGTGGAAATTTTCTTTGTGACATGGAGGCAGTGTTTTTAGCCTTATTTACAACTCTGAGCATTTGGAACATTATTGTAAGAGGCTGATTAAGAGGTTAATTAATGATGGGATGTGTTGTCTTTCACCAGTCCGATCCGTCCAGTGTTCCCCAGCTGGCCTGGCAGTTTGTTCCTGTTCAGAAGACGGTCAACCCTATCCTGGCTTTTTGTAAAGGAGATACAGTCCACTTCCTCCTGGTATCTGCTCAACTCCCTGTTTACTTCAAAATACACAATACACACAAAAGAAGTCCAGATTTTCTTTTCTTTTTTTTCTGCTAAGATCAGAAAACTTTATTTTCTCATAATACTACTCTCTTAACATCGGTGTTGTTTTCAGATAATATAATGAAGAAATTGTACATATTTGATTAAGGGCTATCTTTTGTTTCTACTACTTAGAACCTAGTCTCGCATTGTCAGACCTATCTCCACAGTGCTGTGTCAGTGCTGGCAAAATATCTGGCTGCACCCATTTTGGGATGTGAGTCAGACTACTTGGAACCACAATTTAACTCAACTAGTTTCAGGTATAATTTAGGGTCCTAAAACAGCTGGACATACAAAAACAGGTTTGATTACTGCTTGTCTATTATAATAAGGTGAGCTACTGTACATGACCTGTAATGTTGTTTCTTCCAGCAACTCCATATGGATGTTCTCTATGAAATATTATAATTTTTCTGCATTACAGTTGCATTAAATAGAATGGTACAATACACAGAAATATGGGCAACACAATAATAATGGTATATGAATTATTATGAATTCATTCATGTAGTACTTTATGAACTATCAGTAATATGCGGGGATTAATAGTATCACATGCATGACTTAACACAGGAACAATACGTTAATTAATGCATCAATTAAGGTATTTGAATCATCATGATTTTCTGATTTATGTAATCATGATTAAACTAAACATTACTTCCTCATTACTTCATCATGTTTGTGGCCCTTCAAATAGAGTGCTGACCTGCGCCATCTTTAACTTTAACTATTTTGATAAAAAAGATTAAATGTATTAAGAATTAAAGGAGTAGGTTGGCAAAATGATACTGCACTACATTGACCCGAAATACAGAATAATGCAGATGCATTTCTATAGTTGCTTTATTCACCAACATAAGGCACTTGAACAGTAATGCCTAAGAACAATTCTCATCCAAGCAGGGCATTTATTAATTTTACTTTTTACTAACTTCTAAGTGTCTGAACACCAGAAATGTCTTGACAATATTTTTATTTGAGGGGTCACAAAGATGATTTCTGTATATGCCACCATTAATCATATCGTGTTAATCAATGTTAAAGATGGAGCAGGTCAGCACTTTATTTGAAAGGGCCACAAAAATGATGTCACTTTAACTACAGATTTACCTATGAAGAACACATTAATAAATCAGAAATAATGATGGTAGAAATACCTTAATTGATGCATTAATTAACGTATTGTTCCTGCATTAAGTTATGCATGAGATACTATTAATCCTTGTACATTACTCTTACTATTAATCCTTGTTCATGAAGTACTACATGAATAAATTCATGCTTTTTCGTCATGCATGAATTCATGATAATTCATGTACCATTATTATAAAGTGTTACCAAAATATGCTATTTAACTGCATGTTTTTATTAACTAAACCTTGTAATCTTGTCACTGAGAGAGGTGAGCTGAGATTGGCCAGTTTAACTAAAGCAAACTGACCTAAAGGCCCGAATAAAAGAGCGACAGGTCAGTTTGTAAGATTAGTTTAGAAGAGCAGGGACACAGTGAGTTCTTCAGCCAACTAATTAATGACTTAAAATGTTTCATACTTCACTTAAGATGGACCTTTCTTGATTAGTATTATTGTCCAATATTATTGAATTATGGCCCTGTCTACATTCACCTCAGACACCGGCAGGTTGCAATCTCTGTGCTTGTTGCAGATATTTAGTAATGTACAACATAATCTAGCCAGTTAGTTACAGGTGAGTGTATCCCCAATACATACCCGCATTAGAATAATAATTTTTTTAATGTAAAATTTCCCAGATATCTACATGCTAAACTGCTTCAAAAGTGTATTCTGAAAGTAATGATCGGTGGGCAACAGTTTGTTGTGTTTTAATGTTCTCTTCTGCGCTATGGTTTGTTCAGGTAAGGAAGGAAGAGACGGGGACCATCCATGTCATCAAACAAAAACAACTCCACCTCAGCTGTGACATCATTAGCCTGAGTGTAAGTACCTAACTCACCTTACACTCTCATAGACCAAGTCTGCTAAGTCCATGAGGGCTCAGGACAGTTCCACTGTATAAATAATCAGCAAGCGTTGCTTAAGCGAAACAATGTGTCGTGATGGGCAGGAAAACGGCAGTGACAATGTGTAATTGCGCACTGGAAAAAAAACTATTTGATGTTCAAGCTATGCTTGGGCGGAGACTGGCGGAATTTGTGGCAGAGATGACAGAAGTTACCAACAGAGCCGAAGCGCGTCACAGCAGAGCACCGGGAAAAGGGACAAAAATTGTATCTTGTACCGGGTGTCCTGTTTTCATCGCTGATGGTCGAGGCTGGAGTCGATAAATACCTGTGCCTACAGCAGAGCAGAGGTGTATAGTCCAGGTGCCAGAAAGTAAAAATCCTGCCATGTTTTTGGATCTGCCTCTACATCTAGAACAGGTGTTTTCACTAACGAGCTCATCTACCTGGTAGAGGTTTAGTGATGGTTGGGACAGCTGCTGGACAGGATTTCTACTTTCTGGCACCTGGACTATACACCTCTGCAGCAGAGTCATTTGTCCCAATGCAGACAAAAGCCAGATGTTAGTGGGTGTAAGTAGGTTTTTTGGCCAGTGGGAAAGAGGTATTACATGTTTCTTGTCCAACAGTTTGCCTGTTTTCCACTACATGTGCGATCTAACTAAATAATAATAATAATAAACTAATAAAGACATATATCTTTGTTTGTTATAAGTGCATGACTCCTCCTATCTCTTTGTCTCTGCAGTGGATTAACAGTCGTACACTGGTCCTGGTAGACAGCCATGAAAAGCTGCAGGTTGTGGACCGGCCCAGTCAGGAAGTTTTGGAGACCCTGGACTTGGAGCAGGTGCAACTGGTCTATAACAGCCGACATTTCAAATCGCTGGCAACTGGAGGGAATGTCTCACAGGCTCTGGTGAGGGGTTAGCTTATGGGGAACAGGATCAGAGGTCAAATTTAACATTCATGTTCTATAACACAGGGCTCCACACTAACTTTTTGCCTTGGTTGCACTGGTGCGCCTAACTTTTTTTATTTAGGTGCACCAGCACAAAATTTAGGTGCACCCAAATTTTTCCTCGCATCGCCCTAACGCTGAATGGCGATACACGATATATAGCTCTGTATTTTTTTACAAAGTGGGCTAAATGTTCAGTTTTAAGTCAAAGCCACTTTTCACAAGCTCTTTTATTAAAACAGATTGTGATTAAAATAAAATGCAAAGACAGGGTTTCCTTTACCAGTTTGAAAATATACAGCTGCAACACATGTAAATGAAAGTTATCTAAAATAAATAGCCTGAGAAAGCTCCTTCATAAGCTTTCAACAACAATAACAGACTGATTAAAAGAGAGAGAGGACGCCCGGATAGCTCAGTTGGTAAATATAGAGGTTTGACTCCGACCTGCAGCCCTTTCCTATATGACAGGCATGAAAACGGGTCAGGGGTGAAAAAGGTGAGAAGGATATTACCCCTTTGGAGGTTCCCGGGCATGCCCCCCGGAAGAAAATTTTAAATATTCCATATTTTAAAGCATCAATCTGATGCATTTTGAGATGCATTTTTTGCCAACCAACAGTGTAATATGTCAATATGCACTCATTAAAGTTAATTTGACTGGCAAAACAGTTAAAGTCCTTCTGACATTACACAATAATAAAAGTCATTTTTAAAGACTAAAAAGTTTTGGATACATTTGTACTTCTTCCAACCATATATTAAATAAAGAGTCAATGTGGATTTACATATTGCAATAATATCATAATCCTAAAATGAATCATTGTGAAAACTAAAATGTACTACTTTGGCCAGGTCATCATCAAAAAACGTACTCGTATTACAGAATGCACGGACTAAAGCTTTGTGACTAGCATCTAATGACTAGCAAGCCCTGTCTTACCGCTGCCGGTGTCTTCCTTGAACATGCGCTGCAGAAGGTTGGTGGAAGTTCGATGATTGGTCAAATCCATAGACAGTATGGTTAAATCCAACAAATCCCATGTGGACTTTTTAATTTATTTATTTTTCTAAAATAGTCATACGGCACCAGGCCCGAGTACTTACACCCCCCCTCTCCCCCCTTAAACATTTTCTCATCAAATCTACACGATTCACGTAGGTCACCTATTTTGGTTTCAAAACGGCGAATTTCGCCGAAAGGTGAGTGATTTTCATGTCTGTACATGTCTTCAGCTTTCCTATCAAAATAAAGGCCGAAATCTTAAAAAAAAAAAGAACGACCGAAAGACAGGGGGAGTGCGATGGACTGAAGCGTATGCTAGGCTACTCAGAGAGTGACGGCTGACTCATTAGCGGCGTTACACCAGTCTTGTGTAGGCTATGAAATGTCTGTATCGTCACTGCGCTGCATTTTTATGAACTATGATCCAGCAGGCTCCGTCTTACACGCTATTAGACCTGTTTGAGTTGTGATTCACTCGGATCTTTAACCCGAGTCTTTAAATTGACTCACGAATCACGAGTCTCTAGTATCTTTAACCCGGTTCAGTTGAGTCCTACTACAATTCAATCTAACATGATAACAGCGGCACACACAAACCTCTTGCAACATTAGCTTCTACTATTCCTAGCCATCTTAGCTGCAAAAAGCTTTATAACTTACAATTTCGTAGTTAACAGCAACTCCACAAGTCAACTCAAGCGCCTGAGTGAGCAGAGAGACAGTCCCGACCGAGCAAAACTCAGAGCCGGTGTTGTACCACCTGAAGCTTCGCAGACCGTGGGATTCACTCGAGAACTCAGAACCCTCGATGACTCGTCGGTTGTTTTGGTGATTCATGAGTTGTTGATGACTCGTGAGTTCTCGCGAGTCAGTAAATCCCGCGCGTCGACTGAATCAGCCCGACTACGTTGTCATGAGTGGATCTGATTCAGACGGACGAGCAGCGAGCAGGTGCACGCCTCTCCTCGAGCTCAGGGTAATGCAAATAAATCAACAACAAAAGCCATTCTTTCACTTCTGAAATAACATACAATGTTCTGCACGTAGCCTAGCTAGGCCTACTGTAGGTTTGGTGTATAAATGTAGTATGCTAAATGCAATTAGGTCGAGCAGACAGTCCGAAACATTACAAGCTCGACTCAGCTCGGCTCGCAGACAACTCATGAATTGTCGACAACTCACGAGCCCTCGACAACTCACGAGCCCTCGATGACTCGTGAGTTGTTGGTGATTCATGAGTTGTTGATGACTCGTGAGTTCTCGCGGGAGTCAGTAAATCCCGCGAATCGACTGAATCAGCCGGCTACCTTGTCATGAGTGGATCTGATTCAGCTGAGCGAGCAGCGAGCGAGTGCTGCTTCTCCGAGCTCAGGGTAATGCAAATCAACAACAAAAGCCATTCTTTCACTTCTGAAATAACATACAATGTTCTGCACGTAGCCTAGCTAGGCCTACTGTAGGATTGGTGTATAAATGTAGTATATTAAAATGCAATTAGGTTAGAACAGGTCCGAAACATTATAAGCTCGCGCGCCGACAACTCATGTTTTTTTTTACTTCACAAAACTTTATTATTCAAATACAGATGCACATACACATTTAAAACGTTAAATCGCATACATTGCATACATGAAAAGGGGCGCGATGGAATTTACATTAAAGAGATTTTAAGTCATTGTAAATGTTCAGAGTCCAGATGGCTTTCTTATTTGTCAGTCCTATTAAAGTTAAGAAATATAATTCCATGTCATGTCTTTTAAATGAATATTCGGTTTTCTTTCAGACCATTTATATTTATGGATATTTTTTCAAATAAAATTAAAAGATTCTAAATGAAAACATGGCATTTTATCCAAATCAAAAGCTCGCCTTGTTTGTAGCATACAATACTGACTCAAGTGATTCAAGTCGTCGCACAACCCGGATCAGTTTAGTGAGTGACTCAGAATAACCTGAATCCTAAAAGGAATCGAGTTTGCCAGGCCTACACGCTATTACTCAACGAACTGAAGTTAGTTTAATAATGTGTTTTTCGCCGTGGCGGCGCCAGTAACAGAGTTACCAGCGGAAACACTGGTACCAATACAGGTTTCCCTCTCAATATATCAATAAAATATAGCTGTGTTAATAATTAAAACTGTGGAAAAAATGTCGGAGTTTGGACCAGCGGCGCCTGTGTCTCTCCATGTTGCAGGTGAGCCGGCCGGTGTGTGAGTGAATGGGGGCTGCACGGAGGAGAGATCCAAATCCAAACACAGATACGGCTTTCCAGAAGGAATGGGTCATGTAACGCAACATTAAACCATATCGATATAAACCACATTGCTTCGTTCGTGGAGAGGCAGCGGATGCGAGGACGTTAGGTGCACCGGTGCGACCTAGGAAAAATCTTAGTCGCACCCTTAAAAATTGGTCGCACTCTCGAGCCCTGTAACAGACTTCACTTTATAACAATAGTGATAATAAATTGGATTTGGAAGGTAGGAAGTTATTGATCATAAATTAATGGCTTAAGTTCAAAACTAATTTGACAAGTTAGTAGCAGTGATGGGCTGCTAAAGGGACAGCTCAGAGGTTGTATTTAACTTTTTGGTTTTACAGTTTGTCAGTTTTACTTTGTGCAACTGCCTAGCATAGCCTTTTTTAACCACACTGTTCCAGGAACTATGGAACCAGAAGAACTGAATTATGAGGTAAAAGTCCATTTTGTCTAAAGAATTGTGAAAACTTTGCAAATTAAACTGATGACAGATTAAAAAATGGTTGTGTCAGTTTGGCGAGATCCTGATGTTTTGAGTTAGATTTAATGATTATAAAGAAGACATGCAGAATGTGGAGAAGGAGACTGAAAACTCAAGTGTCTCCACTGTCACAATCTCCTGAGTTTGATTCGCATGCAACATCATTTTTTTTTTTAATAAGGCGCTTAAAACTAACTTTTTTTCATATATGCAGAAGTACTCTCCAAAACCTGTAAGTAGAATTGGATGCGCAAATTCTAGTAAAGCTTGATTCTCTAGTCTACTGTCAAAAATTTTTTTTGCTACTTTTACAACAAAGCAAGGGTCCATCCTCTTTATCGGTTACTAAAACTTTGATCCATGCATTTTCTCTAATCTTCTAGTCTCTGTATCGCTTGTAGTCCCTGGCAAATATCATTACATCACACTAATCCAGATGTCTCCACTGGCTGTCATTCACATCAGGGCTGATGTTCTCAGCCTGACTAAAGCGTTAAATAGGCTAGCTCTTGGTTATCTCTCAAATCTTATTACAATATGTAAACCTACGTATGTTTTCTCCTGCTTTAAAAGCAATTTCATATAATGGTTCCTTCGGAGAAGTTTTCCTACTTAAACGAGAATAACTAGAACAGGTTCTGAATTTGTTTTCTGTGTTTTAGGCTTTAGTTGGAGAAAAGGCCTGCTACCAATCAGTCTCAAGCTACGCAGGACAGCTTGTCTATTTGGGTACCAAGGTACTGTGTTGTATGTGTGTATTTGTTCTATTTTGTTGTCCGTGTGTTGTGCCATTTCTGTTTGTGGAATTATTTCTCCCTGCACATTGGCCAACTGTAATTGTTGGTAACCACTTTGAAAAGTAAATGTGGACTATTATTTTACCTGCTTTTGCAGTGGCAAAAGCCGTTTTCTTATCCTTTAACAGTGTGATATTCTCTTGTCTTGCAGTCGGCTCACATTATGGCTCTAAGGAATTGGAGAGAGGTATGTTTTATATATATATATATATATATACTGTGTGTGTGTGTCTATATATTATATTTTATTTATATATATATATTAACATAAATTGGTGCCTAAAAATGAATGCAGAATGCAGGAATTAAAGTCTTTTACCCTGAAATTTCCTGGGGGAGGACCCCCTGACCCTCCCTGCTTTATGTGTTTCCCCAAAGGCCAATACTGAGCAAGGAGAAACCCTGAAGTATAATCACAGACAACCATAAAAACACATTTCAATTACAGAGTTAGAGAGTTAAAAACAATGACCGAACTAGACAGACAATGTGTGCAGTGTCAACCGAGAGAAACACGGACAAATCGGACAGACAGACAGTGACGACAAAAAAAAACATAGAGAATGACAGTGACAGCATACAAAATGGCATAAATAGGCAGTATGTGTAAATTTGTTAGAAACTTGTGCTCTTTCAAAAGTAGAAAGCATTGTTTGCCAGTTACTGACATTAAGTGTGTAAAAATCCGTTACATAAGGTGCTGCTTATATTATTTCACCATCTGTACACAGATGGAATTAGTGAATGCACGTGTCCGTGGGTGGGGATGCATGGGTGTGGTGATGTGGGCTGGTGTGGCTACAGTGCCAGGGCTGAATTTTTGTCCCAGTCCGCCACTGATAAGATTTAAGCAGTAATGCTGATATGGGAATAGACTGCCAGACTGTTTGGTAAGCATCCACAAATATAAGATTTAAATAGAAGATATGTGTTTTTCTTGAGCTTCTTCGTACTGGAGATTATTTAGTTTAGATTAGTAGACCACAAACTGCTTGCTTTGCTGTTGATCCATGTCCTTCCTTTTCTCTGTCTGTGTGCAGCGTATAGACTGCCTGCTGAAGCATGAACATTTTGTTGAGGCTCTCTCTCTGGCCTGGTCCTTCCATGAGGGAACTGCTAAGGCTGTGGTTGGTAGGTATAACACACATCACACATCCAGCAGCATGTAGATCAGTCTGTTCATCAGTCACACAGAAAATGTGTTCCACCAAGTGTTTGGTTCCACTTCTGTTTACTGACTTATTGCTTTGTGTTGATGAGTTTGTGGCCCTTTGATCAAGTAATTTGGTAATATGATTTTGTTTCGGATTATGCACCATGTAATGTTCTGAAAACAGGTGATATAGGCTGTAAAAAGTGTTTCATGGCACACCA
Source organism: Perca fluviatilis (assembly GCF_010015445.1). Classification (NCBI taxonomy): domain Eukaryota; kingdom Metazoa; phylum Chordata; class Actinopteri; order Perciformes; family Percidae; genus Perca; species Perca fluviatilis. Next base: position 29,514,803 of record NC_053130.1, on the reverse strand, counting down.
AATCTTAATTTAACTTCTGGGCACTATTGTATTGGAGAACTATTGTTTGCAAAGTCTACTATAAAATTCTCAAAGTTGGGAGCACATCCACATTTTTGAAGAGGTCATATTGCCTCATTACACCACATCCACTCATCAGATTAAAAAATGACTTTGCCGCAAAGTTACGCTTGGCAGTAACTCACCTACAACTAGCTCAGCCAGCTTACTTGTATGTTTCCAGGGGGGAAATTTCTAACTCGCATACAATGATGCAGGTTATTAACTTATTAACATTATTTAAATTATTCACAAATGATCACTAATGGGTTTGGCTTCCTAACCCTTCGCTTAATTAATCAACATGGATTAAAACTTTAAAAAAAGAAGAAGATGTAATATACAATAGTTATCTTATTAATACTTTGACTTTGAATAATTAGCTTGGTACACAACAATAAGGCCATGTCATGAAAAACTGGACTGCAACTAACCAGATGAGTCTCCACTGGGAGGGACATTCATTAAATGTCATATTGTTATAAACCCATCATAAAACAAAAACACTATGACATTTGACCAATCACTATAACTGTTATAACAGTAACATGACATGCCATAACAGCAATAAATAACTTATAGGCTCTGAAAAGGGAGCGAAAAAGATCCGTCATCTGTAGTTGCTGTAATCATGTAAAAATGGCCACCAAGTACTGCCCGTGGTCTGCATGGAAAGAACCAATAAAATGCCTCCTTGCCCTTCTGCACATGCTGTACCCCTCCCCTGTATGAGATAATATATAATATATATATTAATAATAATTAATAGCCACTGCCGCAGTTACTTGTAACTGCCTGCCCTGCTATAAAGGCAAAGAAAAAGACTGATGCTGAAAAAGCGTCGACTAAAAAGGCTGCAGGTACAGAGGAGAGGGCAGGGACAGGGGCTTGGTTAGACGGCACCCCAAGGAGAGTTTTTCCTGAATTTTCAATATGTGACCTTCAGCATTACACATGATTAATCAGTTATGGAATTTCAATTTGGGCACTTCAGCATGAGTAATCAGAGATATTTAGAATTGTAAAAATCAGTTATGATAGAAGAATAATGTGTGGCGTGTGTTTATTCCAGGCTTGTTTGGAGATCCAGTGAAAAGAAAGGGAGTGGTTGGCGACAAGGTAAGAACAGAGAACCATTGCCTGCTGTAATAAATCTATCTGCCCTGGACAGTGTACAATATCCCTGTACTCATCGTTGAACATGTAACAATCCTTGTGTGTGCAGATGGTAGAGATCCTGTTCCAGTTTGCAGAGCATGCTTTGAAGAAGTGTCCAGAACAAGGCAAGATCCAAGTGATGGAGCAACATTTCCACGTAAGCTAACATTCCATAAAGAACACACATTACAGTGTCCAGTGTGCCACACAGTCACAGAATATTAACAGCTCGGCAAATACAGTGGAAGTCTAGAGAAAATATAGTATAGGCATATAGCTAAGATTTAACCATCATGGCTGACGATGCTTCAAACTACCCAGCATTGCTAGTTGAGTAGTTTAACATTTTGGGAAATATACAGTACATGTTGTTACTTCCTTACTTTCTAAGAGTGAGATGGGAAACAACTATCCTGACTCTGTCCAGTTTTAAAATTAATCTACTAACACCTATAAAGTTCTCTAATTAACACTTTGTATACACATTTGTTCAATCTTTACACAAACAGAAATGTAAAATTGCATTGTTGTTGTTGATTTCTGGCGCTCAGCGGCTGATACAGTTCCTACTATTTCACCAACCCCTGTAGAACTCATATTGTAATAACCTTTCGATAATGTAATAAAAATGATGAGCAAAATCTATTTGCACAAAATGTAACACGTTATTACATTTTATGGAATTTGCAAGAGTTTAATGGAAACTTTTTTTAAACCAATATGTAAATCGTAACTTGACATATATTGCAATAACAAATTTAAATCTGATGCATTAAAGAGACAGTTCACCCCAAAATCAATATTACATACTGTATTTTTCCTCTTACCTGTAGTGCTATTTACTAGCCAAATAATTTTGGTGTGAGTTGGCCAGTGTTGGAGATATCGGCCGTAGAGATGTGTGCCTTGAAATGGAACTAGATGGCACTTGGCTTTTGGTGCTCAAAGTGCCATAAAATACATTTTAAAAAGTCATGACTCGGTTACTCAAGATAATCCACAAACCCGTTTGTGAGCAGTTTCAGTTAGGAACTATTTTCTTTCTAGCGAACTACTCCTGCCATCTGAATTACCGCGCAGCAGGAAGCAAACTCATTGATGAGAGCTCGTGCTTTTGAGAGCGCGAGATGTAAACATTAATTGCGTCCTCTGTGGCTGAGCTGTAGAATTAGCTAGCTCAGGTGACCTAGCAGTATCGGATAGCTATAAACTTATCTCTACAAACTAGCAAGGTCGGACCCCAAGCATCTCATCCACACACACTGACATTGTGTTTAATATGGAAGGCAAGCATCCTGGTCCATAGTGCTGCAAAAAACACTTCCCCAAATTACTGTTCACACAAACACCTTGGTTGTTATCTCCTTTCTTATGTATTGGAGAAATAAGCCCCCGGCTCAGGAAATCTCAGGAAAGCAACCTGACTGCGAAACAAGACTGAAAAGCTGAAGCAGGGCCTGTCTCAACCCAGGGCTGCAGTGTTTCAGCATCTCTGTCCTGATGCTGTCAGGTCCACATGCTTGGCCAGATTGTAGTTTCTTACGCTATTTTCTTATTCTTTCATTGTAATTAGGTAATTAACGCTTCTGATTATTTTGCATTGTTGATTCTAGGATTGTCAATTTTTCTTGAATTTGTTTCTGAAATTTTCTTAGAGTTTTTCAAAATTATCTTTCCAAATGTTACGATTTTGTAGTGTCAGGCTGTCTTTTTTTGTTTTTCCATCTCTCCCAGAACTGATTTTGATCTAGTTTCTGATCGTCATGTTTGTTCTTTTGTTTTATAATCAGAGGTCTGTGTTTGTGACGAGCGCAATGAGCCTGACTAACGCCTCTGAAAATCTGATGAAAATCTTTTAAACTGACCTTTGTCGATCTGAAATGAAGACTCAGATTCAGCAACTGCATGGCTTAATAGTGTACCTTTTTAATTTATTTCTGACATTGCAGTCAGCAATGGATTTCACTTTGCATCAATGATATTCTATCATGAAATCGATATATCAATCCAGATCAATGTATTGTTACACCCCTACTGGTTTCTCAGATTGCTTTGAAACTTGCCTACTTTGCTCTAAAAGTTTATTTTAATATAAAACAGTTTAAATAATTTGCTGAAGTAGGAGCTCATGTTTTGTTGTTCTCTGTCACTCTCCGTCTCTCTCTCTCCCTCCTTCCCTCTCTCTCTGCGGTGTGTTCAGGATGTGGTTCCAGTCCTGGTGGACTACTGCCTGCTGCTAAAGAGGACGTAAGTATATGCATTCATTGGCGCACAAATGCAAACACACAACCAGTGAATAAATACTACAGTATAAGGGTTGACTCATAGACTGGCGGGAAGTACCTGATTGTAGCTGATGGCAGTTACAGTGGCATATACACAAACATACAGCTGGTTTGTTAGCCTAGTATGAATGGTTTATGGTTAATAATATTAATATATATAAATAACATCCTCAAGTCTTTAATATTTTTCTATTAAATATTCCCCTGGGCTTCAAATCTTTTTCAATAATGTCTGGCAGGATCGCATATACATTCTATGGTAACACTTTACTTGAAGGTATTTACATAAGAGTGACATGACACTGTCATGACATAGTCATGACACATGAACCCTAACCATAACTTGTCATGACAAAAACCGAATGACACTTAATGACAGAAGCGTGATGTCATAAACGTTTAGGACTTGTTTATAATGTTTATGACACGTTCATGACAATGTCATGTCACTCTTATGTAGATACCTTCAAGTAAAGTGTAACCTGTTCTACTATATAAATTTTACCCTTTTCAACATTTTAGATGTTTAGCCTGAGACATTTTGCATCTTTGGAAAGGATCTTGCTAGCACGTTATTGAACCTGATGTGTTTATTTATCTTCCCTGGTATCAGCTCACCAAAATACAACTGATTATAAGCTTTATAAGTAAAGACTACAACTCAACCTCATTTTATGAATAATGACAGGTAGGGGTGTGGTTTAACGTCAAGTGAACCACACCAGATTTTGCCCTGAATTGACAACTTTTACACCGACCTAATTAGGTCTCGGTCCACTTCCAGGTGGGCTTTGATGCTGTAAATTGATGCTGTAAAATTTTATTGTAGCATTGGGAAACCAGGAGTCCGTTGGGAAAAACTTACAACAATTCCGACACCAGAGAGAGGATCCTAGAGGACAGGGAAGCCCGTCTACTAACCAATCAAACACAAGTATCGGGAGATGCAGCTCACGTATTTTTATTTAACCTTGGTTAGTCTCATTGAGATATAAAATCTATTTTTCAAGAGAGACCTGGCCAAGATAGCAGAACAAGTTTGTTACATATAAAAACAATTTGTGATGATGACAGGGCGTAGTTATGTCATGTATAGTTCTTTAGTGCGCTTGCAATACTGCAGGAAACCAAAACTAACCGGATCAAATGTTTACAACAAAAACATGAGGAGCTTGGTTGGGACTTTCAGATGGGAAGAGGCCCTTAAATATCATAATAAGTTATTTCCTTGTTAGATCTTTGTGAAACCAGAGAACATAATAAATAAATAAGTGTGAAGAAAAACAGACTAGAAGTAAAATGCTTATTTTTCGTGTGGGTGTGTGTGTGGGTGTTCACAGCGACCTGATGTTCAACCAGCTGTATTCTCGGCTGGTGGAGAACATGGTAGCTAAGGGTGTCTTTCTAGAGTCACTGGAGTCATACATTGTTGCGGACCGCCTCGGTCACCTCACCACGCCCATCATGAAGGACCTCCTGGCCCATTACCATGGCAATGGCATGATGGACAGCCTGGAGAGATGTATTGTCCATCTGGATGTAACCAGCCTGGACATACAGCAGGTGTGTGCGCGTGTCTGTTTTGTCTGTGGACATTAAGGACTATGTGGAGAGTAAATCATGCCATTTCCACTGGTTTCCCTTTTGTGTGTGTGTGTGTGTGTGTGTGTGTGTGTGTGTGTGTGTGTGTGTGTGTGTGTGTGTGTGTGTGTGTGTGTGTGTGTGTGTGTGTGTGTGTGTGTGTGTGTGTGTGTGTGTGTGTGTGTGTGTGTGTGTGTGTGTGTGTGTGTGTTTTCAAGGTGGTTCAAGTGTGTTGGGAGAACCAACTCTATGATGCAATGATCTACGTTTTCAACAGCAGTATGAATGACTACATTACACCGATGGAGGTAAGTGCTTCACCAAAAGGTTGTTTCATCATGTCAGAGTTGATGCAAATCTTTTACTAAATTATGTGTCTTAATCCATAGGATTAGTTTGATTTCAGTTGGACTTAAATGGCAATATGTAAACAAAGTACAAACCATTTGAACTACAGTAAAAGCCTCCCCTCGCTGAGATTAGGGCTGGGCGATATGGAAATACCTCGATATCGGTACCGCAACGATATTGTAGTGTTGACTATTGGTGCTTTCTCAAAATATTTACACAATGAGGTTTTTGATAAATAATCATCAGTAATGTGGATATAATTAGTGGGAAAAGGCAAATAATAGAACAGTTACAACAGTCTAGTAAGTTCAGAAAAGGACATCACTTTACTGTAATGCAGCCTTTAAAACCAGGAAAAGACAACTTATGCCATATTACGATATTCAAAATCTAAAACGATATCTAGTCTCATATCACGATATCGATATAATGTCAATATATTGCCCAGCTCTAGCTGAGATAATATAATAATAATAATAATAAGTTTATTTGATATAGCACTTTTACAGACAAAGTAACAAAGTGCTTTACATGATAACGTTGTTAAAATAAGACCCATAACAGTAAATTGAGCAAGAAAACAAGACCTAAAATTAAACAAGTCAGTCTTAAGCTGCTTTTTAAAAGCATCAACAGAGACCACAGAATAAGCTGTTTGGGGCTCCTATTTGTGGCTGATGCTATGATCTTAATGAGTTGAAGTGGTTTGATCTGAGTTTTCGAAAAAAAAATCTTAAATTGTGCTTTTCTTGCAGGGATAATGCATTAATACTTCCCCGCTCAAAATTATCCTATTTAATATTTACTCTCTTTAATTATATGTATTACTGTGTGTTAACGTGTGTCTTTTACTTTTCCTCTTATCCCTTGCTGCTACAACAGTGTGAATTTCCCCATTGTGGGATTAATAAAGGATTTTGAATCTTGAATATATATATATATATATATATTATATATATATATATATATATAATATATTTTCAAGATTGAAATTACTTACTGTGTGTTGTCTTAAATTGTGTTTTTGTCGCATGCGTGAAGTAAACAGATAATCGAACAAACAACATTTTTTTTTACAACTCTCACATAACTCGTGCAGTATAAGTCTCGATTATTGAATTGTATGCTCAGTACTTCCCAAACACATGTTGTAGGTAAAACACAACTCTTATTATGTACACCTCAGAAAAAATACTGAGGCCCAGACCTCGGTGACTATTCACATATTGTGTTCGTTCATTTGTAATGAAGAATCTGTTTTTAGTCATTCATGTTTTTAATGTATACATTTTTGTCAATTAATAAATCATTTTAATAGGAACTGTACATCAGAGCCTGAGCAAGAATTGAAACATGCTTCTTTATGTATACTTTGTGTTTATATTTCAGAAACTCTTTGCAGTGATTGGCCCACCACTTAGAGCTGGGAGGGGCCTAACAGGTAAGGCTGGAAACCACACACCCCAGATGTTCATAGCACCAACCATTTTAAGTATCTCAATAGTTTTTAGTTTTTTTTAAGTTTTAAAGGCACATTTTCAGTCTTTAACTATTCTCTTTTTCTTCCTGGGCAGATGAGGAAGTGGTGATGGGAAATAAACTTCTGGTGTACATAAGGTAAGTTCACACAGATCAGTTAGTTTAAACCTCAGTTTATTAGTCCGTGGCATACATTTAGCCAAGTTTGGAATGTTCTAGTCAGCCAGCACCTCTGTTCAACTGTTGATAGTTAAGAACTTTACTTAAACAGCAGATTTGGTGATATCACAAACACTTTTGTCAAATGCCTTTCCTCTTATGGCTTTCCTGCTAGTGTGAAAAACATTTGTTGAAACTGGTCTGCTGTTTGATAAAAACGGTTCCACAGCTTGTATGGAGAGCAGAGGTGTGACAGATGGTCAGAGCATAACATTTGACCTTAAAAGATTGGAAGTGGACTAGGCTTTATATAGCTTGTGTGATCGTTAGACATTCTGCAGGGCCAACCTTTTTGAGTTGAGAGAAAGCAAGATGAGCACAATCGGCTCTTTCTCCATGAAGGAAGAGTCAACAATACGACAATTAGCAGTCGAATCAGGCAACCTTAGATAAAATTTTGTACATATTGTCTTGCCTTTGTTTTAGTATGTGTGGCATTTGGTGTGGCTTCATCGGCGGTTTTACGCTTACCTGGCAGTCCTTTCAACTTGTCCATGTATTCCTATCAGTGCAGCAGGACTATGCATTGTTAGTATATTTATATTAAGTGGTTCCCAAATTGGGGCTAAGCTTCATACAGTATACAGGGTTATTGAATACATTCATGAAAGAGCACCTGTGTTAAAGTCCTGAACACTGTTAATAGTGTCTGTCTGTCTGTCTGTCTGTCTGTCTGTCTGTCTGTCTGTCTGTCTGTCTGTCTGTCTGTCTGTCTGTCTGTCTGTCTGTCTGTCTGTCTGTCTGTGTGTAGCTGCTGTCTTGCAGGAAGGGCATATCCACTGGGAGACATCCCTGAAGACCTTGTAGTTCAAGTCAAGAACCAGGTATGTATGTAGATACTATTTGTTTGGCAGACATTAGGCCAGAGGATGTTCGTTTATGCATTCACCCCTGTACTTCCTGCAAGGGTCTGCAAAATATATTAGGACACTTAACTTAAGAGTTACCATTTTACTGGTTGTATTTTTTTCAGAGGATTGTTCCAGCGTTTGAATTTGCGGTAATGCTCTTTCTTAGACCTTATGAATGATCATAACATTGTGAAAAACTTGCTTTATTTCAATGAATTGTTCCTGTGTGGACATGATGACTCCAAATCAAATCAGGTGTCGACAGGATGTGACTGAACTACTATCAATCCTGTTTCTTGCTTACTGTTATAAATTGTAACAATACAATTTATTTTACAAATAGAATAAATTATTTCACATAAAGAGTGATTCCAATCTTTCACACACTGTAAGACTGCAGATGTTTAACTAAAACGTGCTGCTGTAGGATTGGTACTCTGTATCATTGAATACCCTGAGAGAGTGTGTTGTTGTTTTTGTGCACTCTATTCATTTATTGGCTTTATTTGTCGCAGTTGTTAAGCCTGATGAGTGATGCTAAGGAAATGTGTTTTTTGGGGGCGGTCAGGTATAACACAGCTGTTGTGTCATCTGAAGAAATGTGGCTGTAGTCATTACAAGCAAGCCTTTATAATATACTAGTGGTCTTATGTGGTGTGTGTGTCTGTGTGATTTGTACCAGGTGTTTGAATTCCTTATTCGTCTTCATTCAGCCGATTCGTTAGAGGAGGAGGAGGTTTTCCCGTTTATTCGTACACTACTCCACTTTGATACCCGGGAGTTCCTTAATGTCCTCGCCATGGTGAGATTTCTTCTTATCATTTTAACTCTTGTCATGCTGATTAAATGTGTGTTAAGCATGTTGAAAGACTGGATGACTGTATCTTAAATATCTTACAGTACGTATGCTTATGTTTATGGTAGGTTTATTTATTTTGAATAGTCACATAATCCAGAGAAATATTGAGAGTTATTCATTCATTCATTCTCTAGTTTTCATTCAATCAGCTTTGAGTGGTAGAAGCTCTGTGATTGGTTGGCCTGAGCTCCAAACGCTGTGGATCTACTACCATGGCCTTGTTCAAATTAAAAGTGAACTGCACTCAGTCCAAGTTGCTAGTGATGGTCAAAGCAGTTCTTTTCACTGTTGTGAATCACTTAGTCTATATTGACGATGTTTCATTTACACTACAGGCCAAAAGTTTGGACACACCTTCTCATTCAATGTGTTTCTTTATTTTCATGACTATTACATATATGTATATTATTACAAAAAGTGTGAAATAACCGAAAACATGTCTTATATTTTAGATTCTTCAAAGTAGCCACCCTTTGCTTTTTTGATAACTCTGCAAACCCTTGGTGTTCTCTCAATGAGCTTCGTGAGGTAGTCACCTGAAATGGTTTTCACTTCACAGGTGTGCTTTGTCAGGGTTAATTAGTGGAATTGTTTCCCTTATTAATAAAAAAGCAAAGGGTGGCTACTTTGAAGAATCTAAAATATAAGACATGTTTTCAGTTATTTCACACTTTCTTGTTAAGTACATAATTCCATATGTGTTCATTCATAGTTTTGATGCCTTCAGTGAGAATCTACAATGTAAATAGTCATGAAAATAAAAAGGAAACACATTGAATGAGAAGGTGTGTCCAAACTTTTGGCCTGTACTGTACATGGGATAGTTCCAGTGCCACCGGATATCCCTCATTTTCGGCCGGTTGTCCATCACCTTCCGCTTTCTTTGTGTTGGCATTCTAAACTCAGATTGATCGATTTATGAGGACTATAATGAACTGCTCCTCAGATCTCTGCAGGGTAAATCCAGACACCTAGGTAGTCTATCTGTTGAATCTGAGTTTTTTTTTTAACGTGCATGTTCCACCAAAACAAGTTCCTTTCCGATGCCATTTTGCTGAGCCACCGTCGCTCCGTCCAGCACTTAGTGACACCAAGATGAATTGTGATTGGTTTAAAGAAATGCCAATAAACCAGAGTATGTTTTTCTCCTATCCAGGAATGTTGCATGGATGAGCCAGACCTTCCTACGCAGCGATGTGGAGTTAGGTCTGGCAATGCGAGACTATGAATCACTAGAATCCGCACATTGAAACAATTTGTTTCTACTGCACGTTGTCCCACTTACTGAACTGAAAGACCGCTGAACTTTCAGTTCAGTTTCAATTTAGTTGGATAAAGATACTGTTTCCAAACAACTTGTCCCTGCACATTCACTCGCAACTGACTGAGACCTAAACTAAACTGAAATGAACTGATCGTTTCAGGAAGCGATTCAGTTCAGTTCCTTTACCCAAAAGATTTGGCCTTCAAACTAATTTTTAGCCAACCATACAACACTACTATAAGTCTTGTTTTGGTAGATTCCACTCCCCCAATTTCAGGTTGTGTTTTCACTTTCCTTCTTAGAGAAATTGAACTGTTACATTTTGAAAGGTAAGATTTGCTTTTGCTTTTTTCTGTCATTTAAGATTTGGTTCTGACTTTATTCTAGACATTTGAAGACTTCAAGAATGATAAGCAGGCCCTTGAGTACCAGCAGAGGATAGTGGACATCCTACTTCAGGTAAAATCACAAAAAAACACTAAGTTCTATATAAAAGCTTCCAAAGAGCACCATATCATGGGACCTTTAAACCTTCTCTTGGTTGTTGCTTTCTGGTACGGCAAAAAACTGGTGCTAAACACAAAATACAGTGACATCATCCCATGTAGTGTTAGAATATACAGTGCCTTGCGAAAGTATTCGGCCCCCTTGAACGTTTCGACCTTTTGCCACATTTCAGGCCTCAAACATAAAGATATAAAACTGTAATTTTTTGTGAAGAATCAACAACAAGTGGGTCCCAATTATGAAGTGGAACGAAATTCATTGGCTATTTCAAACTTTTTTAACAAATAAAAAACTGAAAAAGTGGGCGTGCAAAATTATTCAGCCCCTTTACTTTCAGTGCAGCAAACTCTCTCCAGAAGTTCAGTGAGGATCTCTGAATGATCCAATGTTGACCTAAATGACTAATGATGATAAATAGAATCCAGCTGTGTGTAATCAAGTCTCCGTATAAATGGACCTGCTCTGTGATAGTCTCAGAGGTCCGTGTAAAGCGCAGAGAGCATCATGAAGAACAAGGAACACACCAGGCAGGTCCGAGATACTGTTGTTGTGGAGAAGTTTAAAGCCGGATTTGGAATACAAAAGATTTCCCAAGCTTTAAACATCCCAAGGAGCACTGTGCAACGATAATATTGAAATGGAAGGAGTATCAGACCACTACAAATCTACGAAGACCCGGCCGTCCCTCTAAACTTTCAGCTCATACAAGGAGAAGACTGATCAGAGATGCAGCCAAGAGGCCCATGATCACTCTGGATGAACTGCAGAGATCTACAGCTGAGGTGGGAGACTCTGTCCATAGGACAACAATCAGTCGTATACTACGCACAAATCTGGCCTTTATGGAAGAGTGGCAAGAAGAAAGCCATTTCTTAAAGATATCCATAAAAAGTGTCGTTTAAAGTTTGCCAAAAGCCACCTGGGAGACACACCAAACATGTGGAAGAAGGTGCTGTGGTCAGATGAAACCAAAATCGAACTTTTTGGCAACAATGCAAAACGTTATGTTTGGCGTAAAAAGCAACACAGCTCATCACCCCTGAACACACCATCCCCACTGTCAAACATGGTGGTGGCAGCATCATGGTTTGGGCTTGCGTTTTCTTCAGCAGGGACAGGGAAGATGGTTAAAATTGATGGGAAGATGGATGGAGCCAAATACAGGACCATTCTGGAAGAAAACCTGATGGAGTCTCCAAAAGACCTGAGACTGGGATGGAGATTTGTCTTCCAACAAGACAATGATCCAAAAACATAAAGCAAAAATCTACAATGGAATGGTTCACAAATAAACATATCCAGGTGTTAGAATGGCCAAGTCAAAGTCCAGACCTGAATCCAACCGAGAATCTGTGGAAAGAACTGAAAACTGCTGTTCACAAACGCTCTCCATCCAACCTCACTGAGCTCGAGCTGTTTTGCAAGGAGGAATGGGCAAAAATGTCAGTCTCTCGATGTGCAAAACTGATAGAGACATACCCCAAGCCACTTACAGCTGTAATCGCGCAAAAGGTGGCGCGCTACAAAGTATTAACTGAAGGGGGCTGAATAATTTTGCACGCCCAATATTTCAGTTTTTATTTGTTTAAAAGGTTTGAAATATCCAATAAATTTCGTTCCACTTCATGATTGTGTCCCACTTGTTGTTGATTCTTCACAAAAAATTACAGTTTTATATCTTTATGTTTGAGGCCTGAAATGTGGCAAAAGGTCGAAAAGTTCAAGGGGGCCGAATACTTTCGCAAGGCACTGTATTTGTGAGAGTAAGCTAACAGGATTGTAGAGTTCATGATTTTGACCTTGTTGTCTCGTTTCCCTGGGTTTTGAGAGGCCATCTAGTTCTACAGTGATTTGACATTACAAAAGTAGGGTGAGATAATGCCTGAAATGAAAAAGTCTTCTCTGATCAAGGGGGGAACAGGCAACAAGGTCAGTGTTTTGTAAGCGCGTGATATGTGACACAAAGTATAGTGGAATGACCTGACTCTTGGAGAACTCCGTAAGTTTGAAGGAGATTAAAAAACACAGAGGTTCAAATTTAACAATAGCAGTCTGTCTTTATGAGCTGGGAATGAGAAGTCAAGGTCATTTGTTTATACAATGTGATACATATCGTTAGACGGATGAAGCAGAGAGAGGGAATAAAAAGTAAAGGTTCTGGGTTAGCCGGGATCAGATGCTGGGAGAAACTCTGTCTGTTTGCTAGGTTGTAGCAATAGGCTGTTTTGTCTTGAAGTAATCTGATCCGTATGCATACGCTTTTGTATTTTGCAATATCATTCACTAAAGCTTTTTATTAACTTTAACTGGACGAATCCTGAGTCTTATTTTGAATCCTGAGTCTTTTCCTCTCATCTACCAGTAAACGAACACTATTCAGTGACCATAGAATTGGAGTCAGATTAGCCTGGCCTTTTAGAGCCAGACCGGTCATTGGTCACATTTTAGATTAAAATCTTACAGTAGCTAGAGTATTAAAGTTTTTGTTTATCTTTATTACACAATATCCCTGTATTTTTGAATACCCAACAAACACACTAGGAAAGCATTTAGTTTACTTTAAATGACGGTTCTATTAATATCATGAAATACTACAAAAGTTATTATTTTTCTTTGCCTAATAATTATGTCTTTCTGGTTACCTAGGTGATGGTGGACAACCCAGACTTCACTCCATCCCAGGTGGGCGGGCTCTTCACCTTTTTGGCTCGCCAGTTGGCCAAGCCAGACAACACACTTTTTGTGAACAGGAAGCTCTTTGATCAGGTAACCAATCAGATCCCCTGAATACACCAAATATTTCATTATAGATCATACCATGCTGATACTTTCACTCACTGGTATAGGCTGTACAGGCAAACGCTAAAGGCGTAGGGTACTGTATGGGTGCATAAGGGACAGGAAAATAAGTAAATGAATACATAAAAATCAATTTAAAAAACATGCTTTTGTATGTTTAGATAGTGGGGGCAAAAGTGTCGCCATGCTGTTCTGACCATCTCTTATAGCAGTAGTTGGCGGAGGCACACACAGACCTCTCTGCAATTACAAAGTTTTCAGCTTTTACCGCAGCTGGCAAATCGTTAGCTAGTAGCAGGGTAACTCCAGTCTTAGGTAAGGACTACTACTCTTACCTTTACCACTCCATCTACAAGAGGGTTTTTTAAATGCACCTTATACGATGGGGCTGACATAAAGGATGGGATAGCCTCCTCACTTTTAATATCAATGACTCCCTGGACAAATGATTGCCTCCCTCATAAGTTTAAGAAATAATACCTGGGGTTTTAATTACACAACATACTCTCGTAAGGTCATTGCCAAATACCACCCCATCTGGAGATACCCAGCCATCAGAGATAAAGGCTTTAAATTCTTCAGGTACCTCTGTTTTTCCCATGCATGCCGGAAGCTTTGCACTCTGCTGTGTGATTTCCTTTTCCAGTAGCTCTGAGTTGGAACCAACATGAAGAACATTACCATGACCTGGTGTCAGAGTAGACACTATCGCCATCTCATAACTGACTGGAGGTTATATTTTCTGAAAATGTATTTGACAGGATCTAGGATCATATCCAAATCAGCACATGCATTGTGCTTGTAATTGATGAAAGTGGGTATTTATAGTATGTAATACAAAACAAATCCAAATCCATTAACTCCTTAAACTTCTAAAACTCCTAAAGGATTAATTCAACTGGTAGCAACTTTTATTCTCAACTTTGGTAGTCTAGAGGTTAAAGGTGCCCTGCCATACAAAACCGTTTTTTTTTTGTTAGGTCCATATGTGTTTGTGTTATGTGGTGAATGTGAAAATGAACTGCTACCTCCTCTGTCAGCTCTAGCCACTGAAAAGAAATAAGCAGAGAAATCAGGCCAATTACAAAAGCTGGTCAGTCTGACATCATATTGCCTGAGCTCATTACTATTCATGAGCTTGCCCAGTTGGGCTGGGTAAAGGATTCTGACAGCCAGGCTCTCATTGGCTAGCTGTTAGCCAATCAGATTCAAACAGCTTAGCTTGTTGAATATTGATGAGAACTGGCAGAAATTGAGCTTAGTCTTCCTGTAGGCTTTCTATACCACGCTAGAATGGCTTGAAACAAGGCAACCAAGGCATTTTTTCCACAAAAAATGTTACAGAGTCCATGGTAGAACTTCAGACATCACCACAAAGTAATGAAATACATGTGGCAGGGCACCTTTAAGGCACCAAACAAATTTCTGAGGTTCGAGTCCCGTTTGGGAACTTTTGTTGAGAGGCAAGATAAGATACTGTTGTGTCTCTTCTGTCGACTTCATGGTAAAGGCATAAAATGCTCTTTTTCATACACATTCCAGCACAATAATTCATACTGATATGTTTTACTTGTAATTAGCAGAGTAATATTCCGTTGGAGACTGCTGCTGTTGTGTGTCATCTTCCTGTTTCTCTCCACTCCACTGTTCCACTGTCCACACAACTATTGAAGATGTGGGCCTGTTAGAGGCTGTGACAGTCATAGCTGATCACATCCCCACTGACAGTTAGTCAGTGATAATCCAGAAATGAATACAACCACTAAAATATACTATCAAGACAAGAGCTGCACATGAGACGCTCCAGATATGGATCTGGTGGACACCCACACACCTGCTAGAATGGCAGCAAATCGTCTATGGCAGACAAGATGGTGCCAACACAACAATACGCTGTTGGATTGCCATTAGCACACCTCTATTGCCCCTTCTCTCCCGCTGCAGCATGAGGCGGTCACCAGGATACCAAACTCATCTTGCCTCTCAAGATAAAAAACAATAACTGCAACCCTCCTACAAGCTAAAGCCCTATTCGCACGGGATAAGTATTATCTAGGGACCTCGTGTAAATTATAAATTACCCACCCACATCTGAGTTTCATCTGGCGCATTCGAACGGGATAAGCGAAGCCTGTGATTTTACTCGAATTTACTGACATTAAGCAACAGTAGAAACATAGGTGTGGGTAGCTCTGCTACGTGTGTTTGTGTGTGGTCAGATCTCGAGGACACACGCACACACACACACACACACACACACACACAATCTCAGTCAGTCATCGTCCGAACTGCGACCTCTCCTTTTTCTTTCTCTCACTTTTTTCTCCGGGTGGTGTCAAGCAGGGTCCGGTTAGATGGATAAAACAAAACATTTCACCAGGTTAAAATCTATTAGCTCAAGCTACGCTTGATTTATTTGTAACATTAACCTCTAATTATGAAGTGAGCCCCCTCGCTTGATTGTGCATTATTTTTGATAAGCTATTGCTTGGAGATGTCTTGTCGTTATCTCTAGATGTATGATACAAACATAAAAAATATACTTACCGCATGCTGCTATACATGTCATCCATCGCCATTTAATCATTCTTTTTGTCTTCGCACTTGTGGTGGTTTTCATCTTTCTCTTTCTGCAAATTGTATATGATGTATAGCGACATGACCCAGCACCCAAAACACTCCAACGCACCCTCCATTCTTCACGAAAGATGGATAAAAAGGCGCAAAAGAAGGAAATAGGTACCTTGAAAAAACAAAAAAGCCCCGCCAAATCCTGGACAAATCAGAGATGCCGATTCGCACGGGACTAATATTATCACAGGACCTCCGTTTTCGGCGAAATATGGTAGGTCATTTGCGGGGGAATTATTACTTTACAAATTACAGACATGACCGACTCGCACGGGATTAAGACCACAGACAACCTCCGCGATTATTACAAATGACTGGAGGTCACCAGGTAATACTTATCCCGTGCGAATAAGGCTTAATGTCGGTGGAAATCTAAATAATTCAATTCAATTTCAATTCAATTCAATTCAATTCAATTCAATTTTATTTATAGTATCAAATCATAACATAAGTTATCTCAAGACACTTTACAGATAGAGTAGGTCTAGACCACACTCTATAATTTACAAAGCCCCAACAATTCCAACAATTCCAGTAATTCCCTCAAGAGCAAGCAGTGCGACAGTGGCGAGGAAAAACTCCCTCTTGGGAAGAAACCTCGGACAGACCCAGGCTCTTGGTAGGCGGTGTCTGACGAGCCGGTTGGGGGTGTGATGAACAGTGGCGATAGTAGTCACATTAATAATGGAACAGTGACTGGATGTAGCGGGAAGCTGCAGGGTTCAGCAGGACGCAGCATGACATTGCAGGGCATCGCTGAGCTCAGCAGGGAGTGCAGCAGGACCACGGCGACAGCTGCAACCAGGGTCTTGGTGCCAACGTTCTCCAAGGAAATACGCTGGGGGAAAAAAAAGCATAAGGACTCCGGGGAGTAAACTCCCCAGAAGCTAGGATTAGTAACAAGCATTTCTGGGACGGGCTGCACACAAATAGTAATAGTAATAGTAACAGTAATAGAAACAGTAATAGAAAGGGAGAGGAGAGAGCAGCTCAGTGTGTCAAAGGAAGGAAGTCCCCCGGCAGTCTAGGACTATAACAGCGTAACTATAACAGGTAACTAAGAGAGACAGGTCATAAGGAGAGGTAGCTAAATACACCATACAAAGCAGTAATGAGAGGAACAGAAGGCTCTTCTGATATTGTTTCACAGCGATTATGTTCTAAAGCACAAATAAACACACCCACGCCTTCTCGGGAAGGTGCCACATTGTTTATGCATGTTTATGAGTGAATACAGAGCTTCATCATGACTTTTGCGTTGATTTGAGGCGATGATGAGCAAAGAAGCTGTTGGGAATGACAACAGGCTGCACACCCTGCGCGCTATTATTGGCTGGAGGTTAAACACCCATGTGGGGCTTTGCCCATAGATGTCCCGCACACAGGAAACTAAAAATAAAAATCTGTCTTTCCAGGTTCTGGAGTTCCTGTGTTGCCCAGACGATGACTCCCGACACACTGAGAGGCAGCAGGTTGGTGAAGAAAACACATAGCAGTTCCTTACTCTTTTTTTTTTTTTTTTTTTTTTTTTTTTTTTCTGTCTCTCATATAGATACAGTATATATACACTTTATGGTGCATTCATGTGCACCTTGTTAAACTAATAGTGCATTAAATTGCACTTCGATAATTTTGAGAAACTCAAACTGTTGTTACAAAGTACCCTTCTGCCATCTAGTTCCTCTTATTGCTGCATTGTCTTCCCGGTTTAAATCGAAAATGTTATTGAATCATGTACGTATGTATGTATAGATAAAATCGCTGACACAAGTCTGGGATTTGCTAGATAATGCCATCATTTCATGTGACTGGTCTTTATTGTGACTGGTTTGTAGGTTCTGCTCGAGCTGCTGCAGGTTGGCGGTGTGGTCCAGTTTAATGAAGAAAGACTGTTGGCTTTGGCAGAGAACGCTAAGTTGTGAGTAGTTGACCAAAGACTGAAACCAAAGACATTTGCAAAATCGTATCAAGTAATTTTAGCATCTTGTACCTTTTCATATTTTCCATGCATTTTTTTTTTTAAGTTCTATATTTTGTAACTTTTTCGGGTTATGAGTTTACATCCTTGGTCCAGGTTTTGCTAAATGTAGTTCACATTTTCCCCTGATGGTGCTTCACTTAAGCGAAAAGAGCCTCTTTAGCCTCTGCATGTTCCACTTTCATCACCAGCTGCTCTCCAACTGTGTGTGTTGCCTGTGTGATGCTGGGCAGGCAGTGTACAGTAGGTCTGAGCTATCTCGCTGAAAACGGCGGTCTGTTGATGTGGCAAACAGAGTTGAGTTTATGAGAACACTGGGACTGAACCAAACTGTAAATTTGGGAAGTGCTGAGTTATAGTCCTTTGAGCAATGGTTAATTTAAATATTGACGTCCCAATGCGATATTTCGTGAGACAATCTTATTCAAAGTATCAGTAAGTTGGTGCTCAGTGTCACAATGCTGCATTTAAAAAATAGGAGAAATTTTAAATAGAAAAAAATCTAGAAATTTTAAAACTTGGTTAGCTCAACTACCTGTGAAAACATGGAACATGGATTTAAGTCATAATAATAATTTATACAAGTTACTATTTTGTAGTCTTATTCTTATTTTAATGTTATGTGGCCTCAATTACATATCTTTGTGTCTCCCTGTCTGGTCCTCCAGCTACCAAATCTGTGAATTTCTTTATGAGAAGAAACATCTGTATGACAGGATCATTGACTGCTACCTGAGAGACCCCCTCAGAAAGGTAACATACATTTCAGATTCATCAAACTATACATGCATTTGGTTGATATGTGGTACATTTGAATGTGAGCATTTACATTATTTATGTTAGTAGGTTATGATTGGCAAGCTTACCATAAAAAGGGCTAGACAGCTTGTGACCTTGTATTCCATCACAGGTGTAACAGATAGTCTGGCTGTGTTTTCTTTATCTTTGATTGTTTAAGAATGTAGAAGACCTTTGTTATTGTGGAAGTCCTGTTTACTATTGTAATGTAATTTGTGGATTCATATAAAGCACTTAATGTGTGTGTGTGTGTGTGTGTGTGTCAGGGGGAAATCTTCAGCTACATCCACAATCTGATGTCCATGCCTGGCTACAGCCCTGAGGAGAAACAGATGGTCAAGGACAAAGGACTGCAACACATACAGGTCAGAACATACTCAAACAAATATGATTATCCCTTAAATTCTAGGCAGGTTACGGTGGTATCCGGCTAAGCAAGGTAGAAAGGGGGTCCATGTCTTCCAGCGCTTCCTGTGGGATCCCGAGGTCCTCCAGGGTAGATGAGATATGTAGTCAAGCATGTTCATAAGGGGTTAATAAGACAAACGTTTTTTTTTTTATCCATCCGTCTTTGTCTGCTTATCCGGGGTCGAGTCGCGGGGGCAGCAGCTCCGAACCACATTAATGAGCTCTGACTGGGGGATCCCGAGGTTTTCCCAGGCCGGTCTGGACATATATTAAGGCCTCCTCCCAGCCGGATGTGCCTGGGATACCTTCCCTAGGTAGGTGCCCAGGGAGCATCCTTACCAGATGCTGAACCAGCTCTGCTGGCTTGTATCGACTCAAAGGAGCAGCAGCTCTACTCAGAGTTCCTCAGGGATGACTGAGCTTCTCACCCTATCTCTAAGGGAGACGCCAGCCACCATCTTGAGAAAACCTATTTTGGCCGCTTGTACCTGTGATCTAGTTCTTTTGGTCATGACCCAGCTTTCGTAACCATAAGTGAGGGTAGAAACGGCTCAGCTCCCTTTTCGTCACAACGGTGCAGTAAAGCAAATGCAATACCGCCCCCGCTGCACACATCAGCATCTTTTAAAGAGCAAAACCTTTACTCTCAGCAGACAGAGAGACATGAGGGTTGCCAGTCTAGATGGAGGAGATAGCACACAACACAGCCTCACAATCTTTGATTTGTTTTGTGAACTTTTATATTTGCATCAGTAAATATTAGGAAGACATCTCTAGCTAACAATTTGTCTCTAAGTAATTGTGTTGACATACAAACCCTCTAACATATCTTCACAGGAGCTTGTGACCCTTGACCCCAGCAAGTCAGCTGACCTAGTGGTGTTTCACTATGCTAAAGAGGTGCAGCAAATCATCTCTGAGCTTCAGGTAAGGTTAAAATAAATGTTATTATAACGTCTTTATCTGTTAATATTTGTGTTGAAAGTCTACCTGCATGGACTATCATCTACAAGCTATTACATAAATACAAACAACTAATTTCTGCACTAAAACTGTAGAAGATCATTTTTTACTTTTACTAGAACTAATATCATGATGATGCCAGAGAGTTCTTTAAACCATGACTAAAAAGGAAAGAAAGCTTCTCAGTGTGAAATGTAATTAGCTGAATGCTGCCTGAGGAAGAGCATCAAGCTTTAAAGGTATCAAAACCTGAGTAGTTCGTATCCAATCCTTGTCTTGTGTTCTGTATGCCTCTCACTACCTGCACTGTGTACACAAAATGAGCACAATGAATTTCACACTTGAATTTCACACTTTTACATTGAGCAGCTTTCATCCATGTGTTCCTGCAGACCTGTTTGGAAATCGGTTTTGTTTTTTGTTTTCTAAAAAATTTAAACTGTTTACTACTGAGTTGAAGTTACCAGTACTGCAATGCATTTTAAAATAATACAAAAAGCACAAGCTATGTAATCCATCTGAAAACCATTGGCATTTTTACAGACTATACAGCAACACTGAGGACAGACTGTCTTGCTTATTCAAAAGCACATGAAATCAGCTGGTGTTTAGGTAGTGTGATCAACCATACCTGTACCTGCTGTGCTGCAGCTGCAGGTATAATGTTGCCAAATAATGTAACATCTGTCTCGTCATTTCCTCCTCAAGATGCTTCCCCCCCTGAAGATCGTGACGGTCGTCGGTCTCATCTTGTACTAGCTGCGAGTTTGTTTTTAACTAGACCCGTCCATTTTGTACTCTTCCACAAAGGGTCCCACATTACTTTCCACTGGTTAACTGGCAGGAGGCTTTTATTGTGAAGAACTTTTTAGAAATGCAATGTGTTTTCATAGTTATAATTGCAGTTACATGAGGTAGGTGTGTTTGGAACCCTCCCAGCATGCACTGGGGAAATATCATTTTATGTGTGTTCCTGTGTTGTGACTGGTGACATTTTCTTCAATGTTTCAACACTGTTAAACTGAAAATCAGCTTTTATTGCATTACAAATTTCCAGCAGTGAATTCTTCAGTTAATACATTGATAAAGGTTTAGTTTTCAATGTCAAAATGGTCAATGTCAAATTAAATGCTATATGATCTGGCCCCATTGGTCTTTATACAGTCCAAATCGTTTAGTTGAGTTAATCAACATAGATCAAATTTTGATAGTGAAACGAGTCATTTTACAGGGGTTATAGACATGTCTATTAGAAAAATACTTTTTGGGTCAGAGGGTATCACGTGATGGTCCGGGAGTTACAGTTCCACTGCTTTGGATTTTGATTGATGAAGTCCAGCGCACTTCCTGAGGGGCTGGGTGACATGGGTTAATATTTTCCACTGAATCAATCTCTCTTTTTTTCTCTCTCTCTCTTTATCTCTCCCTCTCTCTTTCTCTGTATCTCTCTCTTTCTAGGATGACCAGCTACTTTTCAAGTTCCTCAACTGCCTCCTGGAGCCACGGTATGGTGTGCGTCCTGCTCTAGTGATAACTCTGCTACCTCACTCCTGCATTTCTTCTTAATTTGCCTCCTCTTCTCCCTCTTTGTCTCCACCTTTTCTTCCTTTAACGTCTCATCTGCTCTGTTCTTCAGGGAAGGCCACCATTCAGGGACCAACCTGCCTCTGGAACGTGACCTCCATGAGCTTCTGCTGGGCTTACTGTGCCGCTTTGCCCCCCAGCAGCTCCTGAGCTTCCTGCAGACCTCCCAGCACTACAGACTGGAGGAGGCCATACAAGTACTATCTACTATACTTTAAATATATTTATTGCATGCGTTTGTGTACAAGAGTTAAATACCTGCACAGAGTTCATGTTGCAGCAACAGCTTGAGTAGTTTTCCATATGACAGTAGTGATGCAGTAAGTAAGTAAGTAAAGTTCATTTATATAGCACTTATCACAGACAGAGTCACAAAGTGCTTCACAGGCCAAATAAATACATACATTAAAACAGATCAATAGTCAGAAAAAGCACAATAAATCACAATAAATCATAGTGAAACAAAAAAGCATAAATACAAAATAATACATTCGGCAATGTGGCTCGATGAACGCTTGACTAAAAAGATGCTGAGATCTTGAGCTGTTTTCTTTTTAAAATTTCAACAGATGAAAGGCCCACGAAACGCACTAAACACACTAAACCAGTACCTCCCAAACCTTTTGTGCAGGGCCCCCCTTTTGTGGATATAAATATTTTCAATATTTCTTGAGTTGATAGCACCATCGCAACACTAGGATGTTTTTAGTCTCGCTTTGCCAGACCCTCCTCCAAAGTGCACTGAAGGAGAGTCTGGCTACTCCACATAGCATTCGGGGATGGGAGGAAAACATGCTCTGGTTTATTAGCATTTCTTTAAACCAATCAGAATTGTCATGCGCTGCAAAATAGTCGTGTGAGAGAAAACTCACATAGTCTAGCTAGCTGTCTCAATTTATCATGCAGAGATCTGAGAAGCAGTCAACAATAGTCTTCATAAATCCACCGAATTTAAAAATCCAACACAAAGAAAGCAGAAGGAAACGGAAAATACATGCATCCGGCGGAATTTCCTGCAGCACCGTAGCAATCCTGGAAGTGGAATGCGAAGGATATAGACTAGAATGTATTAGTGATGCGTATTGTTCCTTAATTATATATGTAGCATGTGCACAATGCGCATACACTTTGCTTCTCTCATCTACACGCAGCAGTTCCCATTTTTATACACTTGACTGATATTAGAGAATACCCTCACTGACGATTTCAGAAAATTATAAGAATATTTTTTAAATATTATAGTGACGTTACAAATTACATACAAGGTATAATATGATAAGAGTTCATGAGGTCACTAAATCTACCTGAAACGTTTGAAGTTACAATCAGGATAATACAGGAATATTATAATAATGCTGAAATTCTAAGATTGTTTCAGTATGTTTCTATAGTGTTACTCACCACATACTGCTTTCACTTTTATGCAGTCCTGCTGAATAATATAACACATCCGCTGCTCCCTGTGTGCCTTCAGTATATTTGTTCAAATGTTACAATTTTACAGTTCGACTGATAGACGTCAGTGATGAAGTGGAATGTTGCATATCCATTTAAACTGTGAAGGGGTTCATGATATCAGTAGCTGAGATGGCTGATAGGGGTACAAATATTTTCAGTTAGTTGCACCTTAGTCTTGCATTGCCAGACCTATCTCCACAGCATTGTGGAGTAAGGTCTGGCTACACTACACATACCTTACATTCCAGGATATGAGAAAAAAACAGTCTGGGTTGTTTGCTTTTCTTTAAACCAATTACAGTCTTCTTGGATGGCGCTACGCTCTGGCTGCAGTAACAGTGGCTCTGCAAAATAGTCTTGGGAAGGAACTTGTTTTGGTGGAACATTTGTACCCCGGATAAGAAAATGGCACATAAAATCTTAAACAAAGCTGTGTGTACTTTGTCCATAGCAATCCCGCCAATCGGTCCCAAAATGTCCCAGTAAGAGAGTAAATGCCATAAACATATTTGTTGTAAATCTTTACAATCATTACCCGAAAGAACCAAGCAGTCCTGCCTTTTTGCACGATCCAAATGTTCTTTTAAAACGTATTTTCAGCGTGTAGCTCGAAGTTTGTTGTTGTTTCCCGTAGCTGAAGGGATTTTGAGAACTGCAACACACAGAGAGCGAAAGGTGAGGGACATCACGTCGAATATCAGGCAATTATCCTGGAAATGAAGTTCCGTTGATCCAGACTAGCTACGCTATTAGGAAGTAAACATTCAATCACATAATTAAATGGCCAACAGGTAAATAAAACAACTGTCACAATAGCATTAAAATATTTGTATATTAAAGGATGTAATGATATATTGAAAATGTAGGGAACTGCATCATACTGCAAACAGTAATTATTTTATTACCAGATGGGGACTGCTTACCTGCACTTGTGAGTCTGAAAGCATGTCTCTCTCTCTCTCTCTCTCTCTCTCTCTCTCTCTCTCTCTCTCTCTCTCTCTCTCTCTCTCTCTCTCTCTCTCTCTCTAGATAACACAGAAGTACCACCACAATGAGGCTACAGCCTATCTGCTGGAGAAGAAGGGAGATGTTCATGGAGCTTTTGCTGTCTTGTTAGAGGTAGCTACAAAACACCTACAGAGTAATAAATCCTTAGATTTTCTAATTAACTAATTATTCATAATTTATCAATTTGACACATCACTACAAGAGCTCTAAAGTAGTAGTGGCTAATAAAAAGTGCCAGGAAATACTCAGTGAACCCCTTGGACTTCCCTGCATTTTTGCATCATTTAGTTAGAAAATGTGGTCTGAAATTCTTCAAAGTCGCAGTTACAACACTAGTTAACCCGTATTTACAGTAGTAGAGTTTTAGACCACTTTGCCGTACAAAACGGTATAATCTTCCTGATATTTCAGTCTTTCATTTGGATTTTTAATACTGATATATTTCATCAGTTTGCCAATTTGTCAAAAAAGTAAATTTTACAAGTTTACATGGAAACTTTATTTTTATTCGTCACATACATAAATTACAATGTACTAAAATTCAACTACTACATTTGAACCCATACTAAGTATGGCAGCAGTGAACAGCTATACACCACGACCACTCTACCTCTGAGTCACAAGCCACCATAGGGTGTTTTTGTCTATAATCAGACCACATTTTATGGATGAATTATGCAGTGGCACTGACTGTGACGGAGTGGGTCTATATTTTATTATTATATTATATATCACAGGTCTAGAATACATCCATGAACGGGAATGGATGGCTAGCAGAAACAAAGCTCCTTGAGCAGAAATGGATAGAGAAAAGGGTCTTTTGTATGGCAAGTTGAGTTTCAAATCCCTTCCAGATGGTTCTCTCGACAAGACTAAAGTTGTTTGCATGTGCTGTCGATGTGAACTAAATTACCACCAGAGTATGTCCTGTCTCAAATACCACTTGAGCATTACAAACCTAAAAACCTTTTAAATTACATTTTGATCAGATAAAAAAATTTGATTAATTGCCACTTAACTAGGACACTCACACGATTAAAAATGTAATTAATTGAAAGTCCTAATAAATATATATTGGTTTGCATATGGTGTTGTGGAGTAGGAGCATACATTCATATAAAATGATAATACTCTAATACTGTACCGGTAGAACAACTGTACTTAAACCAAGCAAGTACATGTACTTACTTTCACCTCTGTTGTTTAATGTAGCTGTTATTGTCACTAAAGCACTTTAATACTCCCTCTGAAGACATTGAAGGAAAAACTAAATCTCCTCACTGCTGAGGGTGACAGAGGAGTTGAAGGAGATGGAAGACTGAATAAAGAGGAGAGTGACAGTGAATCAACTCTGACGAGAGTAACGGATTCACTGAATGACATCATTGCCTTGTGTCATCGAAGCTCTGACAACCTATACCAGCAACAAAGAGAGGTACAGTGCACTGACAGTACGGTGTGTGGCTGGCTGGGGGGGGGTTGACAATGTCTCCTCATTCATTCTTTTTACTTCCTCACAGGTTCTGTGGTTTCCATTGCTGGAGACCATGATGGCTTCTCAAAAACTAGTAAAGGGGCTCAATGCCGAACACACATTTGAAGGTAAACACACGCACATTTGAGCAAGGATGTCCGAAGTTATTAGGCCCTAATCTGGACAGAAGTCCTTCGCTGTTTTTTGTGTCATGAAAACTAACCGTGCTTTGCATTAAAGCTCCATTGTGTAATTTTTTGAGTTGATTCTTAGCAAAAACCCCTTTGTTCTTTCAAAAATATGTGCTCATTCATGTGTAATTACTTCCACCAACTAATCAAAGTAGAATCTGAAAGGGTAGAATCTGCCATTCAGAATCATTCAGAATACATACGAGCGACTCGCTGGAATGACGGCCGCCATGTAGCGCCTCCATCTTTAAAATACATTAGCCAAAGAGGGACATACCGTTGTGTTCAAAATAATAGCAGTCCAACATCATTAACCTCATAAATCAAATTTTTTGGTAGAAGTGATATTTCTACATGGCAAATAATTTACTAGTAAGCAGGCTTCAAAATTAACATTTTCGTCTACCAGCCAAATGGCTAATGAATGTTCAAATATTACCAGCCATTCAATAGATTACCATTGGTTTTTTGGCTGGTGAGTGAAGCAAATCTACCAGCCACTTGCATATTTCACCAGCATTTGGCTGGTAAACGGTGCTAATTTAGAACCCTGCTAGTAAGTGTTGTAGAGTAATAGAAAACCAACAGAGCCAACAGTCATGACATGCTGCTGATTCTGTGTAATTGAATCTGTAATTGAAAGGGGCATGTTCAAAATAATAGCAGTTGTGTTCACTTAGTGAGGTGATTGATTCTGTGAAGACACAGGCGTCAATTATATTTAAAATATAATAACTTAAATATATTTAAGGAAGGAAGGAAGCAAATGTTGTGCATGCTGGTTATAGTGCATTTCACACTGATATACTTAGCAAAATGGGTCGTTCCAGTCATTGCTCTGAGGAACAGCGGACTTTGATTAAAAAGTTGATTGGAGAGGGGAAAACATATAAAGAAGTGCAAAAAACTATAGGCTGCTCAGCCAAAATGATTTCAATGCCTTGAAATGGCATCCAAAGCCTGAACGACGTGGGAAAAAAACGGTCAAATACCATTCGAATGGATCGAAGAATAGCCAAAATGGTAAAGGCTCAACCAATGATCAGCTCCAGGAAAATTAAAGAAGACTTAAAGTTACCTGTGAGTACTGTTACGATCAGAAGAAGGCTATGTGAAGCAAAGCTATCAGCTAGAAGCCCCCGCAAAGTCCCATTGCTGAAAAAAAAGGCATGTACAAAGTACACATTGACTGGCCAAAGGAGAATTCTGTGGACTGATGAGAGCAAAATTGTTCTTTTTGGGTCTAGGGGCCGCAGACAGTTTGTCCGATGACCCCCATGTACTGAATTCAAGCCACAGTACTGTGAAGACAGTAAAGCATGGTGGTGCAAAAATCATGTTATGGGGATGTTTGTCATACTGTGGTGTTTGGCCTATTTATCGCATACCAGGGATCATGGATCAGTTTCAATTCATTAAAATACTTGAAGAGGTCATGTTGCCTTATGCTGAAGAGGAAATGCCTTTTGAAATGGGTCTTTCAACAAGACAATGACCCAAAACACACCAGTAAGCGAGCAAAGTCTTGGTTCCAGATGAACAAGATTGATGTTATGGAGTGGCCAGCCCAATCCCCAGACCTCAATCCCATAGGTGACATCAAAAATGCTGTTTTTGAGGCAAAACCCAGTAAAAAACCCTTGAGACATTTTTCAGTTTATACAGTAAATGTTTGAGTTTGTAAAGAAAAATGCAAATACTGCTATTTTTAACAGCCTAATATTCCTTTTTCTTCACATTCTGTAAAGGTATTTTGTAAACACAAACTTGATCAATTTTGGTCATGTTTTGATTTGGAATTGAACATGCAGTGTTCCCAATGCATTGATATTATGGAATTAAAAAGCTATTCTAATTTTATTAGTATTATTCACTTTTTTAAACACACTATTATTATTTTGAACACAACTGTACGTCCGCATTTTGCGCTTTTCACTCAGTGGCACTGACTGTGACGAATGCCAGGTAGGGAGGGGTAGAAGATTACAGACAGATTTGAAGGAAGTTAAAAAGAGAATTTAAAACGACAACATGACAGGCAAAGCAACAAGACCAAAGTTAATATTGGAGTGGCTTTTCCAAGATGGAAAGAACTCATAAGGAGCAAGGATTTTAAAAGGGACACCGAAGTTGCCTGCTTTCTTCTCGACTGGTAATTCTGCCTATTTGTGTAAATTTGATGTTTTATAGTTGCTGCTTGCTTGGCTAATTATAGCATGGTTGTGCATAACGCTAGAATGACGTCTAGGTTACTTTTCCTCGCGTCAATGATGAAAAAGGATTGTCTACCTTGTAATATAAACATAATCATATGTGTCGTGATTTCCCTGGCAGACAACTCACGTCATGGAGTTGTAACACAGACTAGCTACAGCTAGAACAGCTGCGTGTAAACGATGGAGATACTAGAGCATTGACAATATACAGAATAACGATAGCACTGATACTTTACTTTATTAGCTTTCATATGTTTGGGAACCTGATAGCAGATGTTAGCAATTAAATGCTACTAATATAACATAAAACTATTATTAGAGTGGAAGGAACACTCACGGACGAAGTTGTCGCTAATTTCGGGTTCGGCCACCGTAGGAGTTTAAACGCGCTCGGAATGGGGGGTGCTAGAAAGTAATATTCAGTTGGTTGTCATATACAATATTACCGCTAGATGGGAGAAATTCACATTGTAGCTTTAAGTTTTAACAGCTCTGTGCTTCTGTCTGCTGGACCGCACTGAAATGCAAAACATCTCTTCACGTTGGTTTTATGTGGTTTTGATTTTAGTGTGGTATTGAAAAATTCTATTCCTATTACAGACATAAAAAGCTAAATTATTTTTCTATTAGCATATGTTATTCATTCAAGTATGACACAGTGAGTGCATACACGAGCACCTTAGTTTATTTCTTCACCATCTAAAACAGTATGATCGTGATGGTGATGCTGTTGATGAAGATGATATTAATTAGATTTGTGTATGTCTCAGTGCTAAAGGAGCTGACGATGAAGGTTCTCAACTGTATGAGCAGCTTTATTTCTCTGCCTGCCATCATCCAACGAATACTGCAGGTGTGTATGTGTGTTTTGTGCTGCCTTTTTAATCTTCCTTATTTTAAAGGATAACTTCAGGGTCTTTTTCAACATGGACCCTATTTTCCCATATTTTGTAGTCAAATAAAGGGGCTTTTTATTTTTATTTTTAAGGAATCCAATATTGAGCGAGAACGCTGCAGTTGGCATTTCAGGCTGCAATGTAACCACTCATCACCATCAATTTCCGTCCACTAAGGCCCTGTTTACACGATGACGCTCGTGGGTGAAAACCAAAAAAATATTTTATTGGATGTGCCTTTCGTTTATACGGCGACGGCTTTTTTGGGGCTTAAAAATGCAAAAAAGTGAAACCACCCTCCAGAGTGGAAATCTTAATAACGCTCCACCGTCGCGTAACCATCTAAAGGGTAAAAACTTTAAAGTCTGAAGACAGCGGTGTGGAGAGAGACGAGAAAAAGGCGTCCAGGTAGTCTGTTGTTATGGAGTAGGCTACAGAAATTATAGGCTCCTGTTATCTAAAAGATTTTCAATGTAATGGCTCAATATTTAAATGATTTCGACAATGTGGATAAGGTTGTTATAGTTCGATGACCATATGTAGGCTATTCATTTGAGCCAGAGTAGGCTACAACATGGCAGATGAAAAACAAGAGAGAGAGCGAGTGGCAGAGGCCAGTGGGCAGAGGAGGGTCTGCTTCAGCCTCCTCTGCCCCCTGCCTCTCGCTCTCAAGCAGCGGCTGAAGGGCTGCGAGGCTCAGGGTATTGGTAGTGCTACCCTGGGTGCTGTGCTGTGGCTTATCACGGTCAACTGTGCCGGTCATCATCAGATAAACATGCAACTCCACCTCCTCGTCTTTCCAGACAAGCTTTTGTTGTTCACTTCGACATGTTTTGGTTTTAGGGAGGGAAGTAGAAGGAAGGTTCTACGTAGACGCGCGGCCTTGGTGGTGTTGTGTGGCAGTGCCACCTAGCCGCCTGGCGTGCATACTACATCGAATTTCACACACTTTTGCGTCACCATATGCACTCATATTTCCCCCCCAAAACTGTTGTCTAAACACGGAATAAAAAGTGAGAACGCAACGCCACTTTTGCGTTTTCTCTTCAGATCGTTTCCTAAACATAGCCTAAAAGTGCTGTTTTTGCCACTGAAAGGCTCAGATTATTATTCTAAATGTCTGATAACATTACGGAACGGATCCCTACAGAGATAGTCCTTTTTGTTAAGGAGAAAGATCCTTTTTGTTTAACCAGAAACAGCCCTGAAATTGCCATCACCAGACTCCATTTAAATAAACAATACTTTTAGCGTGTATAGAGGCGGCATGTAAATAGGTTTAAATGTAAAGGGTTTATTAACCAAAACAGAGTGGTGATTGCTGTGTCAGTGGCAAGACGAACAAAGACTGTTTATATTGTTTCTGTCTACTGTTTATTTAAATGGAGCCTGGTGGGTGGCTATTTCTTGTAGTATTTGCACATCATTTATAGTTTTTTGGCCAATTTTCCAGTCTCCAGTCTCTACCCCTTCAGGGCTTGAACCCTAATGTCAATGTACATGTTACTTAACCTTGAAGAGAGACCATTAATATAGACATAAGGGCTCTAATCTGTGATTTAATAAATGGATGATAATATGCTGTATGTTGTGTACTCCTTACATGTGATGCTGTCTGTATTCTTATGTCTATCAGGACCCAGTCTACGGTAAAGGAAAGCTGGCAGAGATCCAAGGCCTTATTCTGGGTATGCTGGACACTTTTAACTATGAACAGGTAAAGCACTGTATGTATGTTAAGTAAACAACAGAGCAGCACCTGAACCACAATTCAGATAATAGGGCTGTAAGCTGTCACACCCTCACTAGTCTATATCCTCAACGTTCCACTTCCGGGATTGCTCCATTGATGGAAATTCCGCCGGATTTCACTCATTTAGGCCGGAGATCCGTTGCCTTGGGCTTCCTTTGTGTTGGCATTTTAAACTCTGGTCGATTTATGAGGACTATGGTTGACCTTTTCTCAGGTCTCTGCAAGATAAATCCAGCCAAACTATCCAACTGTCCAATCTGAGTTTTCTGTTGCATGACTAAAACAACACTTGAACGTACACATTCCACCAAAACAAGTTCCTTCCCGAGGCTATTTTGCAGAGTTGCTCCGT
Source organism: Perca fluviatilis (assembly GCF_010015445.1). NCBI lineage: Eukaryota > Metazoa > Chordata > Actinopteri > Perciformes > Percidae > Perca > Perca fluviatilis. Next base: position 29,483,701 of record NC_053130.1, on the reverse strand, counting down.
ATGGTGCTTAGCGCCGCCCCAGGACAATTGTGATTGGTTTAAAGAAATGGCAATAAACCAGATCACGTTTTTCTCCCATCCCGTAATGCTGTGGGGATTGGCCAGACCCTCCTCCGCAGCGCTGCGATGGAGGATGGTCTGGCAAAGCGAGACCACACCCTCACTTATTGACATGTTTTGTCAATACGCAACTCCATCTAAGCTATTAATGTTGTCTGATGCTATTTAAAGTTGGTTTATATTGCTGTTGGTTTAAACAGCGGTATACTACCACTACTATTTCTAGTCATAGTCCATTATCTTTATTGTGATTATAATTGTCACTGTTCATCACACCCCCAACCTGCACCGTCAGACAACGCCTAATAAGAGCCTGGGTCTGTCCAAGGTTTCTCCCTAAAACGAAGTTTTCCTCACCACTTGAGGTTTCTCCCTAAAGGGAAGTTTTTCCTCGCCACTGTCGCACTAAATGCTTGCTCTTGGGGGAATTACTGGAAATGTTGGGTCTTTGTAAATTATAGAGTGTGTTCTAGACCTACTCTATCTGTAAAGTGTCTTTGGATAACTCTTGTTATGATTTGATACTATAAATAAAATTTTATTGAAAACATTTTCCTTATTTGTCTATATTTCCAACTCTTGTATTGCATATGTGAATATATTTGTAATAAACATGGTAAAGAAATACAGATTGGCCTTTTAATAATGCTGTCTTTTTTGGTTTTAGACTTTACTTGAAACAACCACCAGTCTGTTGAACCATGACCTCCACTGGTCCCTGGCTCACCTGCGTGCTGCTGTCACAAGGGGACTCCACCCACGACAAGACCACTGTAACATCTGTCTCCAGCAGTACAAGAGGAGACAGGACTCAGCTGAGGAGATCATTGTGTTCAGGTAACACACAGTGGAGGTGGGGAGGTGGGATCCAAAGTTCCTGGGATAACATTTAAGAGACAAATGGCTTCTGTTTGTTTGTAACCGTATGTAAAAGTTCGGCTCAAGGAATGATCATTTTAGTGAACAGAGAGCGCCGTCTAGTGGTTCAGAAAATTTAAAAAAATGGTTCATGAAGCTTCATTTGGACATCACTAATAACATAATAATTACGCTGCTTGTATTGGAAACCACTGCCACTTAAATAGTATTATTTGTGTGTTTTGTTTCTTTCCTAAAATGAACCTTAAGTGGCATAAAGAAAGCCTTAAAGGAAGAATTCCGGTTGATTTCAACACGTAGCTCTGTTGTTTGTAAATTTGGAGTGCTGTCAGTAGCGAGAAAATTATCCTCCTTCTAAGCGTTAGCACCCAGGAGGCTGAAACTGGGCAGGTTTTAAACATGCTTTTAGCCTCTTATAATGTTCGAAATGTCATTACAAGTGCCTACCCATGTAAAGTGATTCCTTCCGAGTGAACACAGTGAATCTGACTGCAGTAGATGTGAAAGAAATGCATAAACGCTAATTCAGCTCTGTTTAGTTCCGGTGTTGAGACGGCAAGACAAAGTACAACTCCGAAAAGAGATACAAAAATATTTTTAAAAATAGGCATATTTTTGTATGTACTGTACTTTAAAAGAGATACAAGTTTTGAATGCTCTCATCGAATGCAGCACTAAGATCTAGTAAGACAAGTACGGAGACAAGTCCTTTGTCCGCAGCAGTTAGAAGGTTGTTATTTTCATCAGTGCCGTCTCTGTGCTAAAATGCATTCTAAATCCTGACTGAAAATCCTCAAATAAACTATTGCTATGTAGAAAGTCACATCACTGATTAACAACTACCTTCTCAAGGATCTTTGAGAGAAAGGGAGTTGCTCAGTAGCGCATTAAGCCTTTATGGAGCCAAGAACTACCCAGATGATCTGCACTGCTTCCTCATTGTGCGGCCCATAGAGCAGGTGCACTAGAGACCTCCGTTGGCTACTTTAGTGCTCCGCTAACTTAAATGGGGATTAAATTATTTAATCGTGTGGCTATTCTAGACTTTCCAAATGTTATTGGATCAAATGGATCACATTCTTATAGCGAATGAGTCATTTTGCGCTGGTTTGGACAGTAAAAAAATGTATCTACTGATTCACAAATGTCTTTTTGCCATATTAGTCTTTAGGAAAAAGCGTTTCTGCTGCATGACATCCTGATTTCCCAAACTACGGCCCAAGGCCCAAATCACACAATGGGTTAATCAGATGTCAAAACAATGAGTGGCGTTAAAAGAAATTTGTGTTAACTTGTTATTGTGTTAATGACAGCCCTAATAAAAAGAAATACATATTTACAGCTGCTAAGGTATGTATGTATGTATGTGTGTGTCTTGTCAGCTGTGGCCACCTGTACCACTTCCAGTGCCTGCAGCAGAAGGACTCTGGGTGGGGCTTTACTTCAGAGGTGCAACAGCGGTGGAGCTGCTACAAGTGTTCCTCCAGCCAAAGAGGAAGGGGCGGGCTTTCCACTGAGACAAAAAGAGGCCGCAGCACGTCCCTGGCACAGGTATGTGTTTGTGCTTGCAAAGAAAGAAAGATCTGAATAGACACGAGAAAATAAATATACCCTAGGTTAATGCATAAGTCTGGTGTTATTGGTTCCTACAGAAGGCGTTGAATTTTGAAATGGCGAGCGGAATGAGGTGACTAGAGTCTCTCAAAATCTGACGAAAATCTTTTAAACTGACCTTTGTTGAGCTGAAATGAAAACAGATTCAGCAACTGCATGGCCTATTTCTCGCTTAAAATGTTTTCATAAACACATTTCGGTGAACTATTTTAGTACAATATGAGATCATATTCTGAACGGCCGCCATGACAGTCAGGCTTTGCATTTCCGGAGAAAACAAACCCATGTGACGCGTTTGTCCAATCAGCTGCCGGTTTTCATTTCTTGGGCAACATTACAGATTAGCGCCGCCTGCTGTTATAGAGATGTATTACGTCTCGTCTCCTCTCGTCTTTTTGGTCTGTCCTGTGGCAGTTTTTTGGACCTCGGGGACGCGACTGATCATATCGACGGGGTTTTCTGTCAACGGTCAGCCGTCGGCTATGTGTGTCTACACCTTAAAATGGGTTGGTCTGAAGTAGCTAGGTGTGGTTTGGGCGTAACGTGAAAATAACCAATCAGAGCGTCATCTCACATTCCCTTTAAGAGCAGGCGTATTGTTCCGTGGCGGATTGCTATTATGACGGCGGATTTGCCTGGCGCACGCCAGCGGGAGCTGTCTGGGATAAAAAGTAATAAATGCCCGTCTTGTCCGGGTGGCGATGTTGCTGCGGCCTCTCGGGCGCGTCTCCTCAAGTCTGGAGAGGATTGCTGCAGCCATGGAGCGTGGGCCTCCAAACGCACCACCTGCACCTGTTGTGCCCCTTCCTCCCCCAACTCCATCTCCGTCCACCCGCTCCACCAGGAGCGCATTGCCACTCCCGGACCAGATCCCGCCGGAGTGTCCAATCCCACCGTAGTTCAACATCACATCTCCTTTAGTCCTCTAAAATTTCCTCATTTATGTCATCAACACATCCATGATTCATGGAAATGTTGTGTAAAACACAACAAGCCACAAAGAATGCTGTGACCTTTTGAGGATTGTACTGTAAAATGCCTCCTGATCTATCCAAACACATGAAGCGCATTTTCAGTAATATTTTTCTTTGTAATTATGTATGGTTTTCAAAAATGTGAACTGCTGTAGATGAGAGAAGTGTATGCGCGTTGTGCACACTCTACATTATGGCCAAGCATTCGTCTCTAAAATAGCATCTGAATAACACGCTACTGACTTTAGACTAGCACCACTGACTTTAGACCAGGCTTTTCCTGGTCAGTGGCGGAATTGTTTTCTGAAACTGCCAAATAGCACCACGTAACGTTTGCGCCGGAACACGACTCCTCTTTTCGCTGAACCGCCCCCGGGAGCGCAAATACATTCCTTAATTTACCGACGTGCGTCTGTGGAGGGAAAAGTCCGCTGTGCGTGGGCTGCAAAATAGGGCCCCAAGTACTCTAGCCACGCCCTTGCACTTAAGCCCCCTTTCATAAATCATGAACCATTTGACGTAGAGTCTTAGCAAAGAGTTCCTTTTTCCTTGGACACAGTTTGCTCCTCCCCTATGCGTAAGCCACTCTCCTTTCATTACTCATGTACCATTTGATGTAGATTCTTGTGTGAGGTATCATCCCAATCCTATTTATACCTATCTGAGCCCATGTGGCCTCACACACTCACTCACTTAGTAGCTGAGATCAATTAGTCTGTGAGTCTTTAGTCCTTAGTCCTAAGGGCTCACTTTGGGATTGGGCCATTGTCTTCAGCAGAGAGTTCCTTTTTCAATTGTGATGGGTTGCCCTGCCCCCTGTGCTTTAGCCACACCCCCTTTTATAACTATTGAGCCGTTTGATGTGGAATCTCGTGTGACACATTATTGCACTTAGCAAGGAGTTGCTTTTTAGTTGGTGAAGATTTGCTCTGCCTCCTATGTTTAATGATGTATGAGGTTTCATTTCACTCAGCAGAGAGTTCTTTTCCATTGGTTATGGTTTGCTCCGCCCACTATGCTTTAGCCAAGCACCCTTCCATAACTCATGTACCATTCTGTTTGTCACGCCCCCTATACTTGGTACAACATTTTCAATACACAACTTCCAACCCAACGCCGCACACTCCACGCAGGAAATCGTCTAACTTGTGCGTGTTGTGTCCCAAGGTTGCGCAAATGCATGTACGGTACAAGAGCCCATACATCGCTGCTTGCAGCTTTAATTTTTACATGGTTTGAATGAATGTGTTTGCCCCGAGGTGGAAGAAGATGAACAGCTGAGACTTGAGTTAATGCTGATAAGAAGTGACAAGTGCAAAGGCAGGGACATTTTAATGGCTTTAGTGGGGCGCATAACATAGACCTCTCCGAGATAACTTAATACCTCATGTATGTTAAGTTTTTACTCTTTAATTTTGCTTCATGTTTTTTATAATGTACTGCAGATTCATAAATGCATCAAAATATGATTGAGGAAGATTCTTACCAATAATAACATGCAGAAACATCAATGCTGACGTTCTGTTTGATGAGTGAGTTTTGTCGGATCTAGGCTATTCCATGCAGTTGATTAAACATCTGTGGTCATCACACAGCAGCAGGAATGATACATACATATACACATGATACATATTTTTTTATCTGCAATCTGATTTGAGAGAGTGGCTGTGCATAATTTTACTCATGGTTGGCAAAGCATCATGACTTCATTAAGTATTTAAATCTCCCATCGTTAACAGGATTGCTCACAATCGCAAAAAAACATGTTCTGTGTTCCTTTTTTAAAGGGATATTTCACTGCTGGAAAGATGAATATGTATTTAAATTGGGTCATTTTTGTAGTAGAAATGTGAAATAATTTTAGAAGTTGGTGCCTTCTAGACCGAGAAAAGCCAGAAAATTTATTTTTGGCTCATGTGGATGAAACACAACTCCCAGAATGCACTTGCTTCGCTTCCTTACGAGGCCACGCCTACCGGTTACAGAGGGCAGTCAAGTCAAGTGTGTTTTGTCATTTCAACCATTTACACTGTATATAGTGTTACACATTTTAAATATATAAAAACGACATTATATAAAAACGACATATAAATTTAGTGCACACACATTATAGACATAAAGTGCTATTACCACTTAAGGTAGAGCATTTAAGACTAGGAACAGGACAGACAACAAAAGACAGGGCATAAGTAAACTTGTAACAGAGCACTGATTGTTATAAGCATACCTCTCAAGTCTCAATTGGGCGTGAGACACACTCATTTCAACCCGTTCACATGCTCACACGCCACACCTTGTATTTCTCACGCAGAGAAATTACCAGGATAACGCCCACCAAGTTGCGCTGCTATTTAAACAGTGGAACAGGTAGAGGAATCAAGTGAGTTCCCCATAGAGTTCAGAAGGCCCTGCCACGCACCAGCTGAGTGAGTGCGGATTTCAAATTGTGACTTTTGTCGCTGTTTGTGACTTTGCCTAAGATTGAGTGACAAGTGTACTTGCCCTGTTGTTTATTTGGTTGCCATGACTTCGCGAGTGATGACATCCTGTCACTGTTCCAGTTGAGGGGAGAGAGAGCGGATGACAGTTCGCTTGAGTTCAGTAGAGCACACGGCTCTGTAGAGTCGTGTAATTATGACTTTATATACTACATGTACATAGCGGAAACTCTGTTGTGCGTCTGCCCTATTTCTGATACTGTGGCGGCAGAAATCAACATAGAGGAAACACTGGGTAGTTTTTGCGCTTCTTCTTCTTATTATTATTATTATTATTATAGCTACATGTTGAATCAGCTGCAGGGCTACTCTGACAGTTTTATATTTTTATAAAGATACCCATTTTATAATAGGCCTACCAATAATACTTTTATAACAGTACCCATAATAATTTGGAATATTTTTACTGCACAACCTCCCGGCCCCCATTGTGAAAACCTTTGGCCTAGGCTATTTCATTATATTTTATCCAGACAATGCATAGTATTAATTATTGCACACACACACACACACAACACACACAAAGTAATGCTGAATTAAATAAACATTTTTTTATTTGTACGAATTTATGTGTCATTTATCAGATCAGACCCCCGTCCCCACCCAAACCCCTGCCGCCAAAATCTCACTCTGAACTCTGTTCAAAACTTGAGAGCCCTGGTTATAAGCTAGGTTCACCGTGAGGTGAAGGTAGAATATTAGAACTTTCTTGAGATCTGCGTGGTTGAAATCACCAGCAACAATAAATAGTCCATCCAGATGTGCGCTTTGGAGCTCACTGATAGCTCCGTAAAGTTCAGCTAACTCATTGGTAGCATTAGCGCTTGGTGGGATGTAAACACAGCCGTGAATTTGCGTGGAATGTAGAATGGTCAGCATTTAACAGTCACAGTTAAATGCATTTCTGCACCAGTCAGTGTTAACATATATGCACAGCCCACCTCCACGTGTCTTACCTGACAGAGCATTATCTCTATCTACTCGGAAGGCTAGCAGGCCTGGTAGCTGGATAGCGGAGTCCGGTACACTGTTGTTCAGCCATGTTTCCACAACAACAAAAACACAGCATTCTCTGAACTTGCGTTGGGAGTTTCGTTAAAGTTGGATGTAGTCCAGTTTGTTGTCTAATGAGCAGACATTTGCAAGCAGGATGGATGGAACAAGTGGCTGGCTAGCGTTAGCTTTCCACCTAGCTCGAACTCCTGCCCTCGTTCCACGTTTCCGCTTTCTCGCACACCACTTTCGATGTCCCCTTCCCCGGCTAGCGGCATCAAGTGACACCGCAGGCTGAGGTGCTGGTCTCTGTAGCAGGCGAAGCTCGCGTAGTGTGTCAAGTATTCTGTCTGTAATAAAGTTTCCTGCATATTCTCTGATCTGTACCAATGTATCCCTGTGGTACACATGTGCCAGTGTTTCCTCTATGTTGATTGGCAAGTGGCGGTCCGCCACGGTTAGATTTCTCCTGCCACGGTATCAAAAATGTAGCCTACAAAAAGCCGTCTATCAGCAGTGATTGTTAAAGAGTCGCAGAATAGCGCGGACACGCGCTTCACAACGTGAGTGGCCACTCAGAGAAAAGGGAGAAAGAAAAAGAGACGTTGTTTTTTTTTGTTTCACCTTCACCTGCTAGCTAAATTGATATCAACGCCCTTGATATCATATCATGGCATAGTAGGCTAAACCGTGATTATTTCATACATTCATGTCCCGAAACATATTGGGGGAAATTCATTCAACATAATTCCAGCCAAATAACAATTAAAAGTAGGCTATGTTATTTGAACATTTATAACCTAACCTAACTGGCACTGCCTCCGTTTTGGTGTCTGCTGCGGTGCGCAGCGCAGCTCGGACCGTGCGCCGCTGCCCTTTTTTCCTCCATAAACTCCGCTCTCAGCTCCTCTGCCAGTTGCTGCATGAACTTCCTCCGGGACATTTTACAGCTGGTGCACTCCTTGGTGAGGATGTGTGTAATGATTCCAGCCAGTTGTAGCATGTATAAAGTTATATGAACACGTAGGCAGCTACCGGCCATCTATGCTACGTGTAGGCCTACGGCGCCTTTCATAGAGCGAGCGCCCGGTGCTTTTCTTCTGATTAAGAACAGAGTCCATCCACGCCGCAGCCTGCGTTACCGACTCTGGCTTTGCCTTCGGCCCATCGGTGATGCCCACTAGAGTCCAGATCGGGCCAAATTTTTCTGTCCGTGACCGAACCCGGCCCGAGAGAAATTTGTGTCCGAGCCCGACACCGTTAAAATCTAATTTTTTCCTCATACTAATGACACATGTAGGCTACGTTTGTTAGTGTGGAAAGCCCTTTTTTTATTAAGCAACTGTAGGAAGGCATTCGGAAATGTCAACAGATGAGCACATCGGCGGACACGGGGCAACAAGCGCACGTTAATAAGCTGTTAAAACGTTCAATGGGTTAATCTCTCCTGATCGCTTCGTTTCCGACCGTGATCAGAAAACCAGGGGAGACTCATTACCTCCAGGGTCCACGTTATAAAATGAATAACCACTAACTCTGCTCCGGTTGCATCTACAACACGTCTGCTTCCTCTTTCTCTATCTCTCTTCTGCCTACTTACCACCTTAATGCCCTTAATGCCCACACTTGTTACTCGAGACCGCTAGCTACGTTTCTCTGACAGAGACTATGATTATTACTAAGCAACCAGGATGCATCTTCAACCACGCAAAAGATTAAAAACAAAACCGCGAAAATGGCCAAAATAGGTAAAAGTGATTGTATTTTCTTTGCCTTTTGTGTAATGTTTATAACCTAAAAACAATTTTAAATGAAAATACAGACTCTTTTAGGAAAAGTCAGGTACCAGCAGGGTTGTACTTTTATTTAGCAAAGTTATTACACATATAAATTTCTAAACGGTCAAAATGACCGTCCAGGCCACAGGGGTACCATCTAGCAGCATGTATGCTACTCAGCATTAATGGGCCACCTCTTTCTGAATTCCCCTATAACCAAGCCTTATTTATTTTTCCAAAAGCCAAGAAAAATCAAATGCACACAGCAAGTCTGCCAACTTTGCCACTGAGGCAGATATGCAATTAGTTTCATTATGAATGGTTTCATACTATAGCCTACTTTGGGTTTTGGTTTCCCTATGAAGAATGTCTTTATTTATTTTGTAGACCTACAGTTCCTCAAAAATACAGTTCAATCGAAACAAAATGAAAATATGGCTCATTGTGTGTGAATAGAGGTGAATAAATATATTTGTTTGTGTTGCAGCGAAGAGTCAGTTCCGTTTAATACGTAAAACATTTGGCGGCGGGACGGGGGGGGGTTCCAACAGATCTGCCCCCACTGCTAAAAAAAATCCTAGAGGAAAGAGTTTGAATGCACATAATTGCAAGGTTGCTGCTGAAAAGAGAGAGCCTGTTAGCTTAGCTTCAAGATTGCTGACATTCAACTCGCATCGGTTAATGGGGCGGGTTGAAAACATGCAGAACTAGCTAGCTGTAGTCTATAGCATCTGGCCGAGAAAGCCTCCGATGACGCAAAATAATGATTTTTGCGTCATCGGAGGGTTTTTTCCAGACACACAATACAGAGATCTCTCGTCTCAGGGGGACATGAGGGAGGCAAGCACGGTTATTTGAAAATACTACCAGGTTTCTACTGATAAGCTTAATGCTAATCGGTGAAGTATCCCTTTAAGCATCACAGTGGAGCTGTTACTCAGTTTACAAGTTAATCATCTGGATTAATGCAGATGATGCCCTTAAGTCCAGATCTTATAAATATTTGCAGTTGTGTCTTATGCATGGAAGTGTATCCATATAATCCGTAACAACACAAATTATTGCTAGAGACAAATGTTGGTAAAAACGTTTTAAAGCAACACTGTGTAACTTACTTTTTTTTTATTTGGCACCCCTACAGATTCAAGTGCAGTTAATTTCTACATCACTGTTATTAATATGGACAGCTGTACACATGCATTTTTTATGATTACATTACTTATGATAAAAAACGAGTGAGTCCACAACTTTGCTAACACAGCCAAACATCAAGTAAGTGCAACAACAACACATAACAAGACATAGCAAGCCAGCTATTACTGTCATAACCAGCTCGCAATCTGTCTTGCAGCCTTTTATTTCACGAATAACTAAAAGGCAGTTTGTTTACACTCTGTTTAGACTTTGTGCCTCAGTGTGGTCATTGTGCCATTAAAAGTAGGCCGCTAGTCTCATAGTTAACCTGCATTTTGCCTGGAGTGTGGTAACATAACGTATGACAGCAGATTCATTTTATGCCAGTTGTATTTTGTTACTACAACAACACTGCTTTCAATATAAGCACAGTCTTCCAGTAGCTAACAATCCTGACACAGCCCTGTTCTCTCTGTCTCAGACTCGTGTAACATCAGTGTATCATGACGCAGGAGCAGAGGCTCACAGGAAGAAGGTAAGGTTTTATCAGATCCCATAAAGTATAAATACATCTCCAAATGACAGGTAACAAATGCAAGGTATAACCACCAAATGGCTCCACAAAAATAAACCAGTTTACTGGCTCCTTGCTCATGTGTAAGCAAATATCACGTGTTTGCAGTCATCTTGTATCTACAAAAGGGCTACACCCTGAAGACGTCTATTTGTGCCAGTACACATGGGTTGTTACTCAGTTCAATCTTAACATACTAACAATTTCAATATGAAGAAGCCATCTAAATAAAGGCTTTTTAACTTCTTTTTTTTAACTGCTCTCATTATGTTAAAGTGGCACCGTTTGCACTCTGTATGCCATGTTACAAATTATGGCTTAATGCTTTAACTAAATTCTTTTTGGTTCTTTGTTGTGGCCCAGGTGGTTGTTGACGCAACGTTGGACCTTCAGCAGGAACAGTCCTGGGATCAGCTACGCTGTTTATACCGAGGACCATCCAGGGTAGGGACACTGTCTGTGACAGTTAAAGAACCTCCCCGCTTACATTAATTAATGACTAATAGCCAAACACATCACGGAAATGCTTTGTTTGTTTCCTGTCTGTAGAACGTGTCTCCAAAAGCGTCCTCAGTGATCACTTGTGATCGGATCTCATTTCCTCGGTCTTTATGCAAATAAACACGTACATCATTTACTTTTGCCTATATGCTGGTTGTGTGTGTTTATAATGTCAGTTGTTACTTTCACTTAAATCAAGTGAAAAATGTAAAGGCCCTGCCCACAGTCTGTCTGCGTGCCGACCATATACTGTAAAAGGGTGCCGACATAAGGAGATCTACAGACGGGCGGCAGGACGAAGATGAAGACACAACTTTCTGATTTCTTGATTTTGCTGCTTCATAATAAAAGCATTCATATGCCAAAATAACGGGGGACTCTTTTCTCTCTCTTTCTTCCAGTTGTCCATCCTTTCAGAACTTGCCCACTGCCGTAGCAATGAGAAGACAGGGCTTCTAATCCCAGCTCAACCAGGATCAGAGATTTTCCAACTTAAACTCTCTCCTCCACCCTTATTGGAAGAGTAGTACCATGACTGGTTGTGGATCCATGTTTTCTTCATTTGTCCAGACTTAAGTCAATGGGATTGGTTAAAGTCATTGCCCTAACTATTCTTCATCAGTGTCGGCTGTAGAATTTCCACTGTTTTTGTTGTTGTTGTGTGACAGTTGATATTGTATGTCTTTCAAAACAAATGGTTTAATATTGATAATATTTAGTCACCCTACTTCTACTGAATGTAGCTTTAATTGTATCCATTGTTTATGTACTACAGTTGGCTAACAATGTTGCTTGGTTTGCATGTTGGTGCCGGGATGTCAAAAGGTTGATCCTAACATAACTGCAAAGGATGTTGTGCCAATTATTTTGGCTAAGGAAATTATACTGAATGTTTATTTGTTTACAACCAGTAAAAAGACGCAAAATACTTCGCCTTTTAGGGATGTTAATATTAATGATAAATGACCTTTGTTGACCAAATCCAAAACTGAACAAATATAAACTACAAAATTAATTTTCAGGTTTTACCTTTTGTTGATGTTGAAGTTGAAGTTTTTAAAATCCGTGATCGGATGTTTCTTACTAAAAATGCACTTTTGGACTTGGGAGTTGTCGTTAACTGCTCTTCACTTTGTATGTCCATAGGTGTGTACTTTTGACTTTCTTTTTAGCAAAGAATCATATTTTCAGACACAGTTCTTTATCTTAAGAAGTGATGATTCAGAGTTTCATGTTCATCCAAGACTTGGAAGAGCTCTAACTGTCCATTACCCAACAGTCACTATGAGAAAATGTATGGTATCTTGCCTTGACAAAGCTGTCTATTTGGAATTCGCATGGCAGGTATTTAAGCATAACGGCCTTGTCCCAAAGTTTAGACGTCTAGCTATATGAAAAGCTAAACAATGCAACGTTTTTAATAAATGTAAATAAAGCAGCTAATATCAACGTAGACAAAATCATGAATGTACTAATTCACTTTTTTGATGATGACAAGGCAAAAGTAGTAAAGTTTAGTTTTCACAATGATTCATTGTAGGATTATGATATTATTGCAATATGTAAATCCACATTGACTCTTTATTTAACATATGGTTGGAAGAAGTAAAAATTTATCCAAAACTTTTTAGTTTTTAAAAATTATGACTTTTATTGTGTAATGTCAGAAGGACTTTAACTGTTTTGCCAGTCAAATTAACTTTAATGAGTGCATATTGAAATATTACATTGTTGGTTGGCAAAAAATGCATCTCAAAATGCATCAGATTGATGCTTTAAAATATGGAATATTTAAAATTTTCTTCCGGGGGAGCATGCCCCCGGACCTGCCTAGAGGCGTAATATCCTTCTCACCTTTTTCACCCCTGACCCGTTTTCATGCCTGTTCTTTGGTCTGAACTTGCTACTGCATACACAATGAGTGATACAGAGTGAAATTTTAAGTTGTTAATGACTTTTATTTGCTTAATTTTAGCTACGTTTACTTGAGGTGGCTAAAGGGATATTTTAGCTGGCTATATAAAACAATAGTCTAGCTAGAGTGAATGAGTGAAATACAAGAAATAACTAACCTATCCGAAGTTCTCTATTCTTTGCCATTAATATGGCATGCTATCTCTATAGTATTAAAAACAATATCAGTCGCCACAGAATGTTGTCACTGAAAACTAAATATCATAGTGTCACTGTTAATGCTATTGCATGATTATATCCTTCAATTTATTGAGCAGATGGATACTGGAAGATATATTTTGAGAGAGAGGGAGAGAGAGAGAGAGAAGCAGGAGTTTGGCAGGACAGCTGCTTCTGAGGGAAGTGGCTTGATTGAGGTCAGTAAATGGTCTGCAGCAGTGGTTCTCAAAGTGGGGTACAGGGACACCCAGGGGTCCTTGAGGGGATTCCAGGGGGTCCCCAGCAAAAAGTGAAATAACTTATTTTCACTATAATTCCATCCATTTAACAAAATGTTTCATAGAATTTCTGTAATAAAACATCTAAAAGCAAAAATCCTATCAGATGGGGACCCATGGACAAAATCGAATCAAATGGGGGTCCGTAGTCTAGTTTCTGTCCGTTTAGGGGTCCTTGATGTCAAAAAGTTTGAGAACCACTGGTCTACAGGGCTAAGAAAGTGTGGGGTGTTTTGTTTTCTTCTAACAACAGGCATTTGTTGGCAGGTCTAGGCACTAAGGCAAAGCCTAAACTAAATTATTTTATGATATTTATTATATATGCTATATTCTGACCAATTTAACTTTCTGCATTAATTTGCTGTAATAAATTAAACAATTATGTAGATGTAGATTTACAGAAATGTTGATTATGTGCATTGTCCTAATCAAATCAAATAAATCTTATGTTATAGGCTAGGCTATACATGAGCATACATACATATCAGTCCCTCCAGGAATTTGTGATGATGCGATCGCAACAATTCACGTGAATTCAACCAATCACCGTGGTTTTTATTTTTAAAGAAGTATGCAGAAAAAATCACAATCACTTTTTTTTTTTTGCAATTTTCACTGTCTCTCACAACTTCATTGCAACAAAAATACCAAAGACATTGCAACGTTTATCCTCTACCATGCAGTAACAGTAATTAATGTAATTAAATAGTCTTATTTTGACCTGCAACTTATCTAATAGAGAGAGGAATTAGGTGGTAGTACTTTACCACACATTTACATGAGCAGATGGATAGCATTTAAGTCATAGCCTACAGAATAACTCAGCAGGAGCACAGTCTGACCTAAGTACGTTCCCCCCATGCAGCTTTCATATATTTAAAAGCTAACATTAGAATAACGTAGGTAAGATTTTGCAAGGGAAAGTTTTGGAAAGCCTGGGGGCTAAGCCCCCCCTGTCTTTCAATCCTAGTGACGTACCTGACTTAAAATAAACCTCAAGAACAGCCTTTTTTTCACCTTCGTAACATTACCATTGTCACATTCTGTCTCAAAACAGTGCTGAAAAACTAGTCTATGCATTTGTTACTTCCAGACTGGACTACTGTTATTCATAAACAGCCCTTAGTAGAACGCCCTTATTGGGGAATTTAGTTATTCCCCAGAGTTAGAAGATTAGTAATACCCTTCTCATCTTCGGCGTGTGCGGTAGCGCCTGATCTGCTCCAGCATTAGCTTAGCCTAGCACAGATCCTGCAGGTGAATATGTCCAGTAATCCTACTTCTGCCAAATTAAAAAGATTAACGCCAACATGCTTCCTATTCACATGTTGTTTTTAGAGTCATAAGTTACAAAATTAACAACGTAACATGACACAGCCGTCTTCTAACCGTAAACAAACCGGGAACTATATTCTCAAACAGGCACGTTTGCGAAAGCATATCATTCCGCCCAAGTACTACATTCTTCCGCCTGAGAATATAGTTCCCGGTTTGTTTACGGTTAGAAGATGGCTGTGTCTCATGTTACGTGCTTTTTTGGCTACACTGTTGCAGACTCTTGCAAATCACAACATGTAAATAGGAACATGTTGGTGTTATTTTGCTCACTATTTGGAGCAGTAGGATTACTGGAACCATTCACCTGCCTGTTCCGTGATGGCGTTATGCCGCGTGAGCCGTCAGACAGCGTTACAGCATGCACGGAGATGAGAAGGGTATGTATCGACTTGTCTTACTCTGGGGGTTACGGTGAATAAGCTAAATTCCCAATAAGTCGGCGTGTTCCTTTAATACTCTCCAGCTGATCCAGAATGCTGAAGCGCATGTTCTGACAAGAACTAAGAAAGGAGATCATATTTCTCTGCATTGGCTTCCTGTAAAAGTAGAATAAAGTAAAAAAAAGTAGTGGAATTCTAAAGTAGAATGGGAGCCAGAGCCTTCAGCTATCAGGCTCCTCTCCTGTGGAACCAGCAGTCTGTGTTCGGGAGGCAGACACCGTCACCACATTTAAGAGTAAACTTAAAACTCTCCTCTTTGATAAAGCTTATAGTTAGGGAGTGAGGAGTTGCAGCGTTCGCCTAGACCGGCGGGGGAGGGTGTATAGCTTCAGACACGGCACCCCTTATTTTCTCTGATTCTCTTCATAGTCGTCAGATTCATCTACCAACCCTTATAGAACTGGCTCAGGGTTGCCTCGCACCAGCTCTTAATTATGCTATTATAGTTTTAGACTGCCAGGCGACTTCCTTCCTTTGACACACTGAGCTCCTCTCTCTTCTCTCTTTCCATCTGTGTGCATCCATGTGCCAGAAATGCTTGTTACTAACCTGGCTCTGGGGAGCTTATTCCCTGGAGTCCTCATGTTTTTTTTTTCACCCAGCAGTTTTCCTTGGATTAGGGTGGCATCTAAATCATGGTTGCAGCTGTCGCCGTGGTCCTGCTCCGTGCCCTACTATGCCCTGCTACACCCTGCTACACTCTGCAGTGCCCTGCTACGTCCTGCTACACTCTGTGACACCCTGCAGTGCCCTGCTACACCATGAACTACTACAACTACTATTTCTAGTCATAGTTCGTTTATCTTTATTGTGACTATTATTGCCACTGTTCATCACACCCCCAACCGGCACCGTCAGACACCGCCTACCAAGAGCCTGGGTCTGTCCAAGGTTTCTCCCTAAAAGGAAGTTTTTCCTCGCCACTGTCGCACTAAATGCTTGCTCTTGGGAGAATTAACCCCAACCAATCCCATAGTGGGATTCGTAATTTTGCGACCAGGAAAGAAGACGCCAGCTCTGGCCTTGAGTAAAGGAGGCCCATGCTGCTGACAAAATGGCTTATTACATCAGAGTGCGTGCCTTTGCTAATGGCTCTGAAATCATCCTGTCAGCCGCTAACGTTACCTGAATGGTCACCAAGTATGGTAAAGATATCTGTTGGTCCCAAAGTTTGCCATATGCAATTAAGTTAGATCTCATAAAGCAACTTTCTAAACAGCAGTCTGGTTACGGAAACAGTTCACTAATTTTTCAATCTAAGTTCAAGGTACATCTTGGTTTTATGCGGTTTTCTAAAACCAACCTAGCCAAACAGGCTTCTAAAATCATTACAATATGTTAACTGTTAGTGGAGCTTGATCTCTGCAAGGGATTCTTCACATATTTTGATATCTTAAGGGGTTTTCTTATCCTCTATGGCTTTACCTTTTCTTTCTTTTAATGCCATTGGTCTAAGAAATAATAAAAAAATGCAAAGCAGTTTTCTTATTTAGCAAGAAGTTTAAAGGGGTGATAGAATGATTATATAGGGTATTTCACACTGTTCCTTATGGTCTCCTAATGGGGTATGTAACAGTTGGGCTGAAAATGGCCTGGTTGATATTTTATTGGCCCTTATGCATCCCTGTGTTTTGGCCCTATTTGTAACAAGAGCTTTTCTTCCAAATATGGTATGGTCATGAATATTTAGATGAGCTGCGCGCTGATTGGTTGAGCGAATCGCCAATACACACACATTAGAAACGCGACAGAATCTCATATTCAATCCAGACACTGCAATGTTTCCTTACCAAATTCACTTCTGAGACTTTTTTATGCGAGAAATCAACTATATAAAGCTCAAATATGGGCCGTTTTACGAAAATGGATGGCTAATTGCAAATTTGGCAAAACTGTGTGTCGGAGTTCAGCTGCCTGTGTTGCTGCCTCGCCGCCCGGCCTGCTGTGAGCTGATTGAGCTCCGGCACGGCTGCTGCAACCCACAGCACCTCATACCCACGCAAAGTCACCGTTTGGGCTAAGGGACTAGCTCGAAACACTGCTGCCCTGACAGATCTCCAGGGCCTGCATCTCCTCTCTTCCTGCTAGCTAAATGGCCTGTATGTGAGAGTGAGAGTGAGAGCGCGGTCAGCGAGCTTGTTACACCAGCAATCTCTTACCACATGTTACACACATGTCACGCCACTTAGCTATACAACATACCTAAAGGTCTTATAAAGCTAACAACGGTGTCCGATTTCAAGTTAATGAATATTTGTGAGCTGTAAGGGTTTCGTTAGCTGCGACTGTCCCTGCAATCCTATGTGTACAGATTGCGGCTAGTTAGCTTCATTTTGGTAGTAATTCGAGTATATTTACAGTTTGAATTTCCTCACGCCACTTATACAACATCTAACTAAATGTTTTATAAAGCTAACAACGGTGTCCAATTTCAAGTTAATGAATATTTGTGAGCTGTAAGGGTTTCGTTAGCTGCGACTGTCCCTTCAATCTATGTGTACAGATTGCAGCTAGTTAGCTTCATTTTGGGTCGTAATTAGAGTATATTTACAGTTTTGAATTTCCTCACGCCACTTATACAACATCTAGCTAGTTAACTGAATGTTTTATAAAGCTAACAACGGTGTCCGATTTCAAGTTAAGGAATATTTGTGAGCTGTAAGGGTTTCGTTAGCTGCGACTGTCCCATCAATCCTATGTGTACAGATTGCGGCTAGTTAGCTTCATTTTTGGTCGTAATTCGAGTATATTTACAGTTTGAATTTCGTCACGCCACTTATAAAACATCTAGCTAAGTGTTTTATTAAGCTAACAACGGTGTCCGATTTCAAGTTAATGAATATTTGTGAGCTGTAAGGGTTTCGTTAGCTGCGACTGTCCCTTCAATCCTATGTGTACAGATTGCGGCTAGTTAGCTTCATTTTTGGTCGTAATTCGAGTATATTTACAGTTTGAATTTCGTCACGCCACTTATACAACATCTAACTAAATGTTTTATAAAGCTAACAACGGTGTCCGATTTCAAGTTAATGAATATTTGTGAATTCCAGAGGAATTCTAAGAGGAGGCTAGCTAGCTCTCATCGATAGAGCTCCATCCAGCCGCAGGCTCTATCAATGAGACTCACGGACAAGCGGCGTTTATTTCCCCAATCGTTTGTTTAAATAACTCAACACATTATAATTACACACATTAAAAGAGTAACTGGAACCTGTGGTAAGAGAATGATGGCGTAACAAGCTCGCTGACCGCGCTTTCACTCACGTACACCGGGCATTTAGCTAGCTAGCAGGAAGAGGGGAGTTGCAGGCCCTGGAGCTCTGTCAGAGCAGCGGCGTTTCGTAGTTCATTAGCCCAAAACGGTGACTTTGCGCTGTGTTAGAATATATTTGTGAGAGTAAGCTAACAGGATTGTAGAGTTCATGATTTTGACCTTGTTGTCTCGTTTCCCTGGGTTTTGAGAGGCCATCTGGTTCTACAGTGATTTGACATTACAAAAGTAGGGTGAGATAATGCCTGAAATGAAAAAGTCTCCTCTGATCAAGGGGGGAACAGGCAACAAGGTCAGTGTTTTGTAAGCGCGTGATATGTGACACAAAGTATAGTGGAATGACCGGACTCTTGGAGAACTCCGTAAGTTTGAAGGAGATTAAAAAACACAGAGGTTCAAATTTAACAATAGCAGTCTGTCTTTATGAGCTGGGAATGAGAAGTCGAGCATACGCTTTTGTATTTTGCAATATCATTCACTAAAGCTTTTTATTAACTTTAACTGGACGAATCCTGAGTCTTATTTTGAATCCTGAGTCTTTTCCTCTGATCTACCAGTAAACGAACACTATTCAGTGACCATAGAATTGGAGTCAGATTAGCCTGGCCTTTTAGAGCCAGACCGGTCATCGGTCACATTTTAGATTAAAATCTTACAGCTGCCAGCCGTTACTGAGCTCCATCTACCTCACAGCAGGCCGGGGTCAGTGAAGGAAGGCAGGCCAGGCGGCGAGGCAGCAACACAGGCAGCACCGGCCTCTGAAGTCCGACACACAGTCGGACAAAATTTGCAATTAGACATACATTTTCGTAAAATGGCCATATTTGACCTCTACATAGTTGATTTCACGCATAGAAAAGTCTCAGAAGTGAATTTAATGGTAATATAGCATATGAACAATGTTTGCAATTTCTGAGATCTGCACGACCTAGATTCAGAAGACTAACTGATCTCAGGTCAGTTGTGTAGCCTATGCAAATGTTGGGGCGTGACAAACACAGACTATAGCCAAATGAGGAGGAGCCGCAACAGTCGACGTCAACTATGGGGCTCGTTGAGATTCGCCCGTTTTCAGAGGCAGTTTCAAATAGTGAGATTTGCAGAGAAAAGAGGTGTCAATGGGATTTAGAGGTTCTATGTATGTCCTAGTTACCCACTAAACTGTCATTATTCAACTATGACAATGTAAAATCAGTTTTGCATTCTATCACCCCTTTTAAAATGATTTTTGTTTCCTACAAGAGTCTCACTGCACCAAGGATGATTTGCATTTTTGGAAAACTCAGTGGGGCAAGGATTTATGGGCAGCTCATGGTTCTGATAGGTCAGCTGGTGTCATGGTCTTAAAGGACAATTTTCCTGGAGAGATTATTCATCATTGCAGCGACCCACACGGTCACTTTATTATTATGGTGCTCTCTGTTTTTCAATAAACAATTATTATAATTAACATTTATGGGTACAATACTACTGAAAATGACATTTTGTTTCAGATACTAGAAAAGATTACACTGTACTGGTTGAATAAGTTCCCTAACTTTTTTGATTTTTGGTGGAGATTAATAATAATAATATTGTATTAAACAACAACTTAGATTTCCACCTAAGAGATCCAGCTTAACCAACTCTCATCTTATGCCTGGAGAGAAAAATCTCCTGCATCTAAATCATACACTTGGAGCTCCAAGGACCTTTCCAAACAGCCTCGACTTGACTATTGGCTTGTCTCTCAAAACATCGACTTGGACAATATTCACATTAATGTCCACGCTGCTCCCTTTTCAGACCATAAGGCAATTATCTTAAACAATAAGTTTTCCTTTATTCTGGATATTCCTAGAGCCTTGTGCTGGAAACTTAATAATAGTCTTCTTTTACATGCTAAAGTCATAATCGATATTACATACTTAATTAAGGCTCACTGGGAAGAAGCCTGTAGGAAAAAGTCTTTTAGTCATCATTGGGAGCTTCTAAAAATTGGAAAATATATGAGGTCCTATGGAAGCAATTTAGCCAAACGTAGACAACTTGAAGAAGGTAGGCTGTTGACTCAAATTGCATCTTTATCTAATAAGACTACTGAAAACCTTACTGAGGAGGAGTTACTGTAGCTTAGTGAATGCCAGAATAAGTTAGATGATATCTATAAACAGAAGGCCCAAGGGGCTTTTGTGAGGTCAAGAAGGAAGTGGATGGAGGAACGTGAGCAAAATTAATCTTATTTCTTTTGTTTAGAAAAATCAAAACTTAAAAATTCATCTTTAGATGCTCTAAAAATTAACTGTAAGCTTGTGAATGATCACAAAGAGATTGCTCCCTTTTTTTTTTTTTAAGTTTTATAGTAAACTTTATTTCCAATTTTTTAGAAGAGATAACATTTCAACTTCTAAACTTGATTAAAACTTGCAAAACAATTTCTGAAGACTATAGAGCACTTTGTGACAGCAAAATAACTCAAGATGAGGTTTTGAATGATATTTTGAAACTTAAAAATAAAAAATCTCCAGGCAATGATGGACTAATCACAGAATTTTATAAGAAGTTTTCTAATGAACTGACCCCTTTTCTTTTCAATGTCCTTTCTGAATATGCTGAATCTGGAGTATTAACATTAATACAAGGCCTTATCACTCTCATTCCAAAAGCCCCAAAATATGTACTTTTGATAGACAACTGGCAACCTATCTGTTTGCTAAATAATCTCTTATTCTGGCCAATATAATTAAAAAAACCTTAGCCTCTATAATTGACTAATCACAATCTGGCTTTATGTCAAACAGGCATATTGCAAACAATGTTAGACTGGTTCTGAATGTATTAGATTATTCTGAACTGATTTATGATAATAGCTTTGTTCTGTTTTTAGATTTGTATAAGGCCTTCGATTCCTTAGAACAAAAATTTATTTATCAATCACTTTCCAAATTTGGTTTTGGTAACTATTTTTGTAACTTAATTAATAATAATAATAATAATAATAATAATAATACATTTTATTTATGGGCGCCTTAGTCATAGCACTCAAAGACGCCTTACAGTTAAAACAAGCAAAAATACAGTTAAAAAGGCAAATATAATTAAAGCTGCAAGCAGCGTTGGACGGGCCCTAGCACCTCTGCACACATCGGGGTTACTGGCGGACGCCGCTCTTTGCAACCGTGCATTTGCGCAGCACTCAGACACTGCAAATTGTCACCAATGAAAAGGGAACTCCCTGCTGAGTTCAATGATACCTCATAAGACTCTATGTCCTACAGTTCATTAGCTGTGAAAGGGGGCGTGGCCAAAGCATAGGGTTCGGGGCAAACCTTTACCAATAAAAAAGGAAGTCTGTGCTGAATTCATTGATACCTCACATAAGACTCTACCTTAAATGGGTCACCAGTTATGAAATGGGGCGTGGCTTAAGATAGGGGGGCGGGCCAAACCATGATCAATAAATAAGGAACTATCTGCTGAGTTCAATGATACCTCACACAAGGGTCTACCTTAAACGGTTAAAATGTTATGAAAGGTGGCGTGGCCTGAGTAAGTGGGCGTGGTTAGTATAGGGTATCACATGTAGACCACACAATATAAGTTTCATGTAAATCGGATGATGTTTGTCATATAAGGCTGATTTCCTTTTGCCAGCGGGGGGCGCTTAGCCTGGTCCTACCAGATTCGTACATTTCATTTGTACAGAGAGTCTGGCCTCTCTCCATTGACAAGTGTTAACTTCCTTAAAGGCGGCTACTCTGTTGAAGTTTAAAACTATTGGATCTGCCCAGAGCCACTCTGGATCTGCCTTAACCAATCGCTAACGTTTGGTCGTGACGTATGTCATGCGCACGTGCAACAAGAGGGGAGACCGTCAATGCTATTAGCATTAGCACCGCTAGCGATAGCCTTAGCCAACTACTTCACCACTAACAGAACGAGCTGGAAAATCAAACTTTTCCCAAACCCCGTGGGGAGGAGGGCCACAACATCATGGCCACCAACAAAACTCAACAAAGATTGTTCTTGCTCAGGCTTTAACTTCTGGATATTTGGCGGCGTTGCCACAACGGACCGAATGGCTTCGCTCATATCTTTCTAGCGCAGGTCATCAACGTCATCGTTCTCAGCCACTCCAATGAAAATTGAGCGGAAGTACGTAGGCGGGGGGAACCAGGCTAGGGGGCGCTATGACCAAAAGTCATTATTGGCCTGTATGTGTACTCAGGCCTAGACTCTTGTTATATATATGACAATGTACACTGTAGTTACAGCCACTTTCTCGTTCATCGCTAAACACTCAAAATGGCCACCACGCCACGCCCACACCATTTGACGAAAAGTTTTTCTTTCGATAACTTTTCATCTTTAAGGTGTTGAGATGGTACAGACCAAATTTGAAGTCCATCGGATGAAATCTCTAGGAGGAGTTCGTTAAAGTATAGCACCTTGACTTTTAGGCCTACTTCCTGTTGCCACTAGGGGGAGCTATGACTTTGAGTCAATTTTGTCCGGTTAATGTCCTCAGAGTTAGAGTCTAATGAATCATGAAATAAGTTTCAATAAGGCCTTCACCGCTGTCGGAGCTCGGGCCCTAATTCAATTAAAACAAACACATTTAAAAGATTGAGATAGAAAATTTATTATCCATTATTTTTGATGGAGAGTGGAGTCATGTTGGGTAGGCCTTTCGGGAAAGGTGGGTTTTGAGGGAGGTTTTAAAGGTGGGTAGAGACTCTATGGTACGGATGGATAGCAGGAGGGAGTTCCAAAGGCGAGGAGCAGAATGGCTGAAGGCTTTAAACCCCATTGTGGACAGGCGGGCAGATGAGTGAAAAGCAGTGAGGAAGAGGAGGATCGGAGTGTTCGGGATGAAGTGTAGGGCTGAAGGAGTTCAGAGAGGTATGGATTAGTGAGATTATGGAGGGCTTTAAAACACTTTAACTACTTCAGTCACACTTAAATATGGTACCTCCCCCTGTTTTCAGGTAAGTTTGTCAAGGCTGTCCAGTCTCACCCAACTCCTCTCCACATTAATTCATGAAAGTAATATACAGGGTATTTATCTTGCTGGCAGACAAGTTACTATAAATCAGGTGGCTGATGACACCACACTTTTTTTTGAAAGAAAACCATATTCATATTGCAATTCAGCACATTCAATTATTTCATGCAGCATCAGGCCTTTATCTGAATGTTAAGAAGTGTGAGCGGTTATCCATTACACAGTCTGAACATACATTGTTATATGGCATTCCCATGAAGTCTCAGGTAATTTATTTAGGCATTGTGATAACTAAAATTAAAGATGAAAGATGCAATTTGAACTTTAGCCCCATTATCAATAAAACTCAGAAAAGATACAATCTTTGGCTCCAGAGAGACTTGTCATTAAGAGGTAGAACTTTATTAACAAAAGCTGAAGGTATATCCAGGCTAACATACGCTGCAATTGCTTTAAATGTTGATTCCTCTTTTTGTAAGTCTATTGATAAAATGCTATTCAAGTTTATCTGGAAAAACAAAAAACATTATATAAAAAATACTGTTATGATGAATACAACTGAATCTGGTTAATTTAACTTTTTAGATGTTACTACCCTGAACTATACCTTTAAAGTCATCTGGATTAGAAAATGTCATTGTAACCCAGAATCCATTTGGAATTCTATTAGCTTGGTCTCTTATTGCCAAACATGGTTTCTCTCCTCATAATTATCTCATATGGAATAACAGTGACATATTCAAAAACAAATCATTATTTTTCCAGAGTTGGTTTCACAATAATATTCTATTTGTCAAACAGTTATTCAATGCAGATGGTCTTGTAATGAATTACTCTGACTTTTTGTCCTTCTTTAACATCCCTGTCACCCCAAAAGAGTTTGCTATTGTAATTTATGCCATTCCAAAAGGTGTGATGATGTTATTTAGCAGTAACACTGAACCACTTCCTTCTCGTCTGTCGTCATTGAAGGACACAACAATAGGGAAAATGTCTTTTACTGAGCCCTTCAACCCAAAACAGAAGGATCAGATCCCTCTTTCAAAAGGACATTGTCACCATCCCATATGTTACCCATTACTGGGGAAGATGTATTTCAAATATCTGGTGGAAAAATGTTTTGACTTTATCTTCAAGATATTTAATTACAAACAAACCTCGACATGTCTGTTTTAAACTTCTTCATCGGTGCTATCCAGCAAAACATTACTTGCAAAGACTAAAACATGACAGCTCTTTCTGTGGAGTTGATCGTGAAACAACTATGCACGTATTTTGGAGCTGTACTTATACTGTCACTTTTTGGAAAGACTTTGCCCAATATATCTGCTGTAACATTTCTGTCAACTTTTCTCTTCTGTACAAAGATGTGCTGTTTGGTTTTTATGATGTCTGCATTCTAGAACAAAAACAGTATTACATCATCAATCTTTTCGTTATCTCGGCAAATTTCACATTCACAAAAGTAAATTCTGTAACAGAAAACCTCTATTTAAAATCTTTATGAATGAAATGCTACAATACATACAAACTATTCAGAACTCTAGAAACCCTAAAGCCTTAAAGACTCTTGATATTTATAAATTTCTTAATTGAATGAACTGCTAAATTATTTAATGTATTTTGTTTTTTACTCTTTCATAGTTTATGTACCTCCTCACCCCTGGAATATATGTGTTTTGGAATTTGTCATTGTACTTGATTTGCAAAAAAGATTAAAAAAAATCTTTGTAACTGCCTTCTTTCTACTGCTCTACATGGGATTCTTAATACATCCATGATTGGAGTCCGCTAGATGGCGGTAAAGCATCTGTAATTTGGTTTGCCAACCACCAATAAATCCAAAGAAGAAGTAGAATAAGTCAAACGTGTATCAGCTGAGCTGGCTGTTGATGTGAAAACTCTATTTAATAGTACGTGATTTTAGAGCATAAGAATAGATCATTGGGATGGAGAATGACATCCTCGTCTCTCTTGAAGATTTAGGGTAAGTTAAAAAACGTGATAGGTCTGCCTTTGTATGAAAATTATGTGCGAAAGCTGGCATTCCAATGACCAGCCTTGCCAATCTTTCCTATTTTAGCCACCAGCACATTAACGTTACAGTGTAGCTTGCTTTAGCAAAACGGCTAACTTGCTGTTGTAGCTAACGGTTATTCCAGTCTGACGTTGATGCATTTTTTGATTGCTATGTATGTGAACCATAGCTATCTTGTCGTACCGGTATTAATAGACCTACAGACTGGTTGTAATTCTGTTGTGCCACAAGCTGCGTCAGCAGAAGCTGCTTCCGTCATGATTTATATCAGGCTAGCTCCAACACATTCCTTTCTATTAACCAATTCTAGCCCCACTTTCTAAAAATAACAGCCATGATTGATTGAAGTCTTTCTTGGTTAATTAGCCTACTATGCTGAAATATCTTGTAGCTTCTCACAGGTCAGTAATGTCCCTCGCTCTGTTTATTGAACCAAGGCTCAGTATTGTTTATCTTTACTGCCAAGCTGTAACGTTACTGATAAGGGTAGTTGTGTAATATGTCAGATTGAATGTTTTTTATGTCATTTATTAGTTACTCTTCTTTTTTTATATAAAAATATATGTAATGTTATTGTTTTATTTTAAATGTTCGAAATTAAGTAAAAAGAAAAATGTGTTCTGTATGAACTATGTATGTGTCACTGTAGGTACCAAGGCCCTCTGTTGGAGGAAGGAGCTCTGGATTCTGCTGTGAGCAGAGGAGCAGCTTCCCCTGAGTTTACTAAGCTGTGTGCCTGGATAGTCTCAGAGCTTAGACTCTACTGCAAGCTGGAAGAGAATGTCCAAGCCACTAACTGTAAGACATATTTTATCACTGTTAAGTAAAGTTGCTCCTGCTGCAAAATTATTAGAACAATTTGAATAGTAACAGAAGGGATGCACTTCCAATGATTCTACTAGTATCTTTACATTTTCTTGCAAGCTAAAGATTGATGACGATTGCAAAGAAGTGACAAAATTGAATATATGCTTGGCACATGCTATTGGGTTTTGTGGGCTATTAAGTAATTAGATTCAATTACTTGAGGAGAGGGTGGTATTGGGGGTGGGGTCTTTGGACATTTTTAATCGCTGTTATCTCAAATTCCGCAGTGAGGGTTTCTGTTTGATTTCTGGGGCTTTTCATTTCAAGATGGATAAGTTTGAAGGATATTTCATTTTTTTCTTTGTTTTCTTCTTTCTCACTTTATTGAATTCTAACATTATTTTGTTATAGTTCAACTGAGAACATGACACAAATACTGATAAATATAAATAAAACTGAAATTAATAAGTAAAATAAGGAGATCTACATGTGAGTAAATATTTTGCCAGCCGAATCAAATTGTTTACAGGATATTAAACCTTTTGTTTCATTATAATAAATTTGTTGTTCCAAATATTTGACTCTTTCTTATCAGGGATTGTATAAAGGCGAATAAGTATGTCAATGAATATTTGATATGACATATGAGTTTACAATTACAATTCTTCCTCGGCATTGAGAAGTTGCATGTTTGGTCTATGGGTCTATCTTCCGGCAGCGCAAAATAAAACATGCACATCATTGCTGCTGGAAGAATTCCTACGGGAAACACTGTGCTAACACAAATACTGTAGCTGGCTGTATTTCTTAAATTGTGAGATTTACCCAGCCTGTCTTGACATCATGTTTGGTGTGTTTCTCCTTCTAACCCTGCCAGGTCCGAGCGAGGCAGAGGGCTTCCAGCTGGAGATGAGTGGCCTGCTGTCAGAGCTCGCCTGTCCTTACTCTATCCTCACCAGCGGAGACATCACCCAGAGGTTCCTCAACAGGACCGACTGTCTGCTGCTCATTAGTATGATAACAGCACTTAGCAACATCTCAATTTCAAACACAACCCTAAATCTTTTATTTTTATTTTTTTAAGAAAAGCATTGCTGCATTAATCTGTGAGGTTAAAGTCTATTGCACTTTATGTGGACTGTTGTACCACACCCATCTATGATGGTGTTGCACTGTCATCAGGGCTTGAAATACTTTTTTTCTGTGTACATGCACTGTAGGGCTTTGACTTTTACCCAGAAATCATATTCAAAGTTTGTTTGATTAATATTGAAATATATTCAAAAGATTTATTAATAATATTTTGACCATTTAAATGCCTTCAGACCTATATTTTTATCAAACTTAAGTTGTATATGTTCTGTCCACCAGAGGGCAGTGTTTCAGTCAATGTCAATAGGCAGACAATGATGTTTTCAGAAGAAAAACACATTGTTAAATATTGTTAATATTGTTAAAAGTCAGACCCTGGTTTAAACACAAACAGTATGCTTTCGACAGGAAGTTGGGAGCTTTCACCGTAGCCTATGTAAGTGGTCTGATGTTTATACTTGTGCACTGGTTTGTGCGTTGAGCTGGTGTGTGTGTGTGTGGGGAGTGTGTGTAGAGTGAGAGAGTGACGGTGATTACTGGTAGCTTCAGGGTGAGTAGAGTCATAGCGAGAGAAACAAAGTGTCTCCCCTGTTCTTTCTGACCACGGTGGGAAATCTGTAGCAGGAAAAGTTAACCCTCTCCTTGATTTCATGTTGTTTATGGAGAAGGAGAACCAGGAAATGAGTCGGGGGGGGGGATGCAAGCCATGGCTGAGAGACGGAGTCAAAGCCCTAATGCACTGTTGCATGTACAAAAATGTTTGAACCTGCACCCAAACACTTTTTTACTGCGCCGTTTGGTATATTTGTCCCAGATATGTCCTCCTTTCTCTGTACTCTGCATGGTCGGATCCGACTAAAAGAAATCCAACATTGTCCGCTGAAACACATTATTTTTTTATGTAATCAGTTCAGTTTCTCAAAAACTGTACAGTAAAATACCTTCAAATGTTACATGTTTATAATTGGAGTCATCCCTGGATAATATTGAAAAGTTCAGCAAACTTCTGAAGAAAAACATTTATTAATTTATGAGAGTTTAAAAATAAGGACAGTTCTAATGTGTTACAACATCATTTGTAGTTATGTGCAGTGAAACAAGTTATGGTCCTATTCAGGAACATTTTGAGCAGAAATCCATTGTGCTTCTCAGAAAACCTAATATGGAACGTCCTCCTCGCTGTCATCTGCTGTTGTGAATGTATATAGACATATAAAAATCTAGACTGAATATAACACACTTTTTCAAACGTATTTTCAGGAAAAGAAAAAAAACTGTCACGCGAATGCGGTATGTCCCCTTGACAATTATAAGCACCCTCTCCCAGTTTTTTCTTATTTGAAGCCCACACAACTGTTTACAAAAACTGATGTGCTGCGTTGGGAAATAGAAAAGTCATTATTTTAGCTTAGTGCCATCCCCTAGTTTAGTACAATATTCCACTACCACACTTCAAACTTTAGCATCACTCTCACAGATTGTTTACTATGTTCATGTATGTTGGCGTCCTGCAGTGGTGGTAAAGACAAAACCTTCTATGATCGCACGCTACTTCACAACATCACCAAACTTTGTCTTTTGATATTGTTTTTATTGTGAGAACCCTATCGGCAGAAAATTACATATTGTGCGTTTAAGTATTCTAGTGAGCAAACATTCACAATTCCCCAGACCCTGGAACTGACACACATAAATGGAATACAGCCATTAACATTTTAATTGACTATGGTTGTGCTTTTCCCATCATAACATTTTGACATATCTGCTGTCAAAAGCCTATACACCTCTTAAAACTGGGAAAATCGTATTTAGTAATTTTTCCGTTTTAGACCATGACTGAAAGTGTGTCATTCTATGCGATGATACACTACCTTCACTTGGGGAAACGTAGGCATTGTAATCCAAGAAAAAGTGAACGACTGACCTGGTAACTTTGAGTAGTACATTGTCAAATAATGTGCTGTTTTAAGCTAAGTTTTTGTAAGTTGATATGACTTGTTTCACTTTTCTGCTGGTGCTTTTGGCTTTCTCTCATTCAATAGTGGTTAAAGGGCATTCAGCATAGTGTTGGGATGATTAAATGTTTAATTTTTCACCATACAATAGGCTTTTCATACCACAGATATTGTGTCTTGTCAAACTCAGTTGTAACTAATGATGTTAATAATGGCTACAAGTTGGTATTGAGGTGTATCCATGTATTGTGCATTCTGGCTTACTACTACAGTAATATTAGAACAAGCAGTACAATTTAAAATATATCCTTTGACTGCAGCCTCTGTGGAACTGCTCAAACTGCAGGTGGATTTCCTGTATGCCCCACCAAACACAGCTGAATTTCATAACCCTTAATTACATTTCTGGTGACTTTTATTTGTTCTTTTGTGCTAAGCTAACTTCTTGAGCCAGATAGCATTTTAACTGTTTAAATATGACTCTGAAACCTAAGCATCCTAGAAATGTAACCAGTCCAATTTTTATTTTTATTTTGTCTTTGAAGCCTTTCTGGTGTCTGACTTGGAGGCATCAAGGATGATCCTGGTAAATAAGCCTGAAAAAAAAACCCAGGATTCAGGCAGCCCCATGTTCCAGGAACTGAAGGGCATCTGCATGGCACTGGGCATGTCCAAGCCTCCAGCAAACATCACCATGTTCCAGTTCTTCAGTGGAATTGAGAAGAAGGTCTGTTGACAGAGATATGATGTGCTCTCAAAGAAGGGTTAAACATGCATTTCAAGCTGGCCATTCTTTAAATTCCTGACAATAGATACCGAAAAACACGGTGTACAACCACAGTGCAAAATTTGGATTGCAATGTGTCCCCTACCACTGAATCTGTGGATTGTTTAACTTTAAACTTCCTTCTAGGAGCTGCAAACCCAACTTTAAAACTTCATTTGTGAATCCATTTTCAAAAGAGTTTCTGTCCTTACAGTAAAGGCCTATTTTAGTTGGAATGATGTGACCTCAACATAGAATAATAATAATGATAATAATTTGCAATAAATATTGTCAGCAGGTTCAGTCCAAACATATGTCATGTTTAGTCACAGTGTGAGAAGACATCTGGTTGTACATTTCTGCTTTTGTCAGTGTGGTTCAGTGTATTGTATCTGCTGTTTGATTGTCTATTCATGCAATCATAATACACACATCTGCACGTTGTCCCTTTTTTCATAGCTTAAAGAGGCCATAAGTAGAGTCCCACCAAATCACGTAGGAGAGCCCTTGATGAAGAAGGCCCTTGGACCTGTTCACTTGGTAAATACAGAAAAACAAAGAAATATAATATACTTGAGTAACACTGCATGCAAGTGAATAACTGTTAAATTAATTTTCTCTTTTCTTTTTTCTCTTTTTGTCAGGAAAAAATTGAAGCTATAAACCAAGCACTTGTAAATGAGTATGACGTGAGAAGAAAAATGTTGTTGAAACGTCTTGATGTGACAGTGCAATCTTTTGGTTGGTCTGACAGAGCAAAGGTATGTGGAAACTTGGTATCCTTCTAAATCTGAAAATGGGGCACTATGCACTGGAGCAAGAATAAAGCATTTTAGACAGGAAGTATTTGTACACTTTGTGTTTGTTTGAGCAAAAGTTAGGCATCTTGTCCATGTGGGTTTCTTCTTTGCCCTGCTGAGGAGGGAAAGGAGTTATTGAAAAGGAGTTTAACATGGAATGGAAAAGTAAGAAAGGAAAACGCATCAATGCATGTAAACAATTAAAACATGTTAAGTGTTTCTGCAAGAATCTTTTACAGGGCTGCAACTAACGATTTATCAATGAATCTGATAATCATTTTCTTGATAGTTTGGTCTATAAAACATGAAAGGTGAAAAATGTTATATAGCTCAAGGGGATGTCATCAAATAGCTTATTTTGTCCAACCAACAGTCTAATGCCTGGGCCACACTGCCTACCTGAGCACCGCGTGTGCGTTGCTTTTATTTGGTGACATTCACAGTTCTCAGCAAAAATAGACGGCTAAAAGGATCTTACGTCAGTCACAATTTCAGTGTCAGTATCTGTAGAATATGTTACGGACTGAAAGAAAATATGAGGGTGTTTTTTCTGCCTGCAAGGCGACTTTGGAGGCAAAAAACACTATCGAGCCTCCGGTTTGTTTTTAACACTTTAACACTGTTAATACTGTTATCACTGTTATTTTAACACTTACTGTTTCAGTGTAAAAATTAAAACCCTCTAGCGTTTCTGTGGACAGAATCTTAACCTCTTCTGTAATGACATAATGCAATTAAACATTCTATTATAGCTGACCATTATCAAAGGCAATCTCAATGTAAACCAACAGTGTCTCTGTGTGGACACACAGTTCAACAAGGTTGTCGTCATTATCAGGTAAAGCTAGGCAGTGTGGCCCGGGCATACAATTGAAAGATTCACAGTATACTATAATGTGAGAAATCCTCAACAATTGTTCTTGTTCAACTACATGTGAAAAATGTTGTAGCAGTGCTTCTGCATGCCTGTAATGGAAACTGCTTTCTGCTTTCTTTTTTTTAGTATTGTGTGTTTGGATTTCTGCAATTTGAATGAATAAAATTAAACTTTATTTTCGTGCCATACCATTAAAATGGTCCTTCCCAAATGGACTACATGACTGCTTCCGATGATTGACATTAATGTTCCAAAAAACAAAACAAAAAAACAGTGCTGTAAACCACATACTGTACACTTGATGTATTGCTTTCCTAAAATGAATAAGACTTCCTTTTGTATGTCTTATTACAGACGCATGCTGATAAGTTGGCCAAAGTTTACAAGCCACTCCGTTCTGCTCTTGGCACCAAAAGCAAAATCTCTTCTGCCCACCTTCTTGCTGCTCGACAAGACTTCTCCAAGATCCTACGTACAAGCAGTGGCAAGATAAGAGAGAAGACTGCTTGTGCCATAAATAAGGTAGGTTAAACACAGTTTAGTCACAACGCTATTTTCTTTGTCATAGGTTATTCAGACACTGTTTTTATCGTGTTCTCTGTTTATAAGTGATGTGAGTCCATGTTCTTATGACTGTTCTGTATCCTTTAAACAAAAGTTTAGCTTTTTGATGTTTGATAAAACTTGCAGGATAAAGCAGATGTTTAAATTAATCTTTTCCACGTCTGTGTGTGGGGGGAGGCCGAGGACAGGGAGGGGCTAGACAGAGCTTGCTTTTCAAAATGTCTAACTCTGCCTTTTAATCAGAAAAATATCTAGTTATAGATCCAAAATAGAGTAGGATTAGGATTTATTTTCAATAAAAAATGTTATACTTCCAAGAACTATACCCTCCTTCAGCAATCCAATGAAGGAAGCCTGTAAATGGATATTTTGCTGATTTAAAACCAGCTCTGTGTCATGGCACTGTGTTTAGATGAAGTGTTTGGCTTCACTCTGTGGCGCCAGTGCACAGAGCTCCTTTTGAGCTACTTGGCTTGCAGACTTCCTTTTAAACCGTTTTGTTTTAAAGTGTGTCTTTTTTTCCAGGTTCTAATGGGCCGAGTGCCAGACAGGGGAGGCCGACCCTGTGAGATCGAGCCTCCTCCCCCAGAGATGCCCTCCTGGCAGAAACGTCAGGATGCTCCCCAGGGCGGAGGACACTATGGTGGGAGTGGGCACGGAGGCGGCAGGGGGGGCTACGATCACTACTCCCAAGGTGGCCGTGGAGGATATGAGAGAGGAGGCGGAGGAGGACATGGAGACAGGGGAGGTAGAGGAGGAGGCGGCAGAGGGGGGAAGGTACAGGGAGGCTGGGTAGATGGAGGAGGGAGAGGCGGTTACAACCAGGGCCACTATCAAGATGCAGGAGGACATCAGGGGGGAGGAGGGAGAGGTGGTTACGGAGGAGGAGGGAACAACCAAGGAGGCTTCCAGGACCCTGGTTACCATGGAGGAGGAGGAGGAGGAGGAGGAGGAGGTGGAGGAGGCAGTTCCCATGACAATTACCAAAAAGATGCAGGTTGGCATCAGGAGAGAGGTGGCGGTCGAGGAGGTCGTGGGGGTAGGGGAAGAGGAGGCCGAGGTGGTGGAGGAGGAGGAGCAGGACAAGGAGGAGGCTGGGGAGGGAGAGGGGGCCAGAATTTTAACCAAGGAGGACAGTTTGAACAGTTCTTCCAACATGGCGGGCAACACTACAACCAAGCTGGCTTTAATCAAGGCAGGCAGTACACTAGTTGAAGACTCAGTAAAGGGCATCGCAGCAGAGTCTACTCAAAGATCGACTCCTTAACATGTGTGAACAGATTTTAACTGCCTTATCATACAATTTAGAATTTTCAGCATGGTTGAAAGTTGACATAAATGTTAAATGATGATCTAGGAGATGCATACCATATGTTTGGGAATTATTGTTTTAGTACGGAGGGCTGTAATGTAGTCCCTAGCTTTTTCATACTGGTGGGGTAATGTTTTCTCTTCCATGTCAACACTGTAAATGGTTAGTCAATTAGTTGGACTCTGCTGTTTTGACCTCATTTTGACACTTAATTAGCCTTATGTTGTTTTTTAAAAGACAGAAAAAGGGTCCTGAGATTTCAGTGTTGGTGCACCTACTGTGTATCTGACCTTTAGAAGCGCACCTTCAAAATCCTTAAGTTTCATTGAATTTGGCAATTACTTGAAAACATCTTCATCTTTCCAGTCTACATTTTGTTTCAGTAGATTTGACTGGAATCTCCTTTGTTACTTATTTAAAATGCCATATTGTACTACTCATGGAAGATTGTGTGGATACAAATATGGATGTTGGAAGGTTTGCATGGGTGTGTGTGAATGAGCAATAAAATCTGAAATGAGAACATTATTACTTTGTGGTTGAATTGGCTTTTGTAGGGAGGGGTGGCCCTTATTTAAGGGGAATGGTCGTCGTTTAAAATGACAATGTGTTTTTACACCAAAGGGGCTCTTTTTTCCCAGTATTAATGTGTAAGGTAGGGTTGATTAGTTATTCAAACAAAGAGAAATACTTTACAATTCACTTACTTTATTATTTTTTTTTTAGCTTTTATAGGCTAAGGTTAACAGGCAGGCAATGGATTTCACCCTTGGAAAATTTATGAAATTGAACATGTTTGAAAATATTGGTTGGTTGGCAAAAAACATTTTTTTAAACAAGAAAATTATGTTGATTTAAGAGAATCAGAAACCACTATTATAGCCTTTTAAACAATGATAGGCTTGCCCAGCTTGTTAATAGCCAGTGTATGTTTATTTTAGCTTCCAGTTTGTTAGATGGCACCAACATTTGGTCTAATCATAACTGGCCTGGCAACCCAAAAGCCAAGGTTTTGCTTCCAGATTTGTGTGCTGACTTATGATGTGGGGGTCTGGGGTAATTCATTTCCTGCATTTTGGTGAATTTGTATGCACCTATTTCTACCTTTTTCTGAATACATATGCCTGAAATATCTTTATGTAAAGGGAAACATTACAATCCAAATATAAAAACATAATGGAAAATATTGCAGTAAGGCTGTCAAGCATTCTGTATTGCTTTCATCTATTTATTCTCCTTTAGATCGACTTTTCTCAGCACACATGTAGCTTAGGCATCATTTATTCTTCCCTCTTTTGCATCTTTTGTTGGGGAAGTAACCTCCGTAAATGTGCATATGACAATTATTCACCTCAGTGATACATTATTAATTTAATTTATTAATGAACCCCTGAACTGTAATATTTCAGATGTTTGAGCAAGATTTCTGCTTGCACATTCAAAATATAACTCATCCGTCGTGATATTTTGTGAAAAATAAAGTTATAATAAGCTATTAGCCTACAAGAATAAAGTCACTATATTTCAGAAAATAATCTACCTGCACCGTAGTCTGCTGAGCATTACGTGATTGCTCTGCTGATATGGTAGATCTCAGAACTTCTGACAGACACAGAGCCCCGTTTGAGACGTTTAGGGAAGTGGCTGTACGCTGCTCTACATCGGTGGTGGAAACCCGAAACTTGTGGCAGAAATGCACGGAGCACAAACGCGACACATCTGCCGCAGCATGTCGACAGTAGAGCGCGTCCATAAACCTGAAGCTGCACAGCTTTTTACAGTGAGAATGGACAGTTATTTGTCTGTCAACTTTTCAAAATACATTCGGGGCTGAATGTTTGATGCTGAAGGAGACGGAGCTGAGATCCGGCAGGGTGTGTTGTGGACCTGAGGAGGCGGTGCTGCGCTTGGCCCAATTTAACCTCTCTCTCTATATATATCCATCCATCCATCCATCGTCAACCACTTATCCCGCGCACAGGGTCGTGGGGGGGCTGGCCAATCCCAGCATACGTCGGGCGAAAGGCGGGGTACACCCTGGACAGGTCGCCAGTCCATCGCAGCTCTCTATATATATACAGAGGTTAAATTATATATATATAACAACATATAAAGTAATGGTGCTGTGGTGACCCACAAGTAAGACTGAAAGAGACATTCACCAAGGGACTGTACCTTTAAGGGAGAGGTGTTATGATATACGAGTTCCGGATTAACGTTGTGTGGCCGCTGTTGTTCTCATTCGCTGTACAGTGTTATATACTTATGGAAGTGGAGAGTAAAGCTGACTCAACGCATCTCAGTCTCTTGTCTCCTCACTTATTGCACTCCACATTGGTGACCCCGACGCACGTTGGATACGGCTGAATCATGTTGAACAACGACGGTGGTGAGAATGCTACTACTGCGGCGCCGGCCGCTGCTAGCGGCGCAGCTAATGTCAGCGCTATCTACGCTGCCACCATCAAGTTACCGGACTTTTGGCAGCACAACCCACGGCCGTGGTTTCAACACATCGAGGCACAGTTACAGCTGAGAGGAATAATGCAAGATGTTACAAAGTATTTCCACGTGGTATCGGTCAACGACAGCCAGGGCTATGGCGCTGTTAGAGGCTCCTCCGGCTAACGGCAAGTACGACGCGCTCAAAACATTCCTGTTGAAACTCTTTGAACAGAGCTGGAGAAAGCAGACCGCCTGCTGTCCCTGAACGGCCTTGGTGACAGCAAGCCGTCCGAGTTAATGGAGAGGATGCTGGCTGTGGAGGCAGACAGGATTTTCCTTGCCAACCGGCAGCAGTTTGTCCATGTGCTGCTGCCCCCCCAGCACACGTCTGCCCTGCTTCCACCCACGGAGGACAGCCCAGACACCGCAGCTGCTGTGACGGCCCGCCGACAGCGTGAGGACGGGTGGTGTTATTATCATTCCAGGTTTGGGGCTAAGGCCAAGCAGTGTTGCCAGGCAGTTTTGGAGCCCAAGGAAAAGCCAGGGCCGGCGCTCATTAGCAGCTATGGGCGCTGGCCGTGACCGCAAGCTGTTATTCGTCACTGACACCTTGTCCGGCCGGCGGCTGCTGGTTGATTCTGGGGCTCAGCGCAGCATCCTGCCGGCGAAGCCTGTGGACACCATGGCTGGCGGGCATGGCCCCCCGATGGACGCCGCCAACAGCACGCCCATTCTTACCTATGGCACGAGGTATGTGGAAGTGTGTTTCGGCGGGAGGCGTTTTGGCTGGGACTTCGTCATGGCCGCCGTGTCTACGCCGCTCCTGGGGGCGGATTTCCTCTGTGTGTACAGACTGTTGGTGGATGTTACAAACTGCCGCCTGATCAACGCCCTCTCTTTTGCTTCGTACCCCTGCACGTTGGGAGGGGTGGGGGCGCTTTGTTTGTCGAACACACTTGCCACCAGGGACCTGTATCAACGCCTGCTTGCTGAGTTCCCTGTTATCACCACGCCCACGTTTTCATCGGTGGTGGCTAAGCATGGCGTGGAGCACTACATCACCACGGTTGGTCCACCAGTCTATGCACAAGCCCGGCGCCTCGACTCGGCCAAGCTCGCGATTGCCAAGGAGGAGTTCGCCACCATGGAGCACCTCGGCATCATGCGCCGCTCCAACAGCCCATGGGCTTCCCCCCTGCACATGGTGACCAAGGCTGATGGTCAGTGGAGTCCCTGTGGTGATTTCCGTCGCCTGAACAACGCCACCACCCCAGACCGGTACCCAGTGCCGCACATACATATACATATTAGGGGCGGCTGTGGCTAAGTGGTAGAGAGGTCGCCTGCCAATCGGAAGGTTCGATCCCTGGCCCTGCAGTTCCATGCCGAAGTGTCCTTGGGCAAGACACTGAACCCCGAGCTGCGCCATCGGAGTGTAAATGTGTGTGAGTGTTTATCTGATGAGCAGGTGGCACCTTGTACGGCAGCCTCGGCCACCAGTGTATGAATGTGTGTGAATGGTGAATGGTTCCTGTACTATGTTAAAGCGCTTTGAGTAGTCGTTAAGACTAGAAAAGCACTATATAAAAACCAGTCCATTAATACAGGACTTCTCCGCCCACCTAGCCACAATCTTTTCGAAGGTGGACCTGGTGCGCGGTTACCACCAGGTGCCCGGCCACCCACAGGATGTCCCCAAGACAGCAGTCATCACACCCTTTGGCCTTTTCGAATTCCTACGGATGCCTTTCGGCCTCAAGGGTGCAGCACAGACGTTTCAGCGCCTCATGGACTCTGTGCTGCGGGACATGCCGTTCCTGTTTGTTTACTTGGACGACAGTCTTGTGGCCAGCGCGTCCGCAGACGACCACCTGACGCATCTCCGGCAGCTGTTCGGCCGGCTCAGTGAGCATGGTCTCATCATCAACCCAGGCCAAGTGCGAGTTTGGCCGGTCGTCTATCAATTTCCTCGGCCACCAAGTCACCCCGCAGGGAGCCACCCTCCCTGCCAAGGTGGATGCCGTCGCCGGTTTCCCACGCCCATGCACTGTGAAGTCCCTGCAGGAGTTTCTGGGCATGGTGAACTTCTACAACCGCTTCCTCCCCCATGTGGCCCAACTCATGCGACCCTTGTACGACGCCTTGCGGGGTCGGAGGCCGGCAGATGTGTTGGATTGGTCCCCAGCGATGACTGCTGCTTTTGATGCTGCCAAAACTGCGCTGGCCAACGCTGCTCTGCTGGCGCATCCGTCTCCTACCGCCCCAGTTGCTCTTACTACAGATGCCTCTGATTACCCCGTGGGGGCTGTGTATGAACAGTGGGTGGGCAGAGCCTGGCAGCCGCTGGCCTTTTTCAGCAGGAAGCTCCGTGACAACGAGAGGAAATACAGCGCCTTCGACAGGGAGCTCCTGGGTCTTTTCCTCGCCACCCGTCATTTCCGTTTCCTGTTGGAAGGCCGGCGATTCACGGCTTTCGTTGACCATAAGCCGCTGACGTTCGCCATGGCCAAGTCTTCGGAGCCATGGTCTGGTCATCAGCAGTGTCAGCTCTCTGCTCTCTCAGAGTACACCACAGACATTCAGCACGTGGCTGGCAAAGACAATTTTGTCGCCGACTGCCTCTCCCGAGCCATCGCTGGGTCCGTCCACTTGGGCCATGGCTGAGGATCAGACCGCGGACTCAGGGGTGCAAGCCTACAGGACGGTCCCCACGGCGCTGCTCATGGAAGACGTGTTGTTTGACACAGCCAACGCTACACTCTTCTGCGACGTCTCCACTGGCCAACGTACCTGCTGGCTGGAGTGGAGGCGTAAGGTTTTTGGACTTTCCCACCCGGGGGTGAAGGCCTCTACCAAGCAGGTGGGGGCGAAGTTCGTCTGGCCAGGCATGCGGAGGGATGTCAGGGCCTGGGCTGCTGCCTGGGTGGTGTGCCAGCGCGCAAAGGTGACTCGTCATACCAAGGCCCCTTTGGCACCTTTCAAAGTGCCTGAGAGACGTTTTGATCATGTGAATGTGGACCTGGTGGGCCCACTTCCCCCCTCCCGTGGTTACACCTACCTCCTCACCATTGTGGACAGGACCACCAGGTGGCCGGAAGTGGTTCCCCTGTCCTCCACTACAGCAGCTGAGGTGGCCCGGGCATTCATTATGGCTTGGGTGGCCCGTTTCGGCACACCGTCCGACCTCTCCTCGGACAGAGGTCCGCAGTTTACATCGGAGCTTTGGACTGCGGTCGCTGAGGTCCTGGGGGTAAAGGTCCACCGTACCACGGCCTATAACCCGCAGAGCAACGGACTTTGCGAGCGGTTTCATCGTGACATGAAGGCTGCGCTCAGGGCCAGCCTTACGGGCGGCGACTGGGCTGACCGCCTCCCATGGGTTATGCTTGGCCTTCGCTCTGCCCCAAGGAAGATCTTCAAGCCTCATCGGCCGAGCTGGTGTACGGCCAGCCTCTGCGCGTCCCGGGGGAGTTTCTTCCGGATGCCACAGCCCCGTGGTCAGTTGCCTCCCATCTTGCTCTGTCCCTGGACGTTGCCGATGCTTTCGTTCCCATTCCAACGTCTCACCATGGCCTCCCCCAGTCCTATGTTCTCAAGGATTTACCATCTGCAAAGTATGTTTTCATCCGCCACGATGGCCATCGTACCCCGCTGCGGCCCCCCTACGATGGGCCCTTCCGTGTCCTGGTGGGAGGGTCTAAGAACTTCGTTGTGGATATGGGGGGCAGGCCTGAGCGGGTGGCTATAGACCGTGCTCATGTGGATGTTGGCGAACCGCTTCAGCTGGCCCAGCCCACACGGCGAGGGTGCCCCCACGTCGAGGGCGCCCCCCCTGCGGCGGCCTCGGCCCCTGCCCCTCGCCCTTTGCCCTTTTCCTGTTAAGTGCAGCCGTTATGGCCGCCTTGTCCGCCCCCCTACACGTT
The DNA here is from genome assembly GCF_010015445.1 of Perca fluviatilis. Classification (NCBI taxonomy): domain Eukaryota; kingdom Metazoa; phylum Chordata; class Actinopteri; order Perciformes; family Percidae; genus Perca; species Perca fluviatilis. The sequence continues at coordinate 29,443,673 of NC_053130.1, read as the reverse complement.
GACCTTTCTAGGGACTGTTATGAGCTGGACTGTTCTGTTTTGCACTAGCGAATAGTGTCCTATGTTCTCTTTGGGGTACCTGTTCGGTCTGGCCCTGTTATTATGGGTGAATTCTGGGGGGGCCTGTGTGGTGACCCACAAGTAAGACTGAAAGAGACATTCACCAAGGGACTGTACCTTTAAGGGAGAGGTGTTATGATATACGAGTTCCGGATTAACGTTGTGTGGCCGCTGTTGTTCTCATTCGCAGTGTTATATACTTATGGAAGTGAAGAGTAAAGCTGACTCAACGCATCTCAGTCTCTTGTCTCCTCACTTATTGCACTCCACAGTGCGTTCTTTTTGTCCACCGAAGTCGGTCTGACAACAATGGCCGAGTCTTGAGCAGAAAGCAGAGCAGTAGCCTAACGTTACGTTAATCAAAACGTAATTTTCATGTATCAAACTGTGAAATATATTTGTGTAATATGTCAAAGACTGGGTGAATAGAATCCTAAATGTTACTAAAAATGTTACAAAAATGTGTTGACCTGGCTACCTGGTTAGACACTTCCCCCACCCTGAACACAAAGGAAACCACATAACACATTACAAAGGCAATCGTTTTTCTCAGGGTTGTTATATGTGGGTGATTCTCCAACGATAGGAGCTCTTTTGGCGCTGTGAGCTAATGGAAAATTCACTATCTTAAAACACACTTCAGATCCACATCATTGGTTATTCTTATTTTTTTCTTAAAAACTGTGTAGTGGTGGAAAAAGGCCAAGGACACAAAAGTTGGAGAATCACACGTGTGATAATTAGTTGAGACCTGAAAACATAGGTCAAGGAACTCAAGCTAAATCATGGCTACAATGTAAGTAACGTGTGTGTGTGTGTGTGTGTGTGTGTGTGTGTGTGTGTGTGTGTGTGTGTGTGTGTGTGTGTTTTAGTGTATTTAGATAACAACACGGACCTGTTCCTGAACCCAGAGAGGACCCTGCTGTATCCTAGTCCTCTTTACCAGCATGAAGCTGACCCCACAGCATACTATGCTGATGGGGACCTATCGATCGCGGTCAACCTTGTTGAAGCTGCCAAGATAATGGAAATAATCAGCATAGTATAATCATAAGAATAACATTAGTAAGGATGTTAATAATCTTATGCTTACTGACATATTGCTTTTTATGTGTTCTAGGCAGCTGCCCTGAGGCACCACCCACACCTCTGCCCATGCGGAAGCATGATGTCTTCACCAAGGAGCACACACTATTCATATTAGACATGATGAGGCTACACTTGGAGAGGGAGGGAGAGGGTTTCCCAAAGTCACTGACAGACCTCAACAGCCAACTTAAGCTTGGCCGGAGGAACAAAAAAGACCTGTGGGCAGATATGGCACTTAAACTAACTGAACAGTTCAAGGAGACATTCTGCCCTGACAAGGTGTCCAGGAAGTGCAGGGCTACAGACGTCTGAAGCAGCAATACACATGTTGTGTAAGAAGCAAGCAGCCATAATGATCATGACCACAGAGTCAATGCGGCTGTTCTGTATGTCACGCAGATGCCTCCATTTGCACTTCATTCTTCCAAAGGCCTGCTCTACAATGACCCTCCCCCGGCTGATCTTTGTATTCTGCTGATTGTCTGCCTCCGTGAGAGCCCCATTTTCACGTTTTGGAGTTCTGATGAATGGGAAGGCCTGGCCAATGTAGGCACTATCTCCAAGCAGACAGTGCTCCCATTGCCATTGTGTGAAGAAGGTGGAGCTCCTCAGCATTTTGGCGTCATGCACCCTGCCTGGTGGTCCAGCAAAGATGTCGATGAAGCGGGCCTTCTCATCCACAATTCCCTGAAGGAGTACAGAGTAGTATGCCTTGCGGTTCATGTAATCCCCTCCTCTTATGGGTGGCCTCTGGACCCTGATGTGGCAGCCATCAATAGCCCCAATAACCCCATCAAGACCACAGGAGATGTGAAAGGCAGCAGCAGAGGTAGCTTTGGCCAGGAGATAAAGGTGTCCCCAATGCCTGACATGACGGTCAGCACTTGTCGGATGATTCCGTGCGCTGCTGACTGCGACACATCAAACTTGTCAGATATCTCCCTGAAGCTGTTTTGATTGGCCATATACCACAGGAACCTTAGCAACTTCTTGTCATCTGGCACCGGAGTCCTTCCTTGTGTGTGCTCGCTGTGTAGGCCGTTCTCCTGCAACGTTGTCAAGAGGTACTCAAACTGGTGTTTTGAGATCTTCAAATGATGAGCAAAAGTGTCATCATTCCAGTTGAGCATGATTTCCCACTCTGTTCCCGTCTTGAGGATGATTTGTCGCTTTGAGCGCAACATAATTGAGATCAGTGCCCTGATGAAAGAGAAAATATACGTTATAGCTAGAATCTAATTAAAAGGGATATTCCATACATCATCCAGTAGAGGCTGCACAATCAGAGCATCTATCTAACAAAGAAAGCAGACTGGGTGCGTCTATCTAACAAAATGTCACAGAATATTCTGGAGTTGGCTGAGCTTTAAGATTTGTTCATATAATGTCAAATTATGTGCCTGCAAGTAAAACAAAACTGTAGACAAGTTTAGCATAGCGTAGTCAAGGTCCTGCACACTGCAAGACACAAAGGTTTATAACAATGACATCTAGAAAAATGTATCTCCTAACACTGACAAAAGGTGGTGCTCCTAAAAATGTATTTAAGTTAGGTCCCTACAAAATTTGACTGAAAGAGCTTGACCCCCTCAAAGTGACTACATTACATGTTTAGGTGGTCATTTCAAAGTTTTTTTCCCAACAAAGAAAGCAGACTGGGGTGCGTCTATCTAACAAAGAAAGCAGACTGGGGCACCTATCTTTGTTACAGGATAATGTATCCTAGTAGGCCTACAAGCCTTCTGCTTAGAAAACCTTTCGTTCAGAATAAAGTTCCACTAATCTCTTTCAACATCCTAGGTACATCTAAAAACATATGTCACACATAAATAAAGCCTTTTAGGCAAATAATAACATCTAACAGTGACGTTAACGTTAAATGCTTTTGTTTACCAGGCTGTAACGTTAGCAACGGAATGTTCGATTAAAACATTTTCATAGACTACTATCAAATAAGCTGAAACATGAACTTACATTTCTATCATCTTCTTCCAGATTTAGATGATGAAACACACACTTGGATTGTAGCTCTGTGTACCCTTTAAGAGCTAACGCAATCGCAACTTTCCTTTTCCTGGAGGCGTCCATCTTTTCTGCGACTCGTAGTATTGTGTGACAAAAAGAATGCAGCAACCACAACCCGCGGTTATCCGTTACACGGATGTGACGTCACACTCGAGCTACTGCACAATGTCATTGAATAAATGCAGGAGAAAACGGGGTTCCGGCAAGATGGCGGGTTGAGCAGACGGGTTTTTCTGAGCTCTTCACAAGTAGTCCCAAAGTATAGTTAGAAGTTGTTAAATGTCCACTCTGAAGTGTGGAAATGGATCCGAAACGTGTCATTAAACCAGCAACACTTAAAATGGATACAAAAGGAAGGAAATCCTCGCCTAACGTCGAAAGAATAGAAAACGTACATGAAGAGGAGCATGCCTATGCTATGGATGTATCTCTGCTAAATAAAAGGGACCGCTCCGCTAATGATTCTGCGCCGCCGACACCTACCAAGCAACCTGCGGAAAAGAAGGCCAAGTCAACTGAAGTTGGTGAGAGCGATGAGGTCTCTAATAAGACCATTTTGGAGGCAATACTGACCCTGGAAAAGAGAGTGGATGTAAAGCTAGCTGACTTAAGTGAGCGAACAAAACAAAGTAGCGCCATGATTGCTAGCTTAGCGAAGACCGTCCAGTTCAACACAGAGGTGCTGACAGAATGTAAAAAGAAAGTAGAAGATCTGGAGAAACAAAACGACCATCTTTGCAAAGAGAATATTGAGCGTCAAAGAGTCAAAGAACAAGAAAGGTACAGGATGAGGTGGTGCCTCCGGATAAAAGGTTTGGAAGAGAAAAAAGATGAAGATATCCGTGCGCAGGTCACCCACATCCTGGTTATGATTGCTCCGGATATGGGGTCGAAGCCAGAAGAAGCGGTGGACATTGTCCACAGAGTCGGAAAGAAGATTGAAAACAAGATCAGGCATATCATCGTTCTTTTCTCTAAAAGATGATGGTGAAGGAAGAAATCTGGCGTCGGACCAAAAACTCTTCGAGCAGGGCATCCGTTTTGGCGAGGTGCTTCCACGGGAGGATTAGGAAGAAAGACGGAGGTTGTGGCCATTAATTGAACAAGCAAGGCGGTCGGGAAACTTTTTTTCGGGGTCCACATGGATACATCGACGGACGGCAGATTGGTGAAGACAGATGAAGCTGAAGGAACACTGTCTGTTTACGATCTTTAAATTAGTGGAAACTTTTGGAGGGATGAAACTTTCCCCATAACCCTACGTTTTTTTTTCTTTCTCTATTGGTCTGAGTGAGTTAAGCTAAATGCTATTAAACTAGCTTTTTTAGTTTTCTATTTCTGGTGCTCATGGTAAATGAGAGAATTTGTTTTGGTTCTTTGAATGTTAGGGGCTTGAAAGACATTGTTAAAAGAAAAGCGCTTTTTTTGTTTTGCAAAGGGCAAAAATCTCATTGTTTGTTTTTACAAGAGACTCATTCTTCTGAAGCTGATGCAGCTTTTTGGACTAATCAATGGGGAGACAAAATCTTATTTAGTCATGGCTCTAACCGATCTGGAGGGGTGGCGATATGCTTCAACAAGTTCCCCGGAGAAATATTGACTCATTGATCCGATGGAGAGGGACATTATTTGACGGTGGTATTGAAGGTGGAAAATGTATTCTTTATAATAACCAATGTTTATGGTTATAATAATGATGCTCAAAACAAAATACTGATGGAAAATATCACACGTGTGATTTTAGAGCTACAATTATTGTACCCTACTGATTACGTCTTAGCAGGAGGTGACTGGAATATGGTACCAGATGAATGGGTTGATAGAATGCCTCCCAGATTATGGAAAGCACAGCAAAATGACATTGTAGAAAGTTTTATAGCAGACAACAGTTTGATTGATGCGTGGAGATTCCTTAACCCTGGGGTTAAGACATCTTCTTGGTTTAAGCCTAATGGAGAAAGCAAATCTAGGATTGATTACTGGTTGGTTAGTGATAACTTCCTGACATATGTTAAACAAACTCAAATTTCTAAAGTTTCATAGATCTCATTTTAGAACCTTCAGTGAGGGAAATCAGAAACAAAGGTTATTGGAAGTTCAATTCTAAGATGTTACAAAATGAGGATTATTGCATTAAAGGGGTGATGGAATGATTATATAGGGTATTTCACACTGTTCCTTATGGTCTCCTAATGGGGTATGTAACATTAGTTGGGCTGAAAATGGCCTGGTTGATATTTTATTGCCCCTTATGCATCCCTGTGTTTTGGCCCTATTTGTAACAAGAGCTTTTCTTCCAAATATGGTATGGTCATGAATATTTAGATGAGCTGCGCGCTGCTTGGTTGAGCCTTATCCCCGTACACACACGTAGAGACGCGCGCTGATTGGTTGAGCGAATCGCCATACACACGCATTAGAGGTTGCGTGCTGATTGGTTGAGCGAATCCCCAATACACACACATTAGAAACACGACAGAATCTCATATTCCAGACACTGCAAGGTTTCCTTACCAAATTCACTTCTGAGACTTTTTTATGCGAGAAATAAACTATATAAAGCTCAAATATGGGCCGTTTTACGAAAATGGATGGCTAATTGCAAATTTGGTAAAACTGTGTGTCGGAGTTCAACTGCCTGTGTTGCTGCCTCGCCGCCCGGCCTGCCTTCCTCCACAGACCCCGGCCTGCTGTGAGCTCGATTGAGCTCCGGCAGCCCACAGCACCTTATACCCGCGCAAAGTCACCGTTTGGGCAAATGGACTACTACCAAACACCGCTGCCCTGACAGAGCTCCAGGGCCTGCATCTCCTCTCTTCCTGCTAGCTAAATGGCCCGTGTGTGAGAGTGAGAGCGCGGTCAGCGAGCTTGTTACACCAGCAATCTCTTACCACATGTCTGTGGTGTCTTTAATAACAATGCTGTGGTGATGTATGGAGAGGAATTCGCCGACACTGTTCTTGATCGTAAAAGGTTTATTACATCAAAGAATTCAGCATCAATATACAAGCTTCTGCAGAAACTTGGAGATACGACAGACCTGGTCCCAAAATAAGTCGCTCTAAGCTTCTGCTGTTGAAATGCTGTATATATGCAGAGTATTTTGTAACATAAGACATAGTTATGTGAGGGGTAGAAAGCAAGAATAGAACAAAACCCTTATAAGTCTCTAACAGAGACATATTTGATTACACCATAACATTACATGAATTAATAAAGAACTTTAATTGAGCTGGAGTACGAAGGTGGTCGCCTAGGGCAGAGGGGCCGTGAGAGAATTTTCCTGTCTAGATTGATTGATGGATATTTGGAAAGAAAGCTGCCGGACAGGTTTTTTGCTCTTAACCTCCATAAAATTTTGTCTACAATTCCTGAAAATTTGTTCGCTAAGTTTACATACAAGAAACCCGAAGTAATGGAAAGTGTTATTTTGCTGTGATCTTATTCTTTTTGTTTTCGAGACTTTATTAGTCTCGAAGGGGGGATATGCATGTCACACACATGTCACGCCGCTTAGCTATACAACATATACCTAAATGTCTTATAAAGCTAACAACGGTGTCCGATTTCAAGTTAATGAATATTTGTGAGCTGTAAGGGTTTCGTTAGCTGCGACTGTCCCTTTAATCCTATGTGTACAGATTGCGGCTAGTTAGCTTCATTTTTGGTCGTAATTCGAGTATATTTAGGGCCCGAGCGCCGACAGCGGCGAAGGCCCTATTGAAACTGAAGGAATTATTCTTTCTTTCTTTCTTTCTTCTATTATTTTCCCGTCAAATGAATTGGCTTTTTGAGGGGCTTAATATATTCAAAAACTCACGCCACATATACAACATCTAACTAAATGTTTTATTAAGCTAACAACGGTGTCAGATTTCAAGTTAATGATTTTTGTGAATTTCAGAGGAATTCTAAGAGGAGGCTAGCTAGCTCTCATTGATAGAGCTCCATCCAGCCGCAGGCTCTATCAATGAGACTCACGGACAAGCGGTGTTTATTTCCCCAATCGTTTGTTTAAATAACTCAACACATTATAATTACACACATTAAAAGAGTAACTGGAACCTGTGGTAAGAGAATGCTGGCGTAACAAGCTCGCTGACTTTCACTCACATACACTGGGCATTTAGCTAGCAGGAAGAGGGGAGTTGCAGGCCCTGGAGCTCTGTCAGAGCAGTGGCGTTTCGTAGTTCATTAGCCGTGGGCTGCCAGTCGTGACGGAGCTCAATCGAGGTCACAGCAGGCCGGGCGGCGAGGCAGCAACACAGGCAGCACCGAAGTCCGACACACAGTCGGACAAAATTTGCAATTAGACATCAATTTTCGTAAAACGGCCCATATTTGACCTCTACATAGTTGATTTCTCGCATAAAAAAGTCTCAGAAGTGAATTTAATGGTAAAATAGCATATGAACAATGTATACATTTTCTGAGATCTGCACGACCTACATTCAGAAGACTACCTGATCTCAGGTCAGTTGTGTAGCCTATGTAAATGTTGGGGCATGACCGTTCTCTTAATACACCCACGGCTGTGACAAAGGTTCCGGATTTTGAGATGCTTACGCAAGCAACTAGCTTTGTTGAGATTCGCCTGTTTTCAGCAGCAGTTTCAAAATATGAGATTTTCATAGTAAAGAGGTGTCAATGGGATTTTGAGCTTATATGTATGTCTTATTTACCCACCGAACCCCTATTTACCCACCGTCGTTATTCAACTATGACAGGGTAAAATCAGTTTTGCATTCTATCACCCCTTTAAGGTTAGGGAAATCATAAGAGCTAATGAAAATGATGATTCAATTGTAGGTTATATTGGTAGGTGGGAATTTACTAAATTTAAGATTAGAGAATTCACAATAAAATTTTGCAAGGAATTAAATAGGGAAAAAAGACAATATGAAAGTAATTTATTGCGGGAAATTAATCAGTGTTGCAGTAATTTGGACCCAAATGATCAAGGGAAAAACAAGTTAATGGAGTTACAGGTCCGGTTAGATGAGATGTACCTTGAAAGGGCACAGGGGGCCTTTATTAGATCAAGGGCGAAATGGATCGAGGCAGGGGAAAAAAATTCTTCATATTTTAGTAGTTTGGAAAAAAATAGACAACAGCGAAATTCAATTACTAGTTTAATAATAAATGGGGTAGAACGTAAAGATTTTAGAAGTATAGATAAGGAAGTGTTCTCATTTTACTCCAACTTATACTCCTCAAATTATTCTGGTGTAGAGGCTGATTATTTTTTTTATAAAATCAAGACTGCTATCCCATGCATTGATGATCCCTTTAAAGATACCTGTGAGTCAGATTTGACAATCGAGGAGTTGGATTCAGTTATTCTCAAGATGAAGTTGAACAAATATCCGGGGACGGACGGGCTCACAACAAATTTCTATCAATTCTTTTGGAATGATGTGAGAAATTTACTATTTAAAGCGTTACGGGAAGAAAGAACTGATGTCATCTATGAAACAAGGTTTAATTACTTTGATTCCTAAAGCTGGTAAAGACAAGAGAATCTTAGATAATTTGAGACCAATTACACTATTGAATACTGACTACAAGCGTTGTTGCTACTAGGCTAAAGGGAGGTATGTCGTCCATCATTGGTGAGACACAATCAGGCTTTCTGAAAGGAAGGTCGATTCACAACAACATTAAACTTGTTTTAGATTTACTTGAGTACAGCAATATTATTCATGGTACTGGTTTATTTTATTGTTAGATTTTTACAAAGCGTTTAATTCTGTTGAACATCCTTTTATTTTGAAAACTTTACATCACTTTGGATTTGGGGAGACATTTATGAACATAATTGGGATGCTATGGAATCAATAGCTCGGTAGCTCTAGGGCATGGCACCTGTCCTCGATTTGAGATTAAGAAGGGAATTCGTCAGGGTTGCAGCAGCTCTCCACTTTTATTTATTATGGTAGCAGAAATGCTGTCCATTTTGATTCAGAATAGCTGTATTGAAGGGTTAGTTGTAAATGACAGACAAATTATCATAAGTCAATTGGCTGACGACACAACTTTGTTTCTAAAAAATGAAAATCAAATCCCTTTAGCCTTACAAATTATCGAACACTTGTCAAGAGCTTCTGGTTTACAATTGAATTTAGATAAATGTGAAATGTTAGCACTTCATGATTATCCCTTGCAACCTCTATATAAGATAAAGGTCAAGTCAGAAGTTAAATACTTGGAGATTGTTATTTCCAAGGATAAGACAACAAATGAATATATGGAACAATATAGAAAAATGTAAATTAATCTTAAATAGGTGGCTGCAAAGAGATATCACTATTTTTGGGAGAGTTTTGTTATCTAAAATGGACAGCTTATCCAGACTTATCTACCCCGCTTTTTCCTTACCCATCTCTACAAACATGATCAAGGCCATAAACAAAATTAATTTTAATTTCAAATGGAGAAACAAATGTCAGTACATAAGGAAAATCAACATGGTTAAAAACTATGAAGATGGAGGTGCGAAGGCCATTGATTTTGATATAATTAATGGTGTCTTGAAATTGAAATGGTTAAAATCTTTTATTAATAACAGTCTTTTTGGTTTACTGTCCCCAATGACAGATGGTTGAAAACTATACCAATGTCTCTGAAATAAAGGGTGAGAGAAGATGTTAGGTACTCCAAGGTTTCTCCTGGTCTGAGGCAGCTCTGCATCCAAGGAATTGATTTCTGTGATTATAAATGTACCAACAAAGTTATTAGAAATATTTTATTGAAGGAATATTATCCCAATCCAGTTAAAAGACAATATATGATGAAAGAATTTGGTGATGGAGAGGTTAAGAAAATAAGGAAAAGTTATATCTCATTTCCTCTTCTCCCGAAGGTAAAAGAGGTCAATTTTAAAATTTTAAATGAAATCTACCCGACAAACGAATTTTTAAGACTGAGATTCAATTTTGGTACTAATAACTGTGTTTTTTGTGAAAAAGAAATTGAGGATTTAGAACATGTTTTTTTTCTGTGTGAGTCGGTGCAATCCTTCTGGAGAGATCTGCAGAGCTGGCTTCAGACCAGGGAAATTGAGATACCACCTCTGTCAATGAATTATATAAAGTTTGGTGTCTTTGTTGAAGATAAGAAGGTAGATTTTGCTTTTAATAAGTTGGTGCTGCTAGGAAAACATTTTATACATAAATGTAGATATTTTAAGACCAAACCCTCCCTGATCCATTGGAAGAATGAGTTCAATCTTTTGTGCAAGTCATTGAAACGGGTTAAGGATAAAAAAGCCCTTTTTTATTATTATATTATTATATTTATTTATTTGTTTTATTTATTTTATTTGATATCACACTTTAGGCTGATTTGTAAGCTCCTAGGTTTTGTTTTATTTGCTTTACCCGAGGCAACAGTTCTGTTTTTTGAGATGGATTTGTGATTGTGCCTTGTTTGTTTGTATTTCTATGTTCTGAATAAATGAATAAAAAAATTAAAAAAAATGCAGGAGAAAACGTGAAGAGCTTTTATTTTGAATGATTTTTTTTGCTTGTACGAATATTCTTGTCTAAGGATATTTAAAGTAATATTTTATGTCGCAAATTCTATACAAATAATTAGCTCCAGGATATGAATTGATGTAAGTTTAAATCATGCTTTAAACTACTGACCAAACATAGACATTTATTCTGAATGAATGACTCCGGATGTTATCCTCCTGTGTTACTATATTTCCGGTGGCTGCCACAGGCGCTGCCGTGGACCCTATATATTGTCTATGCGTGGGACCCCGTAGACCCATACATACATACATCCATCACCCTGATACGCAGCCGTGTGAAAAATATATAGCACGTTTTCCCTTTCACTCTGTGATACGGGAGTTAGCATTTTCTCTTTAACATGTACCGCCAAGATAAAACAGCACACGGACCGCCGCCGTTCGGACCTCCACTACCCCATGGCCCTCCTTTCAGACTCCGAGGGCCCTGTAGTGGTCCTCCCCCTGGACACTTGCCACCTGCACCACCGGATAGCCATTTTTTCCACAACAGGCCACCAAGAGGGGATTTTATCAGCGTACGTACCCAACAGGCTAATAACGTCAGCTCAGCTGGCTAAGTTAGCTAACTAGCTAGCATTACATGATTCAGACAAGGGGATGCTAACAGAGCGTTATGCTAGCCAGGAGAGGTATGGTGCATTCGCGTGCTCCTCGGATGGTCCCATATCCCTAGTTGGGAAGTTGTTCTTTTGAATTTGTGTTTTAGTCGCTTTAGTTTAGGAGCTTTAGTCGTAATGTGGAAACAACATGGACGCTACAAAGACGATGTGTTGTGATGTATTACTCGAAGCGTTTCAACAACTGTTGATAGCAGTTTCCAGTATTTATTTTCAGTTTGTATTGTCAGTCATATCTCCACAGCGCTGCGAAAGAAGAAGGGGTGCTACGGTTCACAAAACCCACAGTTCGGTTCGTATCACGGTTTTAGTGTCACGGTTTTCGGTTCTGTACGGTTCTTGTTATATTTTCTTTTAATCTTTAACGCTCCAGAAATATACTTAAGCATATGGTATATAGCTTAATTATTCACAATGTAGGATACAGTATTAAAAAATTATATAGTTATATCATGTAGCCTAATCATGCACAAACGGGATTTGACGACTTTAAGCACATTATTAAGACCATCTCTGAGGAAAGCTAGGTGAGATTTTGATACAGCAAGAGGGAAGACATTGTCGTGATTTCAGCAAGCTTTTCATTTATTTGGCAAAAAAAAGGAGAATGCGTATTGCCATCTACAGGAACTTATGTGCCTTTTTGCACATGAAGTTTGAAATATTACAGAATATCAATTGAAATAACTTGCATTTATCAAACTGCCAACTTAAGTGTAGCTCTTACAAAAATGTATCATTTAAAAGAAAAAGAGGAACTCTTAAAGCTCCGTCTTTTGAATAAGTCAGAATACGTTAAACATAAAAACAGTTTACATTGTTAGTTAATTTCATTTCCTGGCCTGGGACACACATAAGGTTTGATAAAGTACTTATTGGACTTATCATTGTACTTACAATAACGACCGTAGCGGTCAGGCCCTCCTGTATACGTCTCCTCTCCGTTTTTACCTGCATCCACCGTGTGTGTGTGTGTGTGCGTGTGCGTGCGCGCGCTCACGTCAGTCGCGGGGAGAACTGAGCAGCCCCGCCTGCTGCAGAGACCCGACAGGATCTAAACTGCAGCCACTTCAGCGAGTGAAAAAACGTTACAGCGTACATTGATGTTAAAATGTATACAGGTTGGCATGACGGCCTGAAATGTTTTGCACGGTCTTTCGCTGTACGTTTTGTTGGTAACTTGTTCACACCTCTTCTTTCGCGCGAAAGGGAAACACACTGAGGTCACATACGGGGCACCTGACGGGCACGAGGCCACATTGTGCATGTGTCGAACCGTGCGGCACACACACACGTTCCGAACCGAGACAAGCGGACCGAACGGTTCGGATGTTTTTTCATGAACCGTACCACCCCTAGAAAAAAGGTCTGGCCCTTCCACACAACATTCCTGGATAGGAGAAAAACCCTTTGGTTTATTGACATTTCTTTAAACCACTCAATCATATTGGGCGGCGCTAAACGCCTGATGCCGCAATGATGCCACCCTGCTCAGATCTATGCAGGGTAAATGGAAGTTGAACGTCAAGGATATAGACCACATCCTCGACGTTCCACTTCCGGAATTGCTCTGGTGCTGCAGGAAATTGTTCTCTGCATGGTAAATTGAGACCGCTAGCTAGACTATCTGTCCAATCTGAGTTTTCTCTCGCACAGCTAAAACAACTTTGAATCTACACGTTCTTTCCCGAGGCTATTTTGAAAGTTTGAAAGGGCTCTCAGCGGAGCTTAGCACTGCCCATGCAATTGTGATTGGTTTAAAGAAATGCCAATAAACCAGAGCACGTTTTTCTCCCATCCCGGAATGTTATGTGGACTAGCCAGAACCTCCTCCGCAACGTGTGGAGGATGGTCTGGCAAAGCGAGACTTAGAGCTGGGCAATATATTGATATTATATCAATATCGTGATATGAGACTAGCTATCGTCTTAGATTTTGGATATCGTAATATGGCTTAAGTGTTGTCTTTTCCTGGTTTTACAGGCTGCATTACAGTAAGTGATGTCATTTTCTGAACTTACCTGACTGTTGTAACTGTTCTATTATTTACCTTTACCCACTTGGTCATTATATCCACATTACTGATGATTATTTATCAAAAATCTCATTGTGTAAATATTTTGTGAAAGCACCAATAGTCAACACTACAATATCGTTGCGGTATCGATATCGAGGTATTTGGTCAAAAATATCGATATTTGATTTTCTCCATATCGTCCAGCCCTAGCGAGACTAATCAAAGATTGACTATTAAGCGCAAGAGGCGTAACTAAGTTTAGTTTTCGTTTTCCAGCGGGAAAATTGACACTTTTGGTTTTTTGGTTGGGGGTTAGCTAGGATTCTAAATGGAACTGTTTTGGTGTTGAGAAAGATTTGCTGCAGTAAGTTAAATGTATTAAGCTTGAGACATATTTTAGTTACTTTCTTTACTTAGTTATTTTTGTAAACAAAAAAAACAGTGTGCAGCTCTATTATCTGAGCAACTACAAGTATCGGATTGGGACTCTGTATCAGTAAATATTCAGTATTTAAAAGATTGGGATCGGATTGGGAGTCAAAAAAGCTGATTGGGGCATCCCTAAACTCAACCTTGTATAATAAGATTAGCCAAGGTTTTCCAATAGTGCATACAATGTCTAGCTAGGTGAATATAGTAAAAGCTTTTAATTGGAATATTCAATGTGAGAAGTTATTGCTGAAATTCGGGCTGTTTCAATATCCGCATCACTGCAATACAGGTGACGTGCCACACAAACTTTTTACTTTTTGCTCGCTTAAGTTACAGGAGAACAGATGTTGTGTGATATGAAATATAATGAAAACAATAACCATTGTGTAGTTATCCTCCTAGACTGTATCCTATCCTATATTCAAGAGATTATGCAGAAAAAAAACTTAATTGCTTGTCACTTCAGCTTTTCACAGGAGGATGGAAAGTCTATTAAATAGGCAAAATGGGGGATTTCTTTATGAATTCAGATTATTATGAATTATTTCTACAGGTAATGTTGAATGAAAGCAAAGACATTAATGTTAATGCTGCAGTGTTTACCGTTTACATCAGTCTAGCAGCTAGCGGAGTTTCCTTCCTAGTTTATAGCTTAATCCTGACAAAACCACACAGTTAATTTTCAACCTGCATTCACGTTTTGTAACAGAGAGGCTTAATTTGGTAGCGAGAGAAACAAGCTTTCTGCTCTCTGCTCAGCTGCCAAACCGCTGTGCTGCGAATCGTCTCGTCTGCAAACTTATCTTTTTTTTTACTTTATTGACAAGCTCTCTGAACAGTTCAGCTTTCTGAAGTGTCTTTGGAATTGATCAACGGAGAGGAGAGAAAGCAGCGCAGCTGTAAATGAAAGCAATACACAGTAAAGACTCTCACATTTAGCCAAAATGTTAACACTGTTGTAATGTTTGTATACAGTCTATGGCTGCCACATGTGTTGTAAGGTTTAAGCCAATGTTTTTTCGGGGGTAACGCCATTCACTTTACCCTCAGTATTGACAACAGATAAAGCCACCATGTCTTCAAGCTTGTTGTTCGATTGTTCACTTTTAACTCCCTTACATCATCTTTGTTATCTCTTTTTCCTCTCTCTTTTCCTCGCAGTGGCACTCATACGCTACTCTCCATTACCGCTCGCTCTCCTTGCGCGACCACACGGGCACTCACTTAAGGCACCCTGCCATTATCGCTCTAACTTGCGCTACTCTCGTAAGGGGGTTGCCCTTTGCTTCTTCGCTGCGGTAAGAAAAAAACTCTACCTTCACAGCCCTAGCTGAAATATGGTTCTTTCTTTGTCGTTTTGGCTGCTCCAAGCCCCTGTACAGTAACACCACAAATAGATCAGCATCAAAATCCAAGAAGCGGCTGGCTTGACAGGTTTTTGCAAACAACGGCTCACTTGACTGTTAGAGGTGTGAATCTTCATTGATCTCCCTATTCAATTACGATTATCAGGTCTTCGATTCGATATCTCGATGCATCAGGATGCGTCCAAAAATTTTTCTATTAAAGCCATATAGGATATTTGACTTGACAAACTTGCATTGTCAAGTGCAATGCCCAAGCTGCAATACGTAACTTTAGACTGGAATGATGAAGTGTTTGGGTTAATTTTTTCACTTTAAAGTAGCTACCACAAGGTTGACCTATTTTGGATTAGTCATATACCACCCTACTTTTAGCCAGCAAATCTATTGTGCTGTATTGGAATAACTGACCCCAGACAACTCTTTAACAGAAAAGGTATGGTTTACTGAACAATAACTTAAATGTACAAATAGTATTTAGCCGTTAGATTGAATAACAAAAAAAAACATAACACAAATCACACCTTTCAAATATGCTAACTTCAATATTTCTTCAAATGATACAACACAACTACCCCTTTACCCGTTTCTCTATCAGTTTCCACTTAAAACACTCCAGCTGCACAAAATTTCAATTTCAAGTTTCAATGTAAAACTTACTCAAACCTTATTAAACCACTGTGTTAACCATATACTGTATATTATTATTATTAACACTCTATGGTGTTAACACACACCTACCCATCCACACACGACGAGAGGAAAAAGAATGGTGGGCCACTGCATCGATGCAGCATCGTCCATGTCCGCATCCCGATGCATCGATATTTGATTAATTTCAACACCTCTATTGACCGTAGCCTGTGGCAGGCGAGCGGCACCCGCCATGTAACTGCCGAGCCTCTTTAGTTAGCCAAGTAGTCCAGTTGTCAGTCAGCTTGCACATCCCATACACAGTGGCACACTCTCAGCAGTTGAGAGGCGCCTCCCTCGCAGTCAGCTTGACCGCTACGTTACAGGTGCTGCACTATGCCACTATCATGGATCGCACTAGCTATCTCTCAGCTAGCACTCCCCATTCTTCAGATAGCTGTTTGTCAAAATGTATTTTTCGGTCAATGCAACTGATTCAGTAAGAGCAGATCACAATTCTCCAGGTTGGTGCTTAGGTAACATTATCATTATCTATTGAATACAGCTACACAGATGTTATTGTAGCTAGCTAATGTCCCTTACCCGGATTTTCCATTGTGCTGCGTACCGGCTGTGCTGCAGTTTTGTTCCGTCCTCCGCCATACCACACCAGGAGCATCGCAAAAGCGGAGCGTCTTGCCTGCCCAACTCGCAGATTTTATTGTCTCTACAAGTACTTGAAAGAACAATCACTTGTTTATTAAGCTAGTATCTACCTTTCACTTCAAGCACACCTGCAATTAAACTTCATGCCTTCTCTTTTCTGGCGATGTCCTTTTAAAAAAGGATCTGTGGTGTGTATTATGTTTTTCCATCTTCAAGATGAAACTTTCGTTGTCCATGGTGTTGTAGAGGAGACATATACGATATTAGGGGGTGTTTTTTGGTCAATTGACTGGATGGTCCTGCTGTTTCACTTTATGCCCGGCTGTCCGAAAGCCCTGTGGCTCGTGTCAAAATGGACATGGCGCGTATCTTTAGCAGAGCGGAGAGCTGCTTCATGCACGCTTCTGGGACGCGCGTATGGAATATCAAGCACTGACTTGTATGGCCACGATTGCTCATGTGGGTCGAGCCGCCGCCAGAAACCTGGAAAACGGTTTTAAAACTGTAACGTTAATACAGCGTGTCGGAGGAATACAGCGTCTCCTGCAACGGGAGTCAGAGGAAGAGGGGCCGTCACAGCAGTGTTTGCTAACATTAGCTTCTTGTCTCATCTGGGGTCTGATAAACAGTAAATTCATCAAAGTCAGTGTGCCCAACACTATTTTCCAATAAACTGTAGCTGTCAAATTTCACGGGACCCGCGTGAGTGCGGATTTCATGTCGCGGCTTTCGTCACGGTTTATCACTTATTGAGTGAAGTAGTGAACTCGCTCTTTTGTTTATTTGGTTGCCATGACTTTGTGAGTGATTACGTCCTGTCACTGTTCCAGTTGCTCTGCTCGCCCTAGGGGGAGAGAGAGCGAATGATAGTTTGCTTGAGTTCAGTAGAGCAGACGGCTCTACGACTTTGTCTTTTCATAAACAGCCGAAGGAACGGTGGTGCGTGGTGTACATAGCGAAACCCTGTTGTGCATCTGTCCTATTTCTGATACCGTGGCACTGGAAATTTTACCGTGGCGCACCGCCACTATGCTATCAACCTACAGGAATCACTGGCCACAACTGAATTTTGGTCCACATAACTATTTTTTATGCATGCAACTTTATCTTAGCATCCTGGCTATTGTCTACACACTTTTCCAATTTTCCTGACAGCCATGCTGCAGAGGTTATTTCAGTTGCCTGAAGACAAAGAGTGAGGTCAAATTTGTCAGCACAATACGGATAAGCCACATCCATTGGCTACAGTGGACCTGGCAGTATGATGTACCTGCTTTACATCAAAATGGGTAAGTCAATAGAAAAAAAAAATAATGTTCTTTTTTTTTAAAGAAAAATAGAGTAGGTTGTTGCTTTTTCTATGCCACCTATTACATATGTTTAAACGTGTATGCAACCTAAGACTTTTCTCATTTAAAATAAAGGTGATTGTTTTTTGCTAAGACTATTGTAAAATTAAGTTTATGCTTCTATATTGTGTGATTTACTGTGTAGTAGAAATTATGATATTGTGATACATATTTTCAATTATTTGTGGTCAATCATTTTTATGCTTCCCATATTTTGCAGTAAAAACATTAAGGAATCAAGGATTGGCAGAGCCATTGGACCTGCATGAAAGGTTTCTCCAGCATTCATTTATACAGTTGCTGTAAAAAGAGGAAGAAAGCTTGCAGATCCACCGAAGAAAGGACTATCCTTTCGAATGTACCTTATTTGTATGCCACTTTGGACGAAAGCATGTGACAAATGGTTTACCTTTTGATGTTTTTTTTTTCTTCTTTTTGGGGGTGGGGGACCACACAGCTTTGTGCATAATCAGTCACACTTAATGTTTATTCTTAAGTAAAAATTGATAATTTTCAAACTTTGCCTAGAAATGATTGCATGCGCGTATTACAAGTTCTCCTTTTTGTACACAGTGTTGATAAATGAGGGCCTTGGACAATATAGCCAGTTCTTGCCTTGTTTAATACTGATATTGCAGCAAAAGAGAGGGACACCAGCCTTTCCAAGGACAAAAAACCCCATCTCAATTGCAAATGCAGAGAGGAAAAGGTGGATGACTAGCTGAGTCTTCTGTTATGTTGTTCTCCTTTCAAGCTACATGTGGAAGGTCCGGAACTGACAATGAAGACCAAAATGGCTTGTGGAAATCAGAAAAGCAGAGATGAGAAAGGATCCTCATGGTTTTCAAAGCATCATTCAAAACTAACTTTGTTTAAGACATGGAGAAATCCATTTGATTTGTGGCTTTTGTGGTTGTTAGGCTTTGTGGGGGAAACATGAAAGTCACCTTTTTTATAAAGGTTCTGTACTTGACATTTAGAACATTAATATAGCAATTAACAACTATTTTATGTAAAGATATAGTGGAGCATTGTGTGTGTGGTAATCCCAGCTTCTATTATTGCGTTCTATTTACCTCGGAACTTGGAAGCCAAAGCTGGGAATGCCGTCACACCCGAGTTGAATGTGTTCCACAAGTTGGATTTTCATTGTTTTCATTAGCTCTAGCCAGGTTAGCCATTGTTAGCAATGCCAGTTTATAACATTATGCTGTTTTTTGTGTGCATACAAACAGCGTAACATGTCCACATATAGAAGATAAACAGCACTGTGTGTACGACATATAACTGCTTATAACTGTATGTTAATACAGCTTTCGCACGTGTTGATGCACGGAGCAGCCATGTTTGATTTTTAGCTTGGGGAAGTTGTGTCATTCCTGCTTTCTGTTATATTTAGCCATACTAAGGCCTGGCCACATAAATCTGCTATTTTAAATGTGACTGGGACAGAAGTATAGTCATGGTGGTCTATCAGTCCCTTGTTCCAACACTTTCCCGATTATAATATTTGAGCAACTGTTGGATGGATGGACAGCCTTTACTGCACAGGACCGCTAGAGTGGCTGTAGTATTAACATCTTGTTTAAATATCAACTTCAATAAGTGCAATTATTAAGTTGAAATAAAGATGAAACTGAGTGTATGCTAGACACAATGAATGTATTATACCCTTCTATTAACTATAAGATTCGTATTGGATTAATTGTTTACATTTTTGGCTGTTTTATATAACTGTGCTTTGAAAGTTTCTGCATTAGGTTTGCTTGTCAATTTTGTTGGCTAAAAAGGCCCAATTAAGACTTTTGCTACAGTAAATCGTTTTTAAAACCATTATCTACAAACTAAAGGAGATCTTATCAGTGTATACAATGTTGATCGAATATATGTAGAGACATAGATGAAATAAGGGTTTCACTTTTGCGCATCCAGTTGACAATATTGTGTCTCACATAGTATGCATTGTCATAATTTCATTTACTGTGTATTAACCTATGATAATGTCTTCATGTTGCTATAATTTGTCTAAGGGAATTCAACAGTGGTGGTACTAAATATATCAGTTATAAGAAAACCTGTTTGCTGTCTTTCTTTAAGCTGGTCCGGTTTGTTTTTTTCTGTTCATGGTCTCAGCAACATGCTACACATTGTACTACTACTACCATTCTCTTACAAGCACATCCATAAGCTGGATTTATGCGTTAAGGGGTTACGGCTAGCTATGGCGTTGCTGATGGGCACCTCCTCCACACTTTAACTACACCTAAGGGCTACAGTGTTATACCAAAAAGGAATGCGATTGGTCACCTTAAGCTGCTTGTATTTTTTTGCTTAGAGATTGTTGAGTGAAGACATTAAGCCCAAAAGTCAACGGATCACAATAAGCTATAAAACTCAAAAGCATCTTTTGTGCTATGTATTTATACAAAATAGACTAATATAAAATAAAAATTGTGCATTTGGAGGAATGTTACAATTATATGCCAATGTAAATGCCAACTGCTTCAGTAATTGTATTGCATCTAAAGGCTGTTTGAAAGCAGCAGGGATAAGGAGTTGGTCTCCCGTTTGCTTTTTCCTTGTTCCAGTGCAAGATATATCGAAAGTGTCGCAATAAGTACGCAATATTTTGTTTATATTGTAGAGTGCTGCATCCCGTCCGTTGGCTGTGTGGCTTAAGTGTGTTCGATTTAGAGCCCGGTTCTGTTTCATTGGCCAGTTACCGTGCCACTTGTACATGTTAGTGCACGTCAGCGCACGGGTCCACTACGTGACAAACCCTATGGAGCGTACCACATGTGTGCATATTTCAACAGAGTGACAGTGTAAGTGAAGAAATTGATGGAGACAACAAAACGGAACGAATCAGAGAAGCGAAAGAAAAGTTGTGTCCTGTTCTCTTTATTTTATACTGTACAACCAGTAAAACATGTCCTGTTCTGTAGACATGGTCATTATTTATTTATTCATGTTGGACCAGTCCAATATGACGGTCAGTTGAAATAAACCTTGTGTTGTAAGAAAACTTGTTCAATTTGTTAAGAATCTATTTTGATGTTTTCCCGTAACTTTTGTAATTTTACATATTTAAAAAAATATCGAAATTAATATCTATCGCAATATTTAGGGCCCGAGCGCCGACAGCGGCAAAGGCCCTATTGAAACTGAAGGAATTATTCTTTCTCTCTTTCTTTCTTCTATTATTTTCCCGTCAAATGAATTGGCTTTTTGAGGGGCTTAATATATTCAAAAACTCACCAAATTTGGCGGTCGCATCAAGTCTGGTGAAAATTTACGTATTTTAAGGGTTTCGGGAATAGGCGCACAAAAATGGCTCGCTAGCGCCCCCTACAAAGTTAAGAAAATTGAGCCCCTCCAGTGCGTTTAACGTAGACTCACGAAACTTGGTACTCATTACAGCCATACCCTAAACCCAACAGGAAGTCCGCCATTTTGATTTCAAAGTTCGAAATTAGTGCGATTTTGGCCATTTCCACATGTCGTACTTTAACGAACTCCTCCTAGAGATTTCATCCGATCAACTTCAAACTCGGTCTGTGCCATCTTAAGATGTTAAAGATGAAAAGTTGTTAAAAGAAAAACTTTTCGTCATAGGGCGTGGCGGGGCGGCCATTTTGTGCATTTCGCCGCCAAAACAGGAAGTGGGTGTAACTCGAGTGTACGTTGTCCGATTACCTCGAAACTTTTCAGGATTCATAAGAGTCCGACCCTGAGGACAAATAAAGGCCGATATTTACTTAAAGTCATAGCGCCCCCTAGTGGCAACAGGAAGTAGGCCTAAAAGTCAAGGTGCTATATTTTAACGAACTCCTCCTAGAGATTTCATCCGATGGACTTCAAACTTGGTCTGTACCATCCCAACACCTTAACGATGAAAAGTTATTAAAAGAAAAACTTTTCGTCAGACGGTGTGGGCGTGGCGTGGCGGCCATTTTGAGTGTTTAGCGATGACCAAAGAAGTTGTTGTAACTTGAGTTCATCCGATTTACATTAAACTTAGAATGTGTGGTCTACATGTGATAATGAGCCGCCTCCTATAATATGACCACGCCCACTCACTCAGGCCACGCCCCCTTTCATAACATTTGAACTGTTTAAGGTAGAGTCTTGTGTGAGGTGTCATTGAACTCAGCAGAGACTTCTTTCTTCATTGGTGATGGTTTGACCCGCCCCCTATGTTGAAGCCCCGCCCCCTTTCTTAAAATTTGAACCATTTAAGATAGACCCTTGTGTGAGGTATCAATGAACTCAGCAGAGACTTCCTTATTCATTGGTGATGGTTTGGCCCGCCCCCTATGTTGAAGCCACGCCCTTTTTAATAAATACTGACCCATCTAAGGTAGAGTCTTTTGTGAGGTATCATTGAACTCAGCAGAGACTTCCTTCTTCATTGGTGATGGTTTGATCCGCCCCCTATGCATTAGCCACGCCCCTTTTCACAGCTAATGAACCGTACGACGTAGAGTCTTGTGTGAGGTATCGTTGAACTCGGCGGGGAGTTCCCTTTTCATTGGTGACAATTTGCTGCGTCTGAGTGCCGCGCGAATGCACGGTCGCAAGGAGCGGAGTCCGCCGGTAACTCCGACGCGCACCGAGGCGCGAGGGCCTGTCCATCGCTGCTCGCAGCTTTAATCATAATTGATATCGCAATCTCACATTTTGTCAATATCGTGCAACCCTAGTGTGTTTCCATTCACATACCCTACAACGGTGGAGTAACGCCGACATACACGTAATGTCCTTGTCTTATACACGACTCTCTCTCAATGGCTGTTGTAGCTGAACTCGAACCCGCAGGCGAGTCTTCCAGCTTCAGCGTTTTCTTTGCGCTTGCCATAATGTGACTGACCCTGCACGCTATTCAGCTTTTTGTGCGAACCTCAGTACATGTTGCTAGCAGTGTACAGTATCAGTGTCAGTTTTTAATTTTGGCATTTTCTGTAAAGGCAATATTTCAGAAGAACTCACAAGATAATAGTTACGAGTTTCATAGGATCAAATGGCCATCAATCAGACTGATGGCAGGTGAGCGAGGATTTAGTTTAGTTAACTCTAACGTAAAACTTTTACGGAGTCAGTTGGATAATCGCATCAAATAAATTTTATATATATATATAATTTTAAAGGCCTGGCAATCATACTTTATCAAGGCTAATCTGTTACTTACAGTTTTCAGGTGATCTGCCAACCTCATAGATTGTGATACACCAGTTTTCTTTTGGCACATCTGGCACTCAACTTTTTGGTTGTCATATTCGCAAATTACTGGAATAATTACACATTTGAAAGTGCTAGATGCTTGACTTTTTTGACATCTTGTTAGTTGCACCCGAGTTGCTAACCCTAACATAGTAAAACTTCTAGTCACGTTGCTGGTAACGCTGATGATGGGATGAAGTGAGGCAGGCTGTGACATGTTTTTCCGTCGGTCTATCAATTTCAGGGCGCCGCACGTAAGCCTACACACACGACATCCCCGCCCCTAACGAAGCATTCGAATACTGATTTGGACGTTGATTACCATGGTAACAACATTCATGTCAGCCCCAGCATAGACCCACGTGTCCTGATTGTTCCCGTACTTTACACAGTAACTTCATTGTTGCTGATAGATACGAAATGCCTATTTCGTTTCAGGTACACCAGTGTTATTGATTTCAGCTGATGTTGATTTTCAGTCTGTTGACCATGTCATTTGTTGCAAGATGTAGCTGAACAGTAGAATGTGATATGACTCCTTGGGAAGTTTATAATCGTACTTTACACTATGTTGTAACAACAGATCATTTAAACAGTTGCTCAAGTTGTCAAGCATTCAGTGTATACTTATTACTCAAATATTGAACATGTACAAACCATAATTCCAATGAAGTTGGGACGTTGTGTAAAACGTAAGTAAAAACAGAATACAATGATTTGCAAATCCTTTTAAACCTATATTAAATTGAATACACTACAAAAACAATATATTTAATGTTCAAACTGATAAACTTAATAGTTCTTTTGCAAATATTCACTCATTTTGAATTTGATGCCTGCAACACGTTTCAAAAAAGCTGGGACAGGGGCAACAGACTGGGAAAGTTGAGGAATGCTTAAAAAAACACCTTTTTGGAACATTCCAATGTTGAACAGGTTAATTGGTCATGATTGAGTATAAAAGAAGCATCCCCAAAAAGCTCAGTGGCTCACAAGCAACGGCGTGAGCAAATAGTCCCCCAGTTTAATGTTTCTCAATGTACAATTGCAAGGAATTTAGGGATTTTATCATCTACAGTCCATATCATCATAAGTGTCAAGGCCAAAAACCAACATTGAATGCCTGTGACCTTCAATTCCTCAGGCGGCACTGCATTAAAAACAGATTACGTAAAGGATATTACCACGTGGGCTCAGGAATCGGATAACCATGGTCAGTTAACACAGTTCGCCGCTACATCTACAAGTGCAAGTTAAAACTCTACCATGCAAAGCAAATTTGTTGCAGTCATCAAATTCAGTCATCAAGTTTATCAGTTTGAACAATATCTTGTCTTGTAGTAACCCTTATGTTGTCTTCCTGTCAACCTTTTTTTCGACGCCTCTTTTTCCAACGTTCCAATTTTTCTTATACACATTTCAGCGCTTATTTCTACGTCCCATATTTTCTGATATAAAACAAAAATTGAAAACGGGTCAATGTGACCCGAAGTCAACACAAGTGATATTCAATTGAATATGGATCAAAAAGGATATTCAAATCATTGTATTCTGATTTTATTTACGTTTTACACAACGTCCCAACTTCATTGGAATTGGGGTTTGTACAACTGTCCCCTTTTGATTTACAAGTTATTTATAATTTGTAAATTAAATCAAAGTATCTATTATGCTATTGCAGTTCTGTGTTGTACAACGCTATAACATGAATTCTGAATACTCTCAGCCCCACTGTAGCAGCTTCTCCATAGACCGTAGTACAATGATTGGTTTGGGAGGCAGCCAGCAGATCGTCCCTCCCGTACAACCACCGCACATTCAGATCCCACAGTGGAATCCCACTCCTGTGCAACATCATTCTCTGGACAGTAGGTACGTGTCTATGTATTGAAGCTGCAGTAGGTAACTTTAAAAAAATAAGTTGTCATTTTTGCTGAAACTGTCACTATATCCTAACAATAGTACATGCGACTGATTTGTCGTAATGGTTTGCCTCCCCCTAGTGGTCCACATCATAGGAAAACAACCAATCAGAGAAGAGGAGCCGTTAATGCAGTGCCAATGGCTGCACGTCAACTGCGATCAAACCCTGATCAAAAACAAATCAAGATTATGTTACTGCATTGCCTAATTCTCGCCTCAAATGTTTCCAGAAACATATTTTATGTGTATTGTTTAGCTGTAAATTGACCCGGCTGCCATGTTGAAAACAGTGGAGCCAAAATCAAGCACCGCTGGCCGGAGCAACCTTTCTCATTTTACAGACCCTAAAAAAATCTTGATTCGTATTTGATCGGGGCTGCCTAGTTTTCTTTATCAGTGCAGTTTGATCAGAGTTCATGAGCAGTTAACACTGCTGAGACTCCTCGGCTCTGATTGGTTGTTTTACATTCATGCCATTAGGAGCACCAGGAGGAGGCAAAGGAACGTGATTTTATTTTTTTATTTTACAGATTATCTGTCTCATGTACTACTGTAAGGATATAGTGACAGTTTGAGCAAATATGACTAAAATGTATTTTGTTTAAGTTACCAAGCTACAACTTTAATTAAGACTAATCAGGAACAGTTGTACTAATGTTTGAATGTATATTTTGAGTTTACTGTCGTTTGAAACACATGCTGCTTTTCAGTGACCGAGCTGGTGAGGAATTCCTGAGATGCATTGCAGCCAACAAGCCTCTCCCGGACTATCTCAAAGGGAACATGGCATACAACCTGGCTGACGCATTTAAGTCGGCTAATGTCCTGAAAGAAGCAGTCAAATCAGACCCTGAGTTCCAGAAACATGCAACCAGGAGCAAAAGCCGTAGTCGAAGCCGCGGCAAATCTCGAGCCAAGAGTCGTGCACGAAGCAAAAGCCGAGCACCAAGCCCAAGCAGAGGAAGGAGCAAAAGTCGTGCCCGTGGCAAAAGCAGAGCAAGAAGCAAAAGCAGAGCGAGAAGCAAAAGCAGGGCCAGAAGCAGGGCTCGCAGTAGGAGTCGGAGTCGCAGCCAGAGCCGAAGCAAGAAGAGTCACGTACGGAGCAAGAGCCGGGTCAGGAGGTCCAGGTCACGAAGCAGTAGTAGTGAAAAGAGCTATGTCAAAGAAAAAAAGAGAAAAATGAGCCACAGCTGCAGCAGCAGTGTTGGCAGCAGTACATATCTGACAGGGAATAGTCTGCTAGAAGGACTAAAGCTGGTCATGAACAGCAAAGAACTGGATGAGCGGTTGCCCACCCTCAAAGATGCCATCCTCACTATTCAGGTAGAGCTTACCATTCATTCTCCAAAATGTTTTGTTTCAGTCGGTTATCAGTGTAAATCTGCACAAAAAGTGTAAATTATGACTACTAGCATGTAAACCATACACAGAAGTGTATCTAGTGTTTTTATTAAGATAATCTAGCAGTACAATTTTATTTATTTTTTTACTTGTGGCCTACTTTGTGTAACTTGATTTAAAAACATGATGCCTCAGCTCTTAGTGGGTGGGATGATAATGGTGATCCGCCACAGACTGAAACAAGTGGTACCAAGGTGATAGGATGCTGCTGTGCTGAGTATAAAGAAATTTCTAAAGTAATTAAAGCAGAACCAAATTATCCCATTTATAACCGTGGCGTCCACAAAAAACAGTCCTTGAGACACTTCCCACCAAAAGTTGGAATGTATGAAAACAAACACTTACAAGATAGTTCAAGTATTTAACTATTTATCGAGCTATCAAATACCTTTGGCAAGCACTAGATAAAATACTTAAAATTGCCAGTAATGTGTGGGTTTCATTCATCTCCTGAGTTTCAGATTAGATTTAAGCTGACCTGCAAAGACTTTATTGCATGTATGAACACTGGCAGTTAAATTGTGTAAAAAGTGTATTTCATTGTTCTGAACTCTTTTGTACAGGGCTCAGACGACAGCAAAAAAAGGGAGTGTGTACCTGATGAGCACAGACATCAGCAACATGACCGTAATGAGAATTCAACATCGCTGGAAAATGACAGTATGCTCCTTCCCCATGACAGAGTAGGCAGTGACTTCTCTTGGCTCCAGGCACAAAGTCAGGAGGACTCTGCAGTCCTGAAAGCTAATGAGCTTGAAGATGAAGAGTCATTCTTGTATGGAAATGAAGAGGCTGGAGGAAAACAAGCCAATAAAACCTCTACTGCACGTTTTTCAGTATTTTCCCAGATGGGAGAACATGCCAAACTACAGGAAATGGATAGTTCAGGCAGTCAACATCATCAAAACAAGTCCATATTTAGTAGCTTTGGGGATTTGCTTGATCTGAAGCAACCCCTTCAAATTACTTCCTCGAGCATAACCTCTGCCAATCTGGACAGCAGTGAGTGTGAGAAGATCAAGAACATATTAAAAAGTCTGGGCACAACAGACATCAGCGAGTTTATGGTTAAGATGCAGGGGCAAAAGGAGGGGACGCAGCTGTCTCCTGCATGTCCCAGTTCAGAGCGAACGGCAGCAGGCTTAGCACTGAGTAACCCAAATGTACGGCAAGCTCTGGAGTCTTTACAGTCGCTGATCAAAGGTGAGAATTCTGTATTTAATAAAGTCAATTTTTTTTATTGTTTTAATTAACTTTGGTTATGCCAGAGGTTTTAACTGTGTATGTTAAATATGTGTGGTTACAAATTTTCATAGGCATGTCTCATTTAGAATCATAAGATGTGTCAAGTTAATATTGGATCTGTTTCTCTCCAGTTTTCAAGGATAAGATTATGTGACAGCTGAACGTGGAGGTGTACCCAATAAGTCTGATCCACCTGGCTTGATGAATTATCCTCTTTGTTCTTATTGTCTAATGCTTTTGGTGTAAAATACAGGATTATGTTGTTTCTTCCTTCAGCGACAAAAGAGAAGCGG
Source organism: Perca fluviatilis (assembly GCF_010015445.1). Taxonomy (NCBI): domain Eukaryota; kingdom Metazoa; phylum Chordata; class Actinopteri; order Perciformes; family Percidae; genus Perca; species Perca fluviatilis. The sequence continues at coordinate 29,415,799 of NC_053130.1, read as the reverse complement.
GAAAAAAGTGATGGCAGTGGCACATCTCAGACATCCTCTGATAAACACAAGGTAATGGATATCCAAGCTGCGTCACTGACTATTCAACATTTAATTGATAAAGTTAACGCCTTAAAACAATGACCACAAACACCTTCATTTTGTAAAATATTGCTTGTGTTTCCCAGGCAGGTGATGATGAGGAAATGAAGAAAGAGAAACAAGCCAGAATGAATAAAATGGAATCATTGATGAAAGAACTGGAAGGATTGTTGAAACAGGATGGTAAAGCAATTTTCTCTATTGATTATCTGATGTTTCCTGTTGACTTTAGTATCTTCCACAAGCTAAAATACTCCATATGCTTCACTGCTTTTCTTGTCCCTTTGCAGGATTAAGTTTTCTGACACCAGTAATCGGGTTTTACTGCCAGAAATGTGAGGAGTTCATTGGAGATTTGAATAGTGCTGAAAACCATGCAGCCATCCACCGCCACAGTGACTCTAGCAGTGTAAGTATAAGTCCTGTTTACCTCTGTGTGGTGATATTTTATATTTTCATTCATTAGTCAACAAATCCCATGAAAAGGCAGAAACCAACAATAATGTGGTTTTACTAACACGTATTGCATTAGGGGTGTGCCAATTCAAATTGTACATGGTAATACCGGTAACATTTTTAAGGATATATAGTGATAATGCCTAATATTTCAACTTGTTGACATAATGACTTAAAGCGCCCATATTATGCTCATTTTCAGGTTCATAACTGTATTTTAAGGTTGTACCAGAATAGGTTTACATGGTTTATTTTAAAAAAAAACACCATATTTTAGTTGTACTGCACAGCTCTCTCTCACTGCTGCAGATCCTCTTTTCACCTGGTTTCTGTTTTAGCTACAGAGTGAGACCTCTTTTCAACTTCTTCTTCACTACTATCTTTGATTGCGTCGCTCGGCCAGCGTAGCTCAGATGTAGAGCATGTCAGCTAGCTAACTCTAGAGACAGTAAAAGAAAGCCTGTTTCTCCAACTTTCGTCAGTTACAAGGCAGGATTAGCTGGGAGACTTCTAAATGAGGGCGCACATGTAAGTAGTTCTTTTGGAGATTATGGTGAACTTGTGTGTGTTGTAGCAGTGCTTTGCTATTGAGAACGACGTAGCATGCTAGCGTTAGCATGCTAATGCTAACGCTACGAGCTAACGGTTGTGGTTAGCCAGCTCATTTCGGACTGTGACGTCACAGTCCGAGCCGATTTTGACCAGCTCACCAGGAGACTGAAGGCAGGACACATTCAGAAACCGTATCTCACTCAAAACGGCATGAATGGATTTTTTTCAAAGTTTGTATGTGTGTGGAAGCACCAGAGACACAAAAGAACACCCCAAATCCCAGAAAAAGTGATTTTTTCATAATATGGGCACTTTAATACTGTTAAGCTCATCAACAACAAGTATGGCTGAAAGCGAAATTCATTGTCCTGAGTTCACATCAATTCAAAATTTAGGAGGATCATGAAAATCGTGACCACAGCTGATTGATTTCCTATTTTGACCCATTTGCCATTTTACCAACTAATTCATTACTCTTTTAGCTACTTCTTTATCCAAATTAAAGCCAGCAATTCAGTTTAGCATCAGCTTTTACAAAAACTTTCATACAATATTGGAATTATTCAACATTCATATTAACAAGAACTTAAATTTCCACTTTTTCCTACAACTTCTCCTTATACATTGAAGCCAGCCATTTATGTAGTTACAACTTTTTGGAAAAACCTTAAAATAATCCACTTTTGTTTCATAAATGATTGGTACTATTCAACATTTCAATGAAATTCATGCTAATTAAAACCATTCCCTCTTTAATTATTGTCACTATCTTCTTCTTACGCATTTAAGCCAGCAATCCAGTTTAGCTTCAGCAACTTAGCTTTTCAGCTTTCACGTGCATTTTCTGCAGGAAATTCATTATCTAGTTAGCTATATTAGCCACCATCCTGGTCATACCAGACCATTTAGCTTTAGCAGCAAAGCCCCCAAGTATACTGAAGTAAGCAAGGGTGTGTTTAACCCTTGTGTTGTCCTTCGGATCCCAGTGACCCGAAGGACAACACAAGGATTATGTACTTCCGTTTACTTTGTTGAGAATTGCTCTCTAAACAAGGGTTAATACAGCACCTTAGTTCTTGTTTGTACAGCATTTTGGTCAGCTTAAACTGTGTTTAAATGTGTTCTAGAAATAAACTTTACTTACTTACTTTACAAGAAACAGGGTTTAGAGAGCAATTCTCAACAAAGTAAAGGGAAGTACATAATCCTTGTGTTGTCCTTCGGGTCACTGGGACCCGAAGGACCACACAAGGGTTAATGGTTTATCAATTTGTTTAAGGAAGATTGTGTTATTTGTTTAATAGTTTAATTAGTAGTTGAGGTAGAATTTTCATGTGCTGTGCACATTGTTTGTTTAATAAGTATAAATGACTAGGTTTTTTTCAACTAAATGGCTTTTTCTTTACTTTCAGGACAAACTTTACATTTTAGCCCCATCACATTATATGAAAAGCCAAATTTGTGGATATTATGGGGTTTAGTGGCCACCTCTGTCTTAAAGTTACAATCTCCAAAATCTCTATTTCGTAATCTTTGGAGACACCTACAAGCAGTAATTCTATAATTATAATTGCAGGTGTGCTTTTGGTTCTCACTTCCCAAACAGTGTCGCCTTATATTGATTTTTCCCAGGAATGTTGCCTCAGACACCCAGTTCATAATACTGCAAATGCAAAGACTTTCATCTGTGGGCCATGTGTTAATCCTGATTGGGTTACCTCATTCGGCAACAGATAGTGACTAACGTCTTCAAGATCATTACCTTAAGGTAGCCATAAACATATTGGTTTCTATGTCTTCATGCGGCAAAATTGTTTTCTTTGTTTGTTTTTAGCAGAAAGTGCAGGTGGACAAGCATTCTGGGGACAGCAAGGGACACTCACACCATGTTAGCAACAGCACTCAGCAGCCACATACCTCAGACAGGAGAGATCACCGGGACTACAGTTACGCTAGAGATTCCGGAGACCACAGGAATCACAGAGCCAACCAACGAGACTTGAGGCACGAAAGAGATCACAGAAGCAAACTCCACGACGACTGCAGAAGCCACAGGGCGGGGCAGGACAACATCTCCTTGAAAGAGGAGATGAGGAAGGAGAGGATGCTCATAACGGTGTCCCGTGGACTGACACCTCCAAACGTCAAGGTAAAGGAGGAGGTGAACAAGGAGCAGACAATCGGAAGCCACAGCAAAGTCAAAGTGGAAAACACAGACCGCAAGGACAAATCATCAAGGGGCAGCAGAGAAAAAGATGGCAAAGAAAAAGATGAAAGTAGTGATAGTAGTGACGACAACAAAGGACAAACGCTGAAAGCAAAATCAACTAAAAAGAAAAAGAAGAAGAAGGAGAAAAAGAAAAAGAAGGATAAGTCCTAATTGTTGTCACTTTCCATATTCATACTAGACTGATCCCTGGGATGATGTTGGCAGCTTCTTACTGCATAAAGTTTCTAAACTTAAAGCTCCAAGTGTTATTATTACCCATGGGAACAACATTGTTTTTTCTTTTTCTCTTCCCGCTTAGTAATTTTTTTTTTTTTTTTATTGGTTTGATCAGAAGAGGGAGGTAGGCCTCAAGGAGTGATTCATCATTGTGCTTAAAGGAACACACTGACTTGTTAGGAAGTGAGGTGGTTTGCAGTAAACCATAGTCGAAAAGGAAGATCAATTATAATTTATTTTTGTGCATCCAGTACAGAGACCTGTCCTACCTAAAGTTGGCACCAAAGGCATCCTTGACTGATCTATACTTAATGCACAGAAATGAAATGATAACAAATATTTTTTGGCTGTGCATTTTCCAAAATGTCAGCATGCTTCTTTTCGTAAGAGGCTTTCAACTGATTTTTAGGTTTATATGGCATGCCTTAAGTATGCCCTCACATCCTGGTTTCGTGTTTTACTCAGTGTTTTAATTATTTTTAGAAATTAATCTTTCTCAATACTATTACAACCGTGTATATATTTTTCAACTACTAACAGCATTGTAGTGTTAGAAATGTCATGTGTACTTTTTTTTGCAGTTGAGTTCCATTTTCTTACTGTCTGTGTTTTTATCCGAAATACAAGATGACTTAAGTCTGGTTCCTGTGGTGACTTTCTAAATAAAGAATGTGTACAATTTAAAGAGTTAAATGGTGTCATAATTGAGTAATCAGATTAATGCTTTATCTCTTTGCAGTGTGTTAGCCATAATCAATTACCCAAAAAGCAAAATTTTAAAGGTGGGCAAAATAGGTAGTGTGATATAAAGTAAGCTGCTTTCGAAACTCAAGAGTAATGCTAAATTATGCTGCCTGCATTACGTTCATAGACAAGTGTTTTCTTCCTTTATGTACCTCACAGGGGCTGTAGTGTTATACAAAGTTGAGGACTTTGACACCACACATCAGGGTTCCCATCCTGAGTCCTGTCTGTGGTTATATTTCGGCAGCAATAGCACTTTGTGAAAGGTGGTAGTTTCAGTAAATGGTAATAACACGTCTATTGTGAAACCAAGAGCTGTGAGAGGCTAAACATTACTACAAATAATTCTGTAGTCTTTTAATGCTAGATCAGATGTTTTGGCAGATAACAAATGAAATGCATTGTCAGAATAAGCAATCTGCAAATAAACATTCTATAAATGTAATTTCTAGGAGACAGGGTTGTTCTATAAGCACAGTATTTCTGCAGCTTTGTCATATATTTGTTTATTTAAGAAGGGACAATGAACAATAACACAAGGAGTCCAACATGTAAAATGTTATTTGATATGAATATAATTGCCAGACTGAGCTCATGAAGTGGCGTATGTATGACACACCAATTCGTATGCCATTTTTGGTGTGTTATCAAGACGCATACTCGCTTTTTAGCGTGTTTATCAACACTGTTTGGCCTCCATTGACTTACATTACCTTGCGATTGTGTGTGAATTTACGCTGTGGCGAGTAGTATGAAAGGGCGAAAATCTGCTCGTAAACTCAACCATCCCTTTCTTCTTTTCCTAAACCCAACCACCTTCTTCTTTTCCTAAACCCAACCGGTTATTCTTTTCCTAAACCTAACACACGTGTCACATTTCCTAAACTCAACCGTCGATTTCTCGCGATATGTTTACATCCGCTGTATACAGTGTATACATACACGCGGATAGCTCAAAATGCTAACAGCTAACATGCCACTTGGCTTAAGAAAGTGGGCGTGTATGTTTACGCAAAGTCATGATGTCATGTTGAAATTGCGTAGAAATGGTTTCCCTTTTCTTTTAGGTTTATGTTGTTGTTTTTTCGATATAGGTTGCATTTTTTCTCACATACAGTATAAGGCTGTTGCCATATTCAGGGATGCAAACAATATCTGAACAAATGACTGAACAAAAAAGTGTTCAGTCTTTACTTTTTTGACTCGTCATGACCTTTTGCGAGGACCTCACATCACATCTCTAGGTTACTTGGTTGTTTTACTGTACTCTAGCTGGACCTTGGCTGTTTACATTCAGTTTGATGAATGAGCACGGTTGTAGAAACTGCTGGCTTCTCCCTTTGTTCTCATCCGTTTTTCTCTCATTTTTTCTTTGCACTGTGAAAGAACGGTGATGTTTTCTAATTCACATGATGTACAAGTTCTTATATTTATTCCCTGCAGCCAAAGTGAGTGTTGAAATCCAGGGCATACTGTAAAAAAAACTATACGAGACATGCCTACATCTTTTCACAGGAACAGAAAAGGTATGGACAATGAAGCTCTGCTATACTGTCAGACAAGCATGCCGGTGTTTGAGCTTTATGGATACAAAATAGGAAAGGATTCCCTCAAATGTGTTTATAAATAAGATGATGTTAATTATGTCTTTAGCTGTTCTGTCTCAGTTGATTCCAAAATAAATGGTCCTATAAACTTCATGCCAGCTCCTAAAACAAGACCGCAGAGGCCACTGACATACATATCCATTTATAATGCAAGGTTTATTAAGGTTTAGGTTTATTTATATCACATAAGCTACAGATCTCCGTGCTTGGAAAACCTGTCATAATAAAATGAAGTAAAGACAAACCGGTTTTGTTCTTGTATGTATGTATGCATTTCTAACATAATTTATAGAGAATTTAATAACAGCACAGAGTTCAACATGCTGAGTGCACAGTCAGTGGTGGAAGAACTATTCAGATTTGCTCTTTACTCAAGTAAAAGTAGCAATACCACTCTGTAAAAACCTTTTTATAGCATTATTATATTCAAGAATCAAAAGTAAAAAATACATAATTTGGGAAAAGGTCTCATTGTGGATGTTACTATTATTGTTATATTACTATGAATGAGTTATATTATTATGACTGGTGCATTAATAACATGTAAGCAGCATTTTAAGGGGAGACACTGCAGGTGAATAGGAAAATATTTGAACCAATAGATATCACCATGTGTCAGGGTCCCACCGTCAACGGCACTCACTCCTCTCTCTCATTCTCCAGCACACACTCCTCCCACTGATTCATACTCCTCATCACTCACTCAGATCAGTCGCTCCCAGTCCCCTCAGTACTAATTACACACACCTGCACCTCATCAAGCCATATCCTCAGTTCACCACCTGCAGCTAATCAACAACCACCTACATAAGCAGCACAACCACACACACTCTTTGTCTAGTCTCGTTTCTACACGACGCTCTGACCACTCACGTATGTCTAGTTCATCCAAGTTTACCTTACCTGTAGTCCTGTATCCTGTTGTCTGCCTGCTGCTCTGAGCCTGACCTACTCTGCTGCTGGATTCCTGCCTGTTCTCTCTGTTCTCAGTTTTGGATCATTGAAATAAAGCTCTGTTTAACTACTCCAGTCTGTCTCCTGGTCGTTCCCTGACACCATGAAACTTCCCCAGCTAATTATTTACAATAAGACACTTTTTTTATTACAAGCTTTATGAAATGTTATGGTTAAATATGCAAATGAGGTAGTATCTTGCTAAATGTGCGCTACTTTGCATACATTTCCAGAACAGAAATCAAAATTCTTGTTTCATTTTGTTGACATATTAGAACACAGGTTTTTACAGAGGGGGTTTCGGATAGCTCTTTTTATCACTTCATAAATCAGAAAGTATTGTCAACAGCTATAAAAAAATTGCCATGTTTTTAAATATAAATCAGGCTATGAATGATATCTATATATGATGAATTAAAGTTTTCTAAAAATGTTATGTTTAAATATGGAAATTAATTATTATCTTCTGCTAACTTTTGGTTTCATTTATGAGGAATTTACAGGTGCAAATAGAGAAAGTGTAGTAAAATAAACACCTAAATGTGTATCTTGGGTGTTTTTTTTCCCACTAGTCTTAAAGAAGAAATATTATAGAAAACTCAAATGTCTTTGCTTGTAGTGTCTCCCTTTAATGTAGTTGGTCAAAATGAAGCCAAATTGAACTACCTTATATGCTGTTGGGCTGTTTAATGCAGAGCTTCATATTTTTTATGTTTATCAAAAGATTTGTATTTAAAAAATTTTATTTTAAAGTAACAAATTACACACTAGTACTACAAATTAACACATCATAAAGTGGCCGAACATGGAGATGTCTAAAGGGATATTATCACACAGTCAAAGTGAGATGTGAAGTCTCAGTTTGGAGATGAAGTTTCAGAACATTTAAATGATTATATTCCATCATTGGGTCCATAGTGTGCCAGAATGCCCTCGACTACAGCCCATTTTTTAAGAATTACAGTTTACTTACAATGGGTTCTCAATTTAAAAGAATACTTGGGTCCTATGAAAACTGCCGAAGACAGACACTGAGAAAATAAATGGCAACATGACAATGTTATAGTGGGCACAAGTGATGAGGAAACATTATACCATTTAACAAATCAAAAATATTGTTCATTTTTAAAGATACAGAATTGTAACTTGCTTACAATTAAGATAGTTTCTGAAGAGCTTTTCCTCCTTAATAAGACTTGACCACAAGTTGAGGTTAATAGTTCCTTTCAGAGGCATTGTTTCTGCACTTTATAACATGTCACAATACGACTACAAAATATATACTTACATTTGTTTAACATGAATAATCTTTTGCAAATAAGTATCACAACATGACACTGGAGGGGACACAATACAGTTAAGTAATGGTCATCTGATGTGTGAAGTAATACTTGTAATGATAGTATAATAACCATTACTAATAAATGGTATATTGATAGTTTATTGGTCTCATGTTATTAGCTATTTTACTGTTACTGTTAACAATGAAATGAGTAAATATGATGTTTACTAGTTATTAGTAATGCTAATGATTACCAAATCAATAAATACTTTGTAAAGCATCTATGGACATTATTTAGATTGTTATTATCAGTTATACATCACCAGAAAAGATTTACAGTACATACACAGAATACTGTACATTTACATTTATATAATACTACTACATTTACCTGACAGTGAACACCACCCGTGACGATTGTGATTGGTTTAAAGAAATGCCAATAAACCAGAGCAATTTTTTCCTCACATACCGGAATGCTTCGTGGACTAGGCAGACCTTCCACCGCAGCGCTGTGGAGGTAGGTCTGGCAAAGTGAGACTACATTTTCTGCTGCTCTAACCATTAGCCAATTACAGTAATGTGCTCTTTGTTAATGCAAAATGGAGGAAACTAGCGAGCACTGCTGAACAGATAATCATGACACAAAGCCATCTGCCACGTAATCCGAGAAAGCATTTTTGACTTGAAACCATAGACAAAAGAATAATGGACAAATGTAAGGTTTCCAGAAATCCAAAGGATTTACAGTCACGTTACCACTTTGCTCCAACCTGCCTGTGTCTTTAAGCACACAGCACAGAGTAACACTTACAATGAAATAGCCTTGGTTGTTGGTGCATACATACATACAAATTGAAACATTAATATAAAATAAACAAACAATAGATAAAGAAACAAATATGTAATGTACAATACAACTGTTTGGGGACGTCGTTAGGCCTAGTTTAGGAGTGCTGAAGCTGCCCCAAAATGTTCCTAAGCCCCCCCCCCCCAAATAATAATAAGAAAAATGATTTTATTTTTTTACAGTGCACTCTGTATCACTCACTACTTTGAATCAATCTTCCTTCACCATTCATCTGTTTGTGTCGTCGTGCACTGCAGTCTGTCTGTTTTATTTATATTTCACGAACTGTCAGCTGGTGGAAAAGGCAGAGACGGAGGCTCAACCAGCCCACGTAACGGTATGTGGATGAGCGAGGTAGAGAGTGACTGAAGAGAAGAGTGCCTGGCGCCATTAGAACAAAACCGTAAATCTGAGAAATAAAACGTTGTTTTCGCCATTTATCACTCAAAATGCAACTGTAGCGAGCATTTCACTATCGCTAACGTTATCCAAATTCATATTTAGAAACAACAAATAATATATCCAGCTACAAAAAAGCCGGAAAGTCGAAAATTAGACAGAAGTACAAAGAGTCGATGGCTATGAAGATGATACACCGTCCTGTCTCGTCTCATTGGTGTCTTTCTTTGGTCTGAACTTGCTACTGCACACACAGTGAGTGATACAGAGTGGAATTGTAAGTTGCTGTTAATGACTTTTACTTGCTTAACTTTAGCTACGTTTACTTGAGGTAAAGATAAAGGGATATTTTAGCTTGCTATATTAAACAATAGCCTAGCTAGAGTGAATTAGTGAAATACAAGAAATAACTAATTATCTATCCAAAGTTCTCTATTCTTTGCCATTAGTCTAGCATGCTCTCTCTATAGTATTAAAAACAATATCAGTCGCCACAGAATGTTGTCACTGAAAACTTTATTTCATAGTGTCACTGTTAATGCATTTTACCGTTATCCTTCAATTTATTGAGCAGATGGATACTGGAAGATATTTTGAGGGAGGGAGGGAGGGAGAGAGAGAGAGAGAGAGAGAGAGAGAGACTGATTCTGAGGGAAGTGGCTTGATTGAGGTCAGTAAGTGGTCTGCAGCAATGGTTCTCAAAGTGGGGTCCAGGGACCCCAGGGGTCCTTGAGGGGATTCCAGGAGGTCCCCAGCAAAAGTGAAATAACTTATTTTCACCATAATTCCATCCATAATTAACAAAATGTGTCATAGACTTTCTTTAATTAAACATCTAAAAGCCCAATCAGATGGGGACCCATGGACAAAATCGAATCAAATGGGGGTCCGTGGTCTAGTTTCTGTCAGTTTAGGGGTCCTTGATGTCAAAACGTTTGACAACCAGTGGTCTACAGGGCTAAAGTGTGGGGTGTTTTGTTTTCTTCTAACAACAGGCATTTGTTGGCAGGTCTAGGCACTAAGGCAAAGCCTAAACTAAATTATTTTATATTTATTATATATGCTATATTCTGACCAACTTAAGTTTCTGCATTAATTTACTGTAATAAATTAAACAATTATGTAGATTTACAGAATGTTGATTAATGTGCATTGTCCTAATCAAATAAATCTTATGTTGTAGGCTAGGCTATACATGAGCATACATACATACATATCAGTCCCTCCAGGAATTTGTGATGTCTGGCCTAAGTACGTTCCCCCCATGCAGCTTTGATATATCTAAAAGCTAACATTAGAATAACGTAAGTAAGATTTTGCAATGGTAAGTTTTGCAAAGCCTGGGGGGTAAGCCCCCCGTGTCTTTCAATCCTAGTGACGTCCCTGCGTTGTCCTACGGGTTGCTAGTGCTAGACAAAGATTAGCAATGCCACGAAAATATTTGTCATGAAAACTTCATTTGAAGTACCAATGCACAAATACTTACCAAAACATGCTTCCGCAGATTAGATGTGGAGTTATTGAATGCTGCCAGTTAGTCACCTTTGGCAGGCACATCTGGCATTGCATGATGATACTATTGGCCCTCTTGAATTTAAATGAAAAATGTGGCCAAGGATTTTTGTAGTTTTGGGCAGCAGAATTCGATGTTTCAGCTAGCATTTCTACTGAAACAGTCATCACTCCCCTGATCCAACTTCATCTCGTTCTCAATCTCCTACAGAAAGACTTGGCGCCTGGTAGGCAGCTAGATGCTTATCATTCGTCACTGTAGTGGTTCCGGATGCAATTCTTTTTCTTCCTCATACTGTTAAACAGACATCTTTTTAAGGCTTAAATGAAATCCACTGATGGTACATTTTGATGAGGCCTCAGCAACTTCTACCAGACAAATGGTCGAAAACCCAGCTTTCGTGAGTTGATTTACACACCTCATGTGCCTGACTAGTCACATCAAGTTGTTGCCATAGGGTATTTCCACTTTTTCCTGAATCACTGTTGTTGCTATGTTAGTTCTGTTTTATTTATTTGAACTCTTTTCTGCCCTTCTCTCTCAGGCCCAGTATAACATTCATCAGATTTAAAGGTGCTGTAGGTAGGATTGCGAAGATTCAGGACTAAGCCAAAACATTTGAACAGCAACAACTTCTCAGTCCCTCCCCCCCTTTCTGCTAAAGCCCAAAACGGTCTCCTAAGCACCTCCCCCCACAAGGGCGAATGAATGCATGTGCATGAGCATTGATTGAAACGCAGTTATACACCCCTGCTGGCCCTGATTGGTGCATCTGAACAGGGAGCTGTGGATTTTTCCAAATTGCACTACAGGCCAGAGGAGCCGGATATTTTTTTAATGACCTGCTTCATGTAGTTCTACTGGAACATAGGGTCAATGAGAAAATATGACAGAAAGTTAGTTTTCTAAGTCTTACCTACTGCACCTTTAAGTGTATGCGTATGCATGTCTATCTACACTGTGTGTGTAGGTCTGTATGTAAGTTTACGAGTATTTTTTTAGATTAGATTCAACTTTATTGTCATTGTGCAGAGTACAAGTACAAAGACAGCGAGTATACGATATATGTGGATATATGTATGTATACGTCTATATATTATGTGTGTGTGAGTGTGTGTATATGTATGCGAGTATTTGGCTATGCATGCATGTATAGGTACATCTAAAGGGGGGGGGGGGGTCTTCCCATTACAATTTAACTACTCCTTTTTGGTTTTGATTGTTGCCTGTTTCATTACTGGTTCTGTAATGGATTGCTTGCTTATCTGGACATTCCTTGTATTGCCACCTCATTGTCCATGGGGTGCTTTTATAATGTATATTGTCCTTGCCCTGGAAAAACTCAATAAAGAGATTTTTAAAAATGAGTGAGAGCCTTTAAACTTATGTAAAGGGTGGTATTGTACATGTGCTACTTTCATGTAATATATCAATAATCATGGCGTTTTTATGTTCAATAAACTAAGGACAATTTACTGATTTATTGACCGAGTTATGCAAGAAAATTAGTTAGATTAGAGAGCCATATTTTAGCAAACTTTACTTTTTGGAACATACAAAGCATGGTAGGGCAATAGAGAAATGCATTATCTTGCAAGTGTTTCCTTGCTTTTCCGGCATGAAAATTAAATTTTTGAATTACATGAATACAAGTCAACCATGTTTCCTGAAGAAGCAAAGTACCATCAGGCTGAATGTTTGGTACCAAGAGTATACCTTTGGATAAGGTATAGCTTTAAATATGTTATAGTAGTAGTAGTAGTAGTAGTAGTAGTATTTTGGAGTAATATGAAGCTCTTTTATTTTTAATTCTGATTTAAAACTAATTCATTCTGAAGGGAAATGGAGAATAAAGTGTGTTCAGATCACTCCCTGTCTTATCACAAAAAGTGTGCGTATGAAACTAACACCGGAGAAGATGCCTACCATGTACTTGTCTTTGTCCTCTCTGTCCAGTGGTTGTGTGAGATACATTACCAGAGTTTCTGTCTATGGTGAAAAGGCCAACAGGAGGCTGATCAGCTCCTGGTACAGTGATGCTGTAAAAGATCTTCTTTACTTTATCCTAATTAGGATGGATCTGGATAAAACACAATACATCAAAACTCTCACTGACTACAACAATAGTTACAATATTGTTAAACAATTTTCACTACAGTAAGGAATCAATGCAAAAATATTTGAGTTATACTGTATTTACATTTTTGAGGTACAGAAACCTGAAGTTGTCTGGTTACAATATTCTAAATCCTGTTATCAAGACAACAAGTTAGTTACTTTGTGACTACATGCCTGTTTAATCATCATGGTACAGCTGAGAACAACTATGCTCTTTCATTATCGCAATTGAAAAACTTTTGATTTCTCCTGATAACATGATTACAACTGTCATAAAAAAACAACTCAGGAAGACCAAGAAAACAAGAAAAACAATGAAAATCAGAGCTCAATGACTACAGTGGAAACCAACCTGAAGTCATCCTTTTCAAAAACAAATATTCAAAATACAGTTCAGTACCAAATTCTCAGGTACAAGGGGCTTTATTTTCTCTTACTTGAGATACTTTTAGGGGGTAGGGTCCTTGGTCATTCTCAATGACAGTGAGGTCTGGAATAACCCATTCTCTCTTCCTCCTCCTCAGCCCCTCAACCGACTTGAGAAATTGCAGAATGGGCACCTGTTGATTAGGTGCACTCTGAAAGAAGATGCACATTTGTAGCCAGTTATATTGCAACAGAAACTTAAAATGAATCTCTTTACATGACAATGCTTAAATATCTGATCATGTTACTTCTGTAAAAATGCTTTAAAAAGCAGAAAGACTTTCTTCCAGCATCTTTTGTCTAGTAAATGTGTAATGATTTACAGAAGACAGCTCTTTTATTCATCCATACAAACAAAACCAGATCGATGTTTATGGATAGACAGATAATGACGCTAACTACTAGTAATTGGTAGCAAGCAATTTTAATAAATGCCTTAGAGAGCAACTTTATCATCAGATTCTCCTAGAACCCTCCCTCTTAAGAAAAACGCAACAGAGGAGTGGGGGGGAGGGGGAGATACTTAAGGATGTGTGGCTACATAGTATTTGAAGTGGGTGGTGTTGTGGAAACACTGTCATGGATGAGCATGGATTGCAACCTAGAGCTGGTAGTTGGAGCTAACCAGTGAGCAGCTGATTTTGGTCTTCGTGTCATCACTGTAAAGCTAGATAATCTATATCTATAATTTGTTATTGTAAAGATCAGTACAGGGCCAGATACATTTGCATAGATAAACAATTAAACAAGTACTCCTATTAAATTACAATACACAAACTGAAAAAATTATGCTGTGTAGAATTTTTTTTTAATTGACATACTAGCTTACACACATCTAACATTAAGAACATACAGTAGCTATGAAAAAGCCTTGGTCTAACACAATGGAACCAGTGAGTCTTGGACAGTCATAGACTATTTTTTTATGTTCAAAAACGATGTACATTGGTTAAAAGCTGTACTATTGGCTCAATAATTAGTATATCCGGTCATACAGCAATCTTACTCACAATAACATTAAAAACTAGTAGACGTAAAACAGTTTGGAGATTAAACAGTTCACTTCTACAGGACAAGAAATTTGTATAAAAATTCAAAATATATTGTTTGAATATATAGAATTAAACGATACAGAGGATATAGATCCAATTATATTATCCGAAGGAGCTTAAAGTGATGGTTCGGAGTAATTCACCCTAGGGTCCTTTGCACCATGACCTCGAGCCAAACACCCCCCAGAAGCTTTTTTCACCTGGGTCTAACACTGGGAGAGTTAGCTAGAGTAGCGTTATCAGCTGAATAGCTTAGCATCGGACGCTATCGTTTGTATCTTGTACACTTACACCTAATGCCCGAAATGATACCAAACGTCTACAAGTAGTACAAATAGGTTATGCTCTCATAAAACGATGGATTGGAAAGTTTGTAAGTACACCAGAAGTTTATGAACACTTGCCTGCTCTCCTCAGCTCTCTGTTGCTGCTGCTGCTACCTGCAGTTAGACGAGTGCTTAGGGCCGTCTACAAATTACTCACCGAAAAGAGTTACAACAAAAATATGTATTAATTCAATGATTAAATAAGGTAATGTCTCCAAACTTACCTCAATTATTACTTGGCTCCTGCTAGTTATACTACAGCACTTACTTTGAAAAAAAAGTTAATTTAATAAATATTTTTGTTGCATCTCTTTTCGGTGTTGTAATTTATAGACGGTCCTAAGCACTCGTCTTACAGCAGTAACAACAACAGCAGAGAGCAGAAGCCAGCAGGCAAGTGTTATTTACATAAACTTCTGGTGTACTTACAAACTTTGCAATCCATCGTTTTATGAGAGCATAACCTATTTGTACTACTGTAGACGTTTGGTATCATTTCGTGCATTATTAGTGGGGTAATTTACGAGATACAAACGTGGGTCCGTTAGCCCCTGCGCTAAGCTATTCAGCTGATAACGTTAGTCTACGCTAACTCTCCCAATGTTAGACCCAGGTGAAAAAAGCTTCTGAGGGGGTGTTTGGCTCGAGGTCATGGTGCAAAGGACCCTAGGGTGAATTGCTCCGAACCATCACTTTAAGTAGTCATGAGGGGTCACATTATTCCATATTCCTTTGCACAAAAAAAGACTAGAGAAGCACAACAAAATAAGTTATTAGAGCATTACAAATAATGGAGGATAAACAGGATGACAAATAGCACTAAAGATGAAACTAAATGAAGGACAAAGCATTTAGAATTAGATAACATACGCACATTGGAGATTGATAGATTAATGAGATTTACAAAGGAATGCTATGATAGTGGACCAACAGCTCTGAAAATGTTGGCTTATAAACTTAAAAGACAAATGAAGAAAGCCTATCACCAAACTTAAACCAGATCAGGCAGAAACAATAACTAATAAAGAAGAGATTGCAGAGGAATTCGCAGAATACTATGAAACATTATACACAAGTGAAGTAAACAAGGTTAGAAATAAAATTAAAAAATGTTTGAGCAACCTTCAATTACCAAGAGTAATACAGGAAAAAAATATTAAATTGACAAAGTAAATTACTGCAGAGGAAATCAATAAACAAATACAGGGACTGAAAGCAGGAAAATCTCCAGGAGATGACTGATTTACAAATTAATTTTATAAAAAGATTTAGCAGGCAAATAACTCCTATAAAAGCATACAATTATGCATTAGATACAAGAAAATGGGCACAGACATGGCAATCTTCTATAATAACAGTCATTTATAAAGAAGGGAAGGATGCTACAAAGTGTTCCTCATACTGGCCCATATCACTGCTAACACAGACTATAAAATAATACCAGCGATACTAGCTAATAGATTAAAAGTCATCATTACAGATATAATTGATACAGATCAGTGTGGCTTTATTCCAGGAAGACTGCTGGCAGACAGTAAACTTAATTGATTATGCTCAAAAGCAAAACGAAGATGTTTTGTTAATAACATTAGATGCAGAGAAGGCTTTTGATTTAGTGAGTTGGCCTTTCATGTTTGAGACCCTTACCAGCTTTGGCTTGGACAAAAAATGTTGCCTATGGTTACAAGCAATCTACAGCCATCCAACATCCAGAGTGAAAACAACTGGTATACTATCAAGAAGATTTAAAATACAAAGAGGAACCAGGCAGGGATATCCCCTATCCTCTCTCTTATTCACTATATAAACTTAACACAAAAAGTAATTCAATTTGGGTTTGGTAGATTATTTCTCTGTGGTAAGAATCTTGATGAAATATATGAGAATAACTACAGTGTCTTGGAAAGTAAAATAAGACAGGATCTGAACAGATGGAGAATAATACCAGACGGAATATTAAGCAAGGTAGAAACAATAAAAGCGATGGTCCTCCCACAATATGATTTCTAACTTTATTTGGAATAACACAAAACAGAGAATCAAATTAAAAATCTTACAACAACTGAAAGAAGAGTGCGGGTTAGGTGTTCCAAATCCACAGAATTATTTTCATGCAACACAAATTCCCACAATAATGAAGTAGATGAAAGGGAATACAAAAGCTTAATGGATAAAAATAGAAAAAGAAATAGCTACAATACACATTGGGACATTACCATTCATAGGAAAAGCAGCATGGAAAAAAAAATACAGGACAGAGCCAAAATCCAAAATCAGATTACTGGGCTAGTTAAGGGCTAGTAACATACTCTCAACTACTTACAAAATACTCAATAAATTCATATGAAATGACAGCCTCCAAATATGATATGATATAATAATATTTTTTTTTTAAGCATTTACAGGTAAGAAGTTACCTTATGAAATATCTAGAAGAGTTTGAATAAAAAAATGGCCTAAAACAATATTTGATTGAAAATAAAATAAAAGTAAAAGAAAAGCTTTCAAATATCTACAAAATATTACAAAACTCACTATTGTAGAAAATAATGTAAAAGAAAAATGGGAATAAGAAGTGGAAATGATCATATCAGCAGAAGAATGGAGAGAGTCACTAACTGGAAACTTTCAGACTTTTCAAAATACTGGCGGGAGTTTGCCTGCAAAATGAGCATGAGATACTTCATTATGCCACATAAGTATTGGAAATGTTAGCCCTTAGATGGGACTAGTTGCTGGAGAGGATATGGGGAACAAGTAGCAAACTATACACACACATTCTTCACATGTCCAATATTAATACCCTTTTGGGAAGAGATCGAGAAAACCCTAAAGTATATTTTTGTTTTAAAAGGACCTCTGAAAATTGAAAATATATTGGGTATTAACCAACAAGAAATTATACTTTCAGAAGACATGCATCTTTTTAACATACTACGTGTGACTGCCATGAAGCAGGTGACAAGGACATGGAAACAGTTAAATCCACCAAATTAATTAATTAATGGCTGTCAACAATAGAGCAAACTTTTTGTTCCTTTTTTTAAATTCTGGTTTTGTTTTGGCATTTTGCAGTTATTATTTATTAGATATTCATTTCTTTGTACATGTATAAAAAGGAAACGTGCAATGGACTCAGAAGTGTTAACGATTGTCTAACAGAGGCTGAAAGAAAATTGCAATAAAGTATTTTAAAAAAAATAAAAAGATATGTGTTGTGGTAGCCACATCCATCAATGGTTTCAAGAGGTATCACAATAAAAAGCCAATTTTGGGCATTATCAAAAATATGGAATACAAACAGATAATGTCAACAGATTACTCCTGGTGTCAGCTGTAGTCTCCCATAGATTCCCCAAATGAGGGAATCACAAATCCATATTTTGTGGTAGTGGGGGACTGCATTCACACTCTACCCTGTAATAAAGAAAAAATAAATCTGATGTATTATGGTGTAAGTATGAAGATTCTGTCCTGTCTGTATGGGCAGTTTTCTGAAATGGACCGACTAAGGCAAACTTATGGTTTGCAGAAAAGTATGGAACTGTCAGGCTGCATCTTCCCTTTTGGCAGCAGTTTTGGGCCTTTGACAGCTGCCCTGCTGAAGACTATAAAATATTATCTGATAATAATTTCCTTCATCCTTAGTAACAAATAAATATTAAGACAACCTTAAAGACAACCTCAAATATGGAATTATAGTTGAATCTAACTTCTTATATCTATATGAAGCTCAGCGTAAATTCTTTCAGGAAGACTTCTAATAACTTCACCTCTCTCTCCCTAATTTTCGTCCGGAAAGACTGGACCTAGTCCCTCTTGGCTCATAACCTAGGAATTATCCCAAAGTACAGACTCTCTTTTCAGCTGTCTGCTTAAAGACAGTGTACATTTGCTGCCTGCCTAGTAAAACAAAACCATATAAATACCATTTTAATACTAAACCAAACTTGGAGAAACTAGGACAATGGTAAATTGAGTGATAAAACCATGGGTAAAATATTTGTAATCACATTGTCATGATGACTTAAAACTACTCTGATAGTCTCCCTTAATTCAACTTCCTGGATATATATATGTGTGTGTGTGCGTGCGTGCATCAAGCCTGGGTTACCTGGCTTCACACTGTTATACCCATTGTTGTCCAGCAGATGGAGAGACATTCTCATCTATATATCTATACACAGTATGGCAATAAAAAGCATTTAACATGGCGAAATTAATGGAGATTAAACAGTGAATCATGAATTACCTTCATTTTCACAATGACTTCTTCTCAAAAGAGTAATGAATGTTAAGACTTAGGGCGTTTTCACACATACCTCGTTTGGTCCGGACTTTCAGACTTTTTAGTTTGATCCGAACCAAAATTACAGGTGTGAAACCTCCCCCGGACCACGGTCCGGATCAAAAGACCAAATTTTGGTCCGATAAAAAGAGGTGGTCTCGGTCCGGACCAAACTGAACCATGGTCCGGTTCGTTTGTAGTGTGAAAGCGTTTTTTGGATGGTTCGGACTTTCGGACCAAATACAAGAAGCTCTGGCAGGCTCCCCTTGTGTTACAAGACCGGGGAAGCTCCCTTAAGGAACAGGTGCTTAGAGAGAGAGAGAGAGAGAGAGAGAGAGAGAGAGAGAGAGAGAGTGACGGTGAATGCGCTCAAAGAAGACAGCTGTCTGCTATCAGAGTAGAGAATACATCAGCAGTTTATTTGTTAAGTGGTAGTAAATGTACAGTGTAGGTTTCAGTTTGTCTCTGAATAAATGCTCCAGAAAGAAAGTTCCCGTATCTTGCATCTCAACATCACAACAAAGGGGGAGAGCAGCAGTCAGTTGAAAAAACTCCGACACAGAGAGAGGGACGGGGATGCCCGCCTACAAACCAATCAATTATAATTATCTGGAGACGCAGCTCACGTATGTGATGACGGCAGGACGTAGTTTTGTCACGTATAGATCTTTAGTGCGCTTGCAAAACTGCAGTGTGAAACCAAAACTTACCAGATCAAATGTATACAATGTAACAAAAACATGAACCTTGGTCCGGACCTTGGTTCGGACTTTCATGTGTGAAAACGCCCTTACATTGTACTACTAAATTTCTATTGAAGAAGTTCTTCTTAATTACAATACTTAGCAGCTTTGTTATAAAATGTCCACTCAGTGACATGCAGTTACGCAACATTGGACAGTTTAATGATTCAGGTTTTGCAGCATTCCCATCTGTGTTTCACTTGAGGCCAGAACCCACCCCTGTCTATAACAAGGTTTTGTTTAAAGAGTGGGAAGTCTCTTTTGCTGCCATTGTTGCTTTCACTTAGACATTAGTCTCCGATCACAACAGCTGCACAAGGATTCAGTGTCCCAAGACCAGTGACATGGGCCTGTGAAGTAATTTTCAAACAATTAGTCTGCCTATCTGAAAGGAAATGAGCAAATAGATCAAGTAATTTTGTTTGTAATTGATGCTGAATCAAATGACCTTTTAAAATAGACTTGTCTCTCATAGTTCCAAACATACTGATAATCCTCACCTTAACCTGCAGCTCTATAGAGCTTTTTACCTTTTTTTTGTTTTTACTTCCAAGTCACATGTTTGAATCTCACCAATCTCATCAACGCCTCCTTATAGACTTAAAACGGAAAGCAGTTTCCAGCCAATGATCAGACAAGCTGAGTGTATGCAATCTGCTCTGCATGGAATGGTAGAGTTAAAGTGAACAAGCGGCTGGTGAAAAATGTTAAGCATCTTAAAGCTAAAGAAAGATCATTTTCTTGATTTAAATAGGTTCCTCAAATGCAACATGCTTGTTTTAAGAGGATCCTGTGACGTTTTTCTGTACACAAAGTTTCTGTTTACAGTTATTGTTTCTCACCGCTAAGGTTCAAGATTTTTATTATGACACCAATTATATGCGAAGCTGGGCAACTCAACCCACTGATGTGCTGTGCTGTTCGCACTACCCTCCTCAGCGCCTTACAGGTTCATGCTTGTTGTGTCTAACAAGCCGATATCGCCTCAACAAGTGATGATCGCACAAATTATTTTTGACTGCAAAAATGGAGGACTAAATGTGATTTCAGTTCATGTAATTTGCTTTTTTTCTTAATTTGTAGACCAGCAGTTACAGTTGAAATGCGGTTAGTCAATTTTTCAATCAATTTAATGTGTGTCATGTGAAATCATGTAAAAATACAGTTTAAGTGAAATCTGTCATTTCCTTTCATTTCTGCAATAAAAAGCATTGTGCTCATTTTGGATCCTAATGTCATGGGTGTTGTCATTTTCTTTTGATGAGTAACAAACCACCGATTCCTGTAAAGCAGGCCTTCCGGGTGAGTTGATGCTTGCCACAGCCTGCCTGACTACAGTGACTTTGTTTTATAGCTGCACATCTGATAAGACCTGCAACTGTGTGTGTGTGTGTGTGTGTGTGTGTGTGTGTGTGTGTGTGTGTGTGTGTGTGTGTGTGTGTGTGTGTGTGTGTGTGTGTGTGTGTGTGTGTGTGTGTGTTTGTGTGTGTGTGTGTGCTGTTTGCTTCTATTTGCATTGGAATGGAGGATGCTCCGCCCAGCTTGACTGTGAGCTCTGTGTCTGAGCCTGAAGGGAAAAACAGAAAACATTAGCCACACATCGTCAGACCTTGATACTTGAAGACTGGGTATTGTTCTATTGTTTTATTCAAATGCACGATGGGTTCATAGCTCAAGAGTAAAATGTAATGCTTGGCCTGGCTTCTCTGTTTTGAAGGTGGATTTGCTCCCTGTGTTGACTAATGACTGTAATTCTAAAGAAGAACGACGCCTACACTCACAGAGCCATGACAATAGACTGGTAGTTAAACACACGCAGAAAGGATAAAGAGAGGTTAAGGTGTAGGGTGTGGTCTGAAGCTTTAGAGATAAACAGCAGACAGGCCTTGTCCTTAGGCAGTATTCGTCTTTCCAAGTAATATGGGGAATTAAGAATGCAGAGAAATTCTTCTGGTTTGTACAAACCAGTGAAGTTCCATGTAGGGAGAAAAAAGTACTTGCTTACAGCTTGTCAACTGTTTTTTTTTTTTACCCCCAGGACAGACTGTACTGGTTTCCTACACTGTCCAAGCAGATTGGCTCCTGCTGATAATGTGTGAAAACAGCTCACAAACACACTGTTTGGTTTTTGAAAAGGCTCAGTGATTTTCTAAAACAGCTGGCAATTGTAATTTTTATTTTACAAAATGTTACTCAAAAACAGGGATAGATGCTAACATGTGTAAGCACTGGCCCCTGAGCTACCAAGCCCCTAAATTCCGTGGCCAAAGAACATCTTTGGTGGCCCAAATGTAAACTTATAAAATTGGTACAGAAAAGGCAATTTCACGCAACTTAACACAGCCTTCCTTAACTGTGACACTTCAATTAATAAAAAAAAAACTAACAGAATTAAAATGTATGATTATTTATTCAAATTTAAAACAAGTTCTTTGTAATATACAGTATATATTCTCACAGTCTCTTACTTCACAGTCAATCTTTTTCAACCCACAATTCTCTGCCTCATACACACTCTCCTTCCCTCCTTTCACTTTTATCTTTCACTTTGTCTTTTCTGTATTATTTTTGTCAATACTGAAATAACAATCTCGATAAAATATTATCTCTAAGGTCATTATATTTCCACGGAAAGGAGAGTATCTAACTAATTACCTCACACCAAGTGTGGTAAAGATTGAGTGAACCAGAGAGAGAGAGGAGCTCACAACATTCATAACACACAAGCACTACTTTGTGTGTTTGAGGAGGTGAAAGGTTATGTATTTGATGAGCGACTGTGTATTTAAAGTCAAAATTAAAGTAATGTGCCGTTTTGCTTACAGCCAGTAAAAGCTGCCTCTATGTATTTGTTTTCATAAGCGGTTTCCACTTTCTGCGTACATATCTCAACCTCTCTCACCCAAATCAGTGAGCGCTGTACTGCAGTGTGTAGCAAATGCCGGAGCTGATATTAGCATTAAAGAGTGGATGCACAGGCGATTAAGTGATATCCCCGCAGATGCAGTGAGGTTGAAATAAAACCCTGAGGCCTTTTTTGTCTGAGACCGAGACAACAGAAAGTAAAAATGCTGTAAAAGCGCTTTGATTTCCTGTCAATCAGACACGCTCAGACAGGAGAAGAAGACAGAATGCAGCAGCTGTAGTTTCGCTATGCCATACCTTCCTCCACAGCGCTGCAAAGGGGGGTCTGGCTAGTCCACACAGCATTCCGGGGTGGGAGAAAAACGTGTTCTGTTTTTTTTAAACCAATCACAATCGTCATGGGTGGCACTAAGCGCTGGACAGAGCCACTGTGCCGCTGCAAAATAGCTTCGGGAGGGAACTTGTTTTGGTGGAACATGTGTACGTTGAAAATTGTTTTAGTGGTGCAACAGAAAACTCAGATTGGACAGATAGTCTAGCTAGCTGTCTGGATTTACCCTGCAGAGATCTGAGGAGCAGTTAACCATAGTCCTCAAGTTAAAACTATTCAATTCAATTCAATTTTATTTATAGTATCAAATCATAACAAGAGTTATCTTAAGACACTTTACAGCAGGTCTAGACCACACTCAAGACCCAACAATTCCAATAATTCCCCCAAGAGCAAGCATTCAGTGCAACAGTGGTGAGGAAAACTTCCTTTTAGGGAGAAACCACGGACAGACCCAGACTCTTGGGCGGGTGTCTGACAGTGCCGGTTGGGGGTACGATAAACAGTGGCAATTATTGT
The DNA here is from genome assembly GCF_010015445.1 of Perca fluviatilis. Taxonomy (NCBI): domain Eukaryota; kingdom Metazoa; phylum Chordata; class Actinopteri; order Perciformes; family Percidae; genus Perca; species Perca fluviatilis. Next base: position 29,392,247 of record NC_053130.1, on the reverse strand, counting down.
CACAATAAAGATAATGGAACTATGACTTCTGTAGTTTGCTACACTGTTATGGGTCTTACTGCCTTGTTATCTGTGTTAACGCTAAAGCTATGTTTACTGAGTTACCCTATAACTTCACTACCACGATTGTAAAACTTACAATAATATCAAACATGTTTGATTTTGCTGCCATATTAACAAGTTTGAAAATACATTGGTTGTCTCGTAGATTCTGCTCCATAGCAAAGATGGCCACTGTTGACAGTGGATAGTGTCAAGTGCTCCACACTAAACATTTTGACCGTTTTGAGTTCAGCATCAGTGCACTGCATTTTACCATACTTTGTCAGTGTGAACGCACTATGTACTCAAAATAGCAAGTGTAAGTACAAAAGTGCATGAATTAAGACACAGCACTAGTAACTAGTTTCTGTGTTCATGGTAATGAAGAAACCTGTTACCCAGTGCAACATTGTGGACAACAATGGAACTATATGGCACAGATGAATATGATATATCTCCGTGAACCATCACCTTATCGTGGTGGAGAGGTTTGTGTGTCTCTGTGAACCTGAGGGCTGTGTTGTCTGGAGCTTTGTGCTCCTGGTAGGGTCTCCCAAGGCAAAGTGGTCTCAGGTGAGGGGCCAGACAAAGAATGGTTCAAAAACCCCAATGGAAAAACAAGGTAGAAATGGAGTGACCCTGCCCGGAGGAAGCCCGGGGCCCCCGTCTGGAGCCAGGCCCAGACGCGGGCGCCTCGTGGGCGAAGCCTGGTGGCGGGTTTGCCACGGAGCCCGGCCGGGCACAGCCCGAACAAGCTACGTGGCTCCCATCTTCCAGCCCATGGGCCCACCACCTGTGGGAGGAACCGCTGGGGTCAGGTGCGCTGCCACATGGGTGGCAGTGAAGGTCAGGGGCCTCAACGGACCAGACCCGGGGAGCAGACGCTGGCTCTGGGGACGTGGAACGTCACCTCTCTGTGGGGGAAGGAGCCGGAATTGGTGCGGGAGGTGGAGCGCTACCGGTTGGATCTGGTGGGGCTTACCTCTACGCACAGTCTCGGTTCTGGAACTGTACTCCTGGATAGGGGTTGGACTCTTTTCTTCTCCGGAGTTGCTCAGGGTGTGCGGCGCCGGGCGGGTGTGGGGATACTAACAAGCCCCCGGCTGAGCGCCGCTACGTTGGAGTTTACCCCGTGGGACGAAGGGGGTCGCCTCCCTACGCCTGCGGGTTGTGGGGGAAAACTCTGACTGTTGTTTGTGCATATGCACCAAACAGGAGTTCGGAGTATTCGGCCTTCTTGGAGACCTTGAGTGGAGTCCTGCATGGGGCGCCAGTGGGGGACTCCATTGTTTTGCTGGGGGACTTCAACGCACGTGGGCAATGATGGAGACACCTGGAGAGGCGTGATTGGGGAGGAACGGCCTCCCTGATCTAAACCAGAGTGGTTGTTTGTTGTTGGACTTCTGTGCTAGTCATGGATTGTCTAAACTGAACACCATGTTCGAACATAGGGATGCTCGTCAGTGTACCTGGTACCAGGAGCGCCCTAAGCGGGAAGGTCAATGATCGAATTTTATAATCGTTTCATCTGATCTGAGGCCGTATGTTTGTGACACTCGGGTGAAGAGAGGGGGCAGAGCTGTCAACCGATCACCATCTGGTGGTGAGTTGGGTCAGGGGTGGGGAAGACTCTGGACAGACCTGGTAAGCCCAAACGTGTAGTGCGGGTAAATTGGGAACGTCTGGAGGAGGCCCCTGTCCAACGGACTTTCAACTCGCACCTCCCGGCGGAGCTTTGCGTGCATCCCTGTGGAGGCTGGGGGCATTGAACCAGAGTGGACAATGTTCAAAGTTTCCATTGCTGAAGCTGCGGCGAGGAGCTGTGGTCTTAGGGTCTTAGGTGCCTCAAGGGCGGTAACTCACCGAACACACCGTGGTGGACACCGGTGGTCAGGGAAGCCGTCCGACTGAAGAAGGAGTCTTTCCGGGATATGTTATCCCAGAGGACTCCGGAGGCAGTTGCAGGGTACCGAAGGGCCCGAAGGGCTGCAGCCTCTGCCGTGAAAGAGGCAAAGCGCGCGGTGTGGGAGAAGTTTGGAGAAGACATGGAGAAGGACTTTTCGGTCGGCACCAAAGTGCTTCTGGAAAACTGTTCGCCACCTCAGGAGGGGAAAACCATCAACTTACATAACAAGATGGGACACGTATGACCTCAACCCGAAGAGGTTAAGGCGGTTTGGAAGGAGCACTTTGAGGAACTCCTGAATCCGACTAATACGCCCTCTATGTTAGAGGCAGAGCTGGAGGATGACGGGGGGATTGTCGTCGATTTCCCAGGCGGAAGTCACTGATGTAGTCAAACAACTCCACAGTGGCAAAGCCCCGGGGATTGATGAGATCCGGTCCAGAAATGCTCAAGGCTCTGGGTGTGAGGGGCTGTCCTGGTTGACACGTCTCTTCAACATTGCGTGGAAGTCTGGAACAGTGCCAAAGGAGTGGCAGACTGGGGTGGTGGTTCCCCTTTTAAAAAGGGGACCAGAGGGGGTGTGCCAATTACAGGGGTATCACACTTCTCAGCCTCCCTGGTAAAGTCTACTCCAAGGTGCTGGAAAGGAGGGTTCGGCCGATAGTCGACCTCTCAGGTTGAGGAGGAACAATGCGGATTCCGTCCTGGGGCGTGGAACAACGGACCAGCTCTTCACTCGCAAGGATCCTGGAGGGGCCTGGGAGTATGCCCAACCGGTCTACATGTGTTTTGTGGATTTGGAGAAGGCGTATGACCGGGTCCCCCGGGGAGATACTGTGGGAGGTGCTGCGGGAAGTATGGGGTGAGGGGGTCTCTACTCAGGGCCATCCAATCTCTATACGACCAAAGTGAGAGCTGTGTCCGGTTTCCGGCAGTAAGTCGGACTCCGTTTCAGGTGAGGGTTGGCCTCCGCCAGGGCGGCGCTTTGTCACCAATCCTGTTTGTAATATTTATGGACAGGATATCGAGGCGTAGTCGGGGTGGGGAGGGGTTGCAGTTCGGTGGGCTGGGGAATCTCATCGCTGCTTTTTGCAGATGATGTGGTCCTGATAGCATCATCGGCCTGCGACCTTCAGCACTCACTGGATCGGGTTCGCAGCCGAAAGTGTGAAGCGGTTGGGATGAGGATCAGCACCTCTAAATCGGAGGCCATGGTTCTCAGCAGGAAACCGATGGAATGCCTTCTCCAGGTAGGGAATGAGTCCTTACCCCAAGTGAAGGAGTTCAAGTACCTTGGGGTTTTGTTCGCGAAAGTGAGGGGACAATGGAGCGGGAGATTGGTCGGAGAATCGGCGGCGAGGTGCGGTATTACATTCCATCTATCGCACCGTTGTGACGAAAAGAAAACTGAGCCAGAAGGCAAAGCTCTCCCGGTCTGGTCAGTTTCGTTCCTACCCTCACCTATGGTCATGAAGGCTGGGTCATGACCGAAAGAACGAGATCCAGGGTGCGCGAGCGCAAATGGGTTTCCTCAGGAGGGTGGCTGGCGTCTCCCTTAGAGATAGGGTGAGAAGCTCAGTCATCCGTGAGGAGCTCGGAGTAGAGCCGCTGCTCCTTTGCCTCGAAAGGAGCCAGTTGAGGTGGTTCGGGCATCTGGTGAGGATGCCCCCTGGGCGCCTCCCTAGGGAGGTGTTCCAGGCACGTCCAGCTGGGAGGAGGCCTTGGGGAAGACCCAGGACTAGGTGGAGGGATTATATCTCCAACCTGGCCTGGGAACGCCTCGGGATCCCCCAGTCGGAGCTGGTTAATGTTGCTCGGGAAAGGGAAGTTTGGGGTCCCCTGCTGGAGCTGCTCCCCCCGCGACCCGACACCGGATAAGCGGACGAAGATGGATGGATGGATGGATGGAATATGATATATCAGGCTTTGGATACACACAAAATAAATGTAATTAATATGTTAGTTTATGGTCTTTTCATGGGATTTGTTAAATTTTAAAACGATCCTTTTACAGTGTACAATTTCCAGCTAACTTAAGACTCATACAGACATACATTCTGTTTGACCTGTGTCTCTTTGTGTTGTGTTAGGTTAGCAGTAAAGTATATCATTAACTGTCCAAGTGAACTTTGCTGCTATCACTTGGAAGATCAACAATGGCAAAAAAAGAGAACCATTTGTTCCTCTCCCATAGCACATGACAGGAAATAACCCAGCATTTCAGGGTTTTATGGCTTGTTTGGGAATAGGCACAACATGATGCTCATATTTGGTCATTCCTTCATGAGTCTCAAACACACAAGTCCATCTTCATCAGCTAGTATCACACGGATGAATCAATATTTACAGCATTATCAACTTGTGAGTTATGTGACTTTTGGCTCCCTACCATTGTTTGGCAAGCCACTGCAACTAGAAATCTAATCAAACAAATACAAATATGCAGCTATATTGTGATTTTCAGCCAAATACCCTTTCCCACCAAAGGGAAGGATATGCAGGGTTTTTAATGTGGGTAATCCCTCTAACAATATGCGATAGACTCCTTTCGTGTCACGTGTCATGTTCAACATCATAAACAACAGAAAGCCGGGCTTGTGTGTGTGTGTGTGTGTGTGTGTGTGTGTGTGTGTCCAATATCCAATGCTGTCCAAATTGCTGCAAAATCCAAACCACAAGTTCATTGGGTACCCAGGAAAACAAGTGTTTATGAGATATTTCAAAGACAGACGCACATACATACATACACACACAGAGTCGTCCCTTTTTATTAGATAGATGATCTCTTATTTCTCGATTCCTAATTGCATTGTTTCAAAATCATATTAATAATTGCAGTCTCTTGTACATCTGCAAACCTACGTCCTTCATGATATCTTTTGCTTTTCCACTCTGTAGAGAATTTAAAAACTGTGTCAGTGTGTACAGTATAGTTACTATAAAAAACTTTACAAAATATTATAGCAAGGCATGATAACCAACCTTATTCAGACAATGCAGTGCAGTAAATGGATGGCTTAGAGCTACAAATGTTTATGGCCTATATAGTCATTTAATAGTTGCATGTCGGTTTTTTGACCACTAGCCATGGAAAATACATACAGCCTTTGTTGAATCTGATTGCTATGATATGGAATATCCGTGGAAGTAAAAATGTCAGCGGTCGGCACTACATGGGTCAGCACAAGGTAGAATACTTGCTCTGGATAAAGGGAAGGCTGAAGCACATAGGTAGATAGGACAGATGCAGTATCTATACGGTCCAGCAGTATCAATTTCTCCTCCACTGTTGTTGTTGTTCAGCACTTGTAGGATGTGATGATTGGTCATTGTGGAATTTGACCCGCCCTTCCTCCACTGTGATTGGATGGCAGGGTAAAAACTTCAACTCTCTGCAAACCGAAAGAAAACCAGGCAAAACCAAACAGGCAGCGCTTAGCGCAGAATATACTCTCAGCACCTCCTCACACTTTTTTGCATCGTGTGAATATGCGGCGCTTCCATGGCAAAGCATTAAAAATGTATAGTGGCCTCAGGAAAAAAAACGCTTTGATGGACACACAACACTAGCAAATAAAGTGCACTTAGTGGTCTGTGAACAATTTAGTTAAAGTAACTACTTTGTATATGTAACTTTTAAATGTTTCTGAAACTGTGTAATTTTTCATCTAATGATCATAAATGATCTGTAACAGCAAACCAGACTTACAGTGAAAAGAGCTATTTTTATATAGTTTTTATTAATGCCTTTGCCCGGGTCCGATTTTTCCCGGAAGTCACAAAATGATTTATGTCTGGCAGACCGGCTCTACAATCACATATTTTGATGGGTCACAGATTTCGGTGTAACACCGGAAAAGGCTGTTAGTGACTGTCCAGCCAGGTAAAAGGTAGCAGGAGATTTCTTTATATAGGCCTAATTGTATTTAATTTTATACGTTATCTGTTATAGCTCATACTGGGCGGGAGCCATCTCAGAAAAAGAGGAAATTAAACGAAGAACATTTATAAGCTAAAAGAGAGAGTTAAAGAGAAGTGGCGAAAACCTGAGTCCTCGGTCGGGCTTTCAACAGATGGAGACAATTAAAAGGATTGTAAATGATTTAAAAATAACCCTGAATTGAATTGAATTTACAATACGCAATGTGGTTGTACGTGAGTGGTCTACATTAATTTACGTCCCCCTTCCATTTAGCGTCCGGTTTTTATTTCTTTTCAGTCCGTGTTTGTGTTGGCTTACTATTTTCTTTTTGTCCCCCTGTATTTGTGTAAAGCATCCTTGGGTTTCATGAAAGGCGCTATATAAATCTAAGTAATTATTATTATTATTATTATTACCTTGGTTGCTACAACAAACTCTAAATGCTTTCGCTCATGACACAGTGACAGTGATACCCGGTTTAGCTCACGATACATCCAAAGTAGGCTAAGTTACCGTATGCAACACTTGAAATGCAACGATGCATCTGTAACGTATTCTCTTACTGTAAATAAATGATTTTCTGTCCGAGCAAAACATTTATCGCAAGTATATGACCTCCTGGTAACGATAACTCAGTAATACAGCACCATCAAGAAAAGACCTTTTATGACAGCAGGTGTGGTAAAAAAAAACTACCGCTTTTGTCCAAAGCGGCCGCTAGAATCAACACAAACTGAAAAATAGCCACTTTAATATAGAGCTAACGTGAAGATTTTTTTTCTCCATCGACCAATCGATTGGTTGAAGAGTAGGAAGAATTTTTGTCAAACATGATTTTTTTCAGCCCTAGAAAGTCCCCACCCACCACAACGGGAGGTGGGAGCAATGTTTCAACAGAGTTTCAAGTCTGTCTGAGTTCCTCTTCTCACAGCATGGCCAACAGACTCATCACAGCATGACTCACAAGACCTCAGGGGCATGACACACACGCACACACACACACCACACACCACACACACACACACACACACACACACACACACACACACACACACACACACACACACACACACACACACACATATATCCAGGAAGTTGAATTAAGGGACACTCAGAGTAGTTTTAAGTCATCATGACAGTGTGATTACAAATATTTTACCCATGGTTTTATTACTCAATTTACCATTGTCATAGTTTCTTTTTGCTGTAGACTACTTTGTGCATTGTACGATTCTTTGAAATAGGTTTCTGTCTGTAGGTGTCTGTTTTCTGTCACAACATCAGCACACAGAAGTGCTGCCTGGGCCTTTTACTGTAAATGAGGGGTAGTCTCAATTATTAGTTTTGTACTGCGTTTATGTTTTATCTGAATATTGTCTTGATCTGATCTTGTTTTAGCTAAAACATGCCTTATTTTCCTTTTTCATTGATTATAACTTTAATTCTGCTTGACATTTTTTTGTATTTTCATATTAATGGTGATTCTTTTTAGACAAATTTTAGTCATTGTCATTCATAGTTTTATTAGAGTATTTAAAAAAATACTCTAATAATATATATATATATACACAGTATATTTACTAAGTGTTTTTCCTGGGTACAAATATTTATTTTAGTAGTTAGGTGCATATGTATTAGCACAGAAGTGTTGGGTTTAGCAGGGATTTTAGGTATGCCCTTGTGCTTATTTTATCTGTTTTGATTATAGCAGTGTTTATGTGCTTCATGTGGAGTCAGTAGGCCATTTGCCCAGCCCAACTACCCCTTTTTGTAATCAGCTACAGCCTTTATCTGTGGACTTGCCTGTGTTGGTGGGAACCTTCTTATTTTGAAACTGACAAATGTGTATTCTCTGGGTGAAAGTGCCAAGGTGGCGTTGCTGATCGCTTTTGAGTACTACACGTGTAGTGTTGAAATTGGTTTGTAAAAGCCTTCAAACTTAGATCAAAGGATTTATTCACGTGTGGAACTGGATGTATACAAAATTAATTGCAAAAAATACAGTTTATGACACACATCCTCCTGATGAAGAAAGGAGGATAGTGGTGCAAGGGTGTGAAAAAGTGATGAGACGGAACTATTGCCAAAGAATGTGAAGGTTTGGCCTTATAAGGACTTTGCAGACAGTAATGATGAACTGATCATTTAAAGTTGTATCATGACTAGTTTTGGTAAAGTTTTATACAATATATTACCAGATAAAAAAAAAATCCTTTTTCTGGGTTTTTTTGCAGGCCTATGGCAATGTAAGGTAAATAAGTAGCTGCTGACTACATACTGAATGTCTTCTATAGTTTATATTTTCACTTCTAATGTTATTCTTAAATTTAATATGTTTTTATTTACCTTTTTTTTCTGTACTGCAAACTAAACTTCCTGCCTAGGATATAAAGGCTTATGTTATCTTAATAGGTGACTCCAGCTTTCCCTGGATGGAGCACTTACTCACAGGTTTAGAAGACAATTTTGCATTTTACTCATGAAGCTTGTCTATTTCTAATCTACTCTTCTATTCATGAATGCAGACAAGTAATTTAATCTGCATTAGTTTAGTAGTTAGGCAGTAAACAAGAATGTACTAAAACAATTATTCAAGAAGAGTAAGATGACCTCTCACCTCTCCTTTCCTCTCCTCCCTTTTCTCATCCCCCACTGCATTAATGTGGCACTTCAGGTGAAACCAAAACACAACACACATTCCAGGAAAAGCAATCATGATTGGGCCTGTCCTCAGTCAACACACACACACACACACACACACACACACACACACACACACACACACACACACACACACACACACACACACACACACACACACACACACACAGAGAAGCTGGTTTCAGAAGCCAGAGTTTGTGTCTGCGTATGCATGCATTGTGATCATGTTAATGTGTATATGCGAAGCTCTATTCAGAAAGTGAATGGCTTTTTTGCCATTAAGGTTTGATGGGAACTAAAAGCTTATGAATGGCTTGATGATGGGCTTTTACTGTAACAGGAAGTCCAGTGTTAGGATGATGGAAGTGCTTTTGTGATGTAGTCAGCTGCAGACATATAGATAAACACTGGACTCTGGACTACAGAGACAGAGGGACACAGAGAGCTTATGTACTGTACTCCCTAGGAGTATTTCCTGTTATCTCACTGTGTATTACTGTAACACTGAGCAGGAACTAAGACCTGTCTGCGGGCACCTACTTCTTTTACATTACATTGTCACAGTTCAGAAATGTGGATGTATAATAATTGATTTGCTTTATTAATTACGTGAAGGGATTTTGGTTGTAAAAGGTATGTCTTTTTGAGACTATCTGCCGAAAAAACAACCCCATAGGTTGTTTGTACAAGCAGCGATTATGACCCATATTCACGTCTATTGCAAGGCTAGGCGTCCCCTTCTAGTGGTTGTAGTACTTATGACATGAGCAAAGCAGAAAGTCATGTAACATAGTAATAAGATGTGGTATTAACGTCCGTTGAGGGTGGGCAGGATTGGATGTGCATGGGTTATACAAATACAGGACTTTCACCCAGGAGACCGCTGTTCGTGTGCCGTTTGAAACTAAAAGTAAACAAGTTTTTTTAACTTTACTTAACAAACGGAACTATGTCACAGTCTGCTTCACCTGTAGTTCAAAGTTAGCCTGACTCCGCCCTCCTACGTAATTCCGCTCAATTTTCATTTTCCTTCAGTATATTTCAATTTCAATTTTATTTATAGTATCAAATCATAACACGAGTTATCTCGAGACACTTTACAGATAGAGTAGGCCGAGACCACACTCTATAATTTACAAAGCCCCAACAATTGCAGTAATTCCTTCAAGAGCAAGCAGTGCGACCAGTGCGACAGTGGCGAGGAAAAACTCCCTCTTGGGAAGAAACCTGGGACAGACCCAGGCTCTTGGTAGGCGGTGTCTGACGGTGCCGGTTGGGGGTGTGATGAACAGTGGCAATAATAGTCACATTAATAATGGAACAGTGACTACAAATGGTAGTCGTAGTAGTTCATGTCATATCAGGGCGCTGCAGGGCGTTACAGGATGTAGCGTGGCCCAGCAGAGCATGGATGGACGTAGCAGGAAGCAGCAGGGTTCAGCAGGACGCAGGATGACATTGCAGGGCACCGCAGAGCTTAGCAGGGAGTGCAGCAGGACCACGGCGACAGCTGCAACCAAGATCTTGGTGCCAACGTTCTCCGTTCTCAACGCTGGGGGAAAAAACATAAGGACTAGGATTAATAACAAGCATTTCTGGAACGGGATGCACACAAATGGGTTTTCTCCGGCCAAATATTTGGTAGTCCAATCTGCGAACAGAGGGAGTGGTGGAGAACGATGCATTGAGGTTGTGTGCTAGTTTGAGTTATAGGCGGAGAAAGATGCGAGCGAAGCCATTCGGTCTGTTGTGAACGCTGCAGAAAATCCAGAAGTTAAAGCCCGAGCAAGAACAATCTTTGCTGAGTTTTGTTGGCTGCCATGATGTTGTGGCCCTTCTCCCCACGGAGTTCGGGAAAAGTTGGATTTTCCAGCTCGCTCCGTTAGTGGTGAGTTGGCTAAGGCGAACGCTAGCGATGCTAAGACGACGTCACAACCAAACGTTAGCAATTGGTTATGGCAGATCCAGAGTGGCTTCGGGCAGATCCAATAGTTTTAAACTTCAACAGAGTACCCGTCTTCAAGGAAGTTAACACTTGCCAATGGAGAGTGGCCAGCTCTCTGTACAAATGAAATGTACGAGAGTTTGGTAGGACCAAGCTAGTAAAATTAGGGAGAAATATATACTGACAGCTAGAGTTTTAAATGGGTACTGCAGTCCAAATTCAAAATACTGGAGAGAGTCATCTCCCCCAGCCCCTCCTTCACAGACTCGAAGCTCACGCAGGTTGCCAGATTAATGCTGAACCCAATGTCAATGTTAGCTTGATGCTGGCTAAACTTAACTGCAATGGCCGCTAAAAAGACTGTGACCTAACAGTGCTCTGTACCCAGGTTACAGTCACCGTTTGTCAGCTAAACTTATGTGCTACATTTCGACAAACATAAATCAACAAAGAATCCTGTAACGTGAATCTGTCTCTACCGTAATGAGATCTCACAATGCCTTTGTTGTGGATGCTGTGGTCTCAGCCTGGCAACTTCCGTGAACTTTGAGACTGGGGAGGAAGGGGCGGGGGAGATGACGCTCTCAAGAATTTTGAATTTGTACTACAGTAACTATTTTAAACACTAGCCGTCGGTATTACATATTGCACCTTTAAGCTATTAAACTTACTCAGTGCTGTTGTTTTAAATCCACCAGTTTCCCCACTGCTGTCAGCAGATACTAGATTATTCTAAACATTGACCACACAGTTAATGATTAACTTGACAACCCTTTAGCAGCCACCACTAACAGCCTAAACAAAGGCAGACAATCTGCTGGGGAGTAAAAACAAAAAGTACGTATAGGTTTGCTTATTTTGTGGTCTGTGAGTATGGAAGCCCTTAGAGGCAATGGGCCAAAGGAACATACAGTAGAAGAAATAACAGTTTGCGGCTTGCAGCTCTCTCTCTGTCTCTCCCTGTCTCTCTCCCTCTCTCTTTCTCTCTTTCTGTCCATCTTTCTGTCCCTCTCTATAGATACATAATTGCAATTATAAATGTGGCAAAGTATAACAGTTGCCTTTCAACAAGAACACAGTTGGCAGAACAATGGCAGAAAGAAAAATAAAAATAGTCCTGACTGATGAAGTGCAAATGCTTTCCTCTAAACTTCAGGAAGTAATTTTAACGGGACTGTCCGTCAGTGCTGTTGCTGTTTTCAAATGCACATCTTCGTGCGTAAATGTGCACAGCTCTCTTTTAATGGGGAAACACAGCAGCAGCTGACAGTGGTTCTGCAGCTTTGCTCTGCTCTCTGCTATGTTCACATTTTAGAGAATGTAATACATATTTTCCTCATTATGATGTATTATTTAACCCACATGAACCCATCCGTTATCAATCAGAATGTTCATTTGACCCGCCTGATACATGGATTAATTGCTAGGCTGCGGCTTTGACTGCAAATCATGTGTGTTTGTGTCACCGGTCTACCAGTGTGTCTTGCTCCTGGGTGTGTGTGGTGTATTTAGCCTTCTGCATGACTCTTCTACAAATATGAGCTACTGTATGAGTGCTGCAACAATGATTGTGGAAACATTGCCTGTTGGCTGGTATTTGAAATCCGTGCAGTAGGCTAATCAGAGTTTTATGATGGCGTTGTATCAGTAACGTTAAAACATGCAATAAACATTAATCAATCCCTCTTTCTCTTGCTTACTCACTTGCTCGCTTAGTAGACTGCGTATGTGCGCAACCTAGACATTGGGCTGGTGGTTCTTCTGCGTACTATGAAATAGAATCCTGCCGGCGCCTGTGCTCAGCTCCATTATGTTTTACAGTGGACATTAAATTAGTTAACTGAGAAGGCCCCACATTTCAATAATGGTGCACTAAGCACTTCTTTCTGCAGGCTTTCTCACTCTCAAAATAGCCTATTTAAGCCTAAAAGTGTATCTCAAGTAGGAGATATTCTAGAGATAAACATTTTGGCCAACATTGCCCGCAAAAAAAAGTTTTCACCTTGCCTCTTAGGGCTTCCATAAATGAGTAGTTGGACTTAAAAAAACAGACATAATGATCAAAACTTAACAACTGAGCCATCTATATGGCAACTGAGTAAAGACCATACGCTATGGTTGAAAGCTCCGGAAAAAGCTATTTTAATGGATCTTGAGATAGGATTCAGTTTTTTTAATGGGTTTTGTTGTACTACTACTACTATTACTGGTGTGGACTAAATACACATGGTATAAAAAATAAACTGAGTCAATATATGTATGTATGTATGTATGTATGTACGGTGCGCATATACATATATATATAGGCTATGCATACACAATACAATTAATATTTAATTTATTCATACTAAAAAACAACAACAGAAAACGTAAAAAAATAAAAGTAGACCGTTCAATTTGTGTTATTTCATTGTATGCTAATTTGTAATATACAATGTGTCAAACTGTATTACTGTAATTCTCAAATAGTGGCTGAGTTTGTTGTCGCCTCAACTGTAAAAAGAGCCAGGCATTTATTAAAAACAGGCTTGTATTCATGACTGGCCTGTTTAATGTTGCTGGTGATGCTGAGCGCAAACATCCTCCCTGTTTACCTGTTGTCTTGGTAAATTCAGTAGGCTATACTGTTTATTCCCATAGTGTTAGTCTCGCTTTGCCAGACCTATTTTTACAGCGCTGTGTCAGCATGTAAGGGTTGGCTACACCACACATACATTCTGGGATAAAAGATAAACAGTAAAAGAAAAGCAAACATTCCACTGTTCTTTCCTAATGTGATATCAGTGCAGTTACTCATTGATCATGACCAGTTGTTTTACGACAAGACAAGAGTCTGCAGTCATGCTGGCATACTTTTGCACAGCAGTGCTTTGAGCTAAATGCTAATGCTTGCATGGCAATATGGAGACAGTGACATTGCTAACATGATGATGATTAGCAGGTATATTGTTAACTATGTTTGCTGCCATAGTTTAGCGTGTAAGCTTGCTAACATTTAGTTATAAGCACTAAGCACAAAGTACAGGTGTGGCTGATGGAAATGTCATTAGTTTTTCAGGTATTTGGTTGTGTTCTTCCTGTAAATAACGGCCACTGTGTAAGTTGTGCTCTAAAACAGCTTTAAACTTAACTTAAATAACGTAATAACATTTGCTTGCTTGATACTTCTCAGACACTATCTCTCCTCCTACCAACTATTTGCTTTATCTGCCAATTAACCAGATTCAAGTTCATCTGGAGTTTGGAAGCTTGTTATACATTCCAGTATGATAGTGAGGGACACAGTGTGTGTGTGTGTGTGTGTGTGTGTGTTAGTGATAAGTGATCTGGTCAGAATAAACTTTGTCTCTTGTTTGATACACAAACACAGTCAAGGTCAGTGGGTTTTTTGTTCTACTTGAATAAGACGGGTGGTTGATAGACTGCTACAGCTCGGTTTCCTTAGTCTTTACTCACTGAACTGTTAAAGTTGCAATACAAGTCAAGACATGTATATCTGCATTAAGAATACAAATGGACCATCAGATACCAGATAAAGTTTGATAGGGTCAGCACAAAGGCCAAAACTATTACTTAATTTGTTTAGCTTTAATTTTAATAATTTAGGCAGTTCAAACTGGCAGGGAAGGCTGGATGGCACATTGAGATATTATTGTAATATCATGCATACCTACCCAACTGGTATTAGGGATTATGGTGAGTATAGATCAACCTTACACTAAACACACCAATATCAGTTTTAAATCAATGTACAGCACTTAAAAGTAAAAATTTAAATTAAGACAGTGTTTCAGGCTGAGTAGTGGAGAAAATGCTACATATGTCAATGCCTTTTCAAACCTGGAATTCCTAACATTGCTGGCTTCATCAATCTATTAAAGTAATGGCTTTTTGTTATTTAGACATTGGTGTATGTTACATAAATATTCGTTATAGTTTTATTCCGACATAACAGGACCGCTACAGAAAGAATTGCATTAGTAGGCCTACTTAAAAGGGTTTGTTCCCTGGTAGTAAAACTGACTTTATTAAGTACTTATTCAGACATGAGACCAACATGTAAAACTGCCATCACATTTATGTGATGTGCATGTCTGAAAAGGGCTGACATTAGAACCACTGGCAGATGAATTATGACAAAAATACCAATGACAGGTATGGAAATGGTATCAACAAAGTCACTGTCAAAGTCAATGTCAATGGTGATAGGTAAATTATCATACATAATTACATAATTACTTGTTTCCCTAAACAAATGCAGTTAGATAAACCCAGTCACTCACTGTCACCTCCTGCACTTTGATACTTATTTGATCATTGCTCTTTTACTGTTTGTATTCTGTTTTATATGTCCTGTTAGGATTATTTATTGTATTTATTGTATGCACCCAGTGGAGTAGCGCTCCTAATTTTACTGTATTGTAAAGTACAATGACAATAAAGGCATTCAATTCAATTAAGGAGAATGACGTGTTTTGTAATTACATTTTAATTTATCCTTTAACAATACCTAAATCTCAAAATAAAGGTGTTTATTAAAAGGTGATTAGAACTCTCGATTATTGGTATTTTGACGTATTTTACAATCCCACAATTTTGTAACCGGTCCACCTCTACTTTTGAGTCAAAAAGATAAAGTCAAGAAAAGTAAAAAAAACTCCTTCAGCTAGGACACCACCTGCAAGGGCAAAGAGCAGAGTTGGAGCAGACTTTGTCATGGGACCTTGGCAATGGAAAGGGGCACATGGAATGTGAAACGTCACTTCTCTGTTGCGAGACGGTGCTGAGTTGTGTTGGCTGTGGAACTCTACTCTCTGATAGGGGACGGTCTTTTTCCTGGAGGACAGGAAGACTACTTTGTTACCAACCAATTGACATGTGGCAACCACACTAAGGCTAATATCTCAAATATAAATAGGGCATTTCCTCTTGCTGATTTTTCTATGTTGTTTTACAGTCTGGTTTCCATATATTCATTTGAAAATGATCAAATTGGTCAAATTTACCATGAATAATGGAGGGGAAAATATTCCAGCCAGCACAAACTAAGCAATAATGTGATGATTCAAAAGTGCTTGTGCATGGTTCAATCTTACCCTGATGAACACTTGATGTTGACATGGTGGTTTCCAAAAGGCTAAATTAGTGTCCACTTAGCGTAAAAATGTGACAAAAAATTACATTCTACCCATAGACATTGAAGGCGTGATTAAACCCATAGTCACACATAAGGAAATTAATCCCTTATCTTCAGACCCAACAAACTAAAAAATGTAATCTGACACTGCCTTCCTCCAACTACTGCCCCCCTTTATTCACTGCCCCCTCAATTCCATTCCTTTTCAGTGGTGACCACTGTAAACTGACCAGTCTTTCTTCTGCCCACACATCCCTCTCTCTTTCTGTGGGAAGGATGGATGACTGATGGGAGGAAGAGCAAAAGATAACATCATTTAATTGCTTTTCGAGAAGTCCCCATTCTTTCATGTTTATCTACTCTAAAGCTGTAAGAGGGCTATATTACAATGCCTATGATGGAAGGGCACATACAATAACTTTTACAATCGAATGTTGCTTAAGACTGAAAATCTCAGATCTGTTAAATCAAAATTCACAGTTCTCCTTCCATCTTTTTTTACTTTATTATTATTAACTAATTATAATAATAGTATGATTATTATTATTATTATTTATTTATTCATTGTGTTCAGACAAATGTTCACTGTAAAATAGGGATTGAAGTACCTTCATGGCTCGCACACTCATCAGTAGGCATAGTTGGTGCAATATGATATAATAATAGAATGTGGTGCGCAGTTCTTTTGGAAAACATGTTTCTTTTAGGATATTTCCAGTTATGTAACTATTTATTGTAGAAAAGGCTTGACAGGGTGTACAGGCATGCATTTGTCTTGTACATATTGTATTCACATGTGTGTGTGTATGTGTGTGTGTGGTTGTGAAAAGTGAGAAATTAGATACAATGTAAAACAATACTGCAAACTATTGAACCACTCATTAAAGCACTAACAATACACCACTATGCTTAGCACTGCTAAGGTAGAACCAAAAGACCGGGTGCTAACCATACTAGCCTAAATTATCCCACTAAATAGAATAGGTAACAGCTAGGCAGCAATTAACAATAAAGATGTATATAGTTATATAACACATATATAAGATGTATACAAGCATATGAAAATTCTGTCCTGGGTTTTAATTTATTAATAATCCAAAGGAAAAATCACAAAGACATGTAAAGGTCATGAAAATGTATTCCGATTTAGCAATCTGATAATGAATCCACCTTAATTATTGAAAAGTATCTGTATCATATCGGTATCGGCAATACTGGCCCTGTTTACTTGGTATCGGATCTATAGGCCTACCAAATTTTGCAGTATCGCACACCACTATACCACACTAGTATAGCCTACTGAACGCTCAAAACAACGGATAGACGGAACATATCACAGAGGGGGGCGGAACGTACCACTTTCAGAAAGGGGGTGGAAGAGTCCAAGTGGTGCTGGCCTTTTTTAACCTCGTTTACGTAAATAATACTAAATACATTGAAAAATGCATTATTTGTGATTAAAAAAATAATGGTGGTTAGCAATGTATTAGATTAACGACCCCCAAGATGCATAATTGTATTGCTTTCATGGGAGCTAAGACCCCTCCTTGTGGGCCACGTACTCCAACCCTGGTGGTTGCAGGCATTGACTGTTACCATAGACCATATATTATTTGTCTATGTTATATAGATCCACTGGGGATCAATAAACAGTATAAATTGTATAAATTATCTATGGTTAAAACTAGCGCCCTTTATCTATATAAAGGGCACTAGCTAGTTAAAAACTAGGTTGACTGTTTGCTCCCGCGCACGGCGATCGCTTTTTGGCACGACATGGCATCAGCCACTTTCCAATCTCGTCGTCACCTCACTTGGGGTTAAATAAAATAATAACAAATATCGTTAATTTACAAAGACACAAACTATTTTTAACATTTAAAAACACAGTCACAGTAACATTAAAATTACGATGGTCCTTCATTTCTTTTTAAACCAAATGTATGTTATGTATTTATTGATCAGCCCCAAGTCAGAAAGTAAAAAGCAAGAGGACGTTAACATTGCCTGCTCCTGAGATTGTCTTATAACATAGCTATAGCTACTGATGGTAAGTACATTAAGATTTAACGTTAGTGCTTTTACTTTAAGTTAACGTTACTCATATTTGAAGCAGTTAAATGGTTGCAGCTGTTAAATTGTTTGCAAACTGGTTTAGTTGAGTTAGCTAAGTTAATAAACATTAGCAAGGACTTGCTAGCCCCTTAGCAAAAAATCCTGCTACAAGGTAAAGTTAGCTAGCTAACATTAACGTCATATCATGATCAAAACATCATGTATTAACAGTCATCATTTAAATAAACTGAGTAAAGTTACACAGCTAACGTTAAGTTGTAGGAGTCAACACTAGACTTATGTTAAGCAAAATATTCTGTTAACATTAAATATAAAATAGTTAATGGCTATGTTATCTAGCTAGCGTTAGCATTGCTCCATTGCTACCCCCTCTCCTCAGCCTCAGAGGAGAGGGGGTAAATGCGGACTAAGTTAGTGAGTTTCAAACAGTAAAATGTTTAAGTTGTTTTCTTCATTCCTGTATTTTTTCATTTGACACACACATATAATCCGGTGCAGCTAGCCTGATCACTGTGTTAAGATATTCACAAACGTTAAAGAGCTAACGTTATAACATAACATTCATGCTAAAAAGGGAGTGACGCCGAGATCGAAAGGTGGGCTCATGGTCAGCGGCATAAATCGATCCCCTGGCGGCCTGTGCCGGTCGTCAGAGGAGTGGCATGCCGCTTGTGTTCCACCGGCACACCTTTTAACAGCAGGTGGAAGCTTTTATATGTCAATGGGTGGAAGTCGTAAGCTGCTGTCAGTGACAAACAGCAAAGTAATGTCATATATCCTTCCTTGTCGATGTACTCAGTGTTAAAAGGCTATTAAAGATAGCATGAGCTAACATGGTCGTTCGTTCGTTCTGTTGCTGGGATATGATATATATATATATATATATATATATATATATATATATATATATATATATATATATATATATATATATATATATATATATATATATATGCCTTTGAAAGGAAAGTAACGTTTTTAATTTCATACAGTAATATCATCATTACCTATGTACCCTAAACCTAAATTAATATTAGAATTGCCTCAGCTAACAGTCTGATTAATCCATAACAGATAGTTAAAGCTAACACCTTTAGAGCAAACTAAACTGTACTTTACGCCATAATAAAATGAAAAATAAAAGTCGAGACTGGAGGAGAGAGCGCCCAGCGGGACAAAGAACAACGCAGCGAGTCAGAGAAATAAAACGTCTTTTAAGCCATTTCATCACTAGAAATGCAACTGTATCAAGCATCTCAATATCACTAACGTTATCCACATTCATATTTAGACGAAACAAATGATATATTTACCTACAAAAAGCCTGGAAGTCGGAAGTTAGAACGGAAGTACAAAGAGTCGTCTCGTCGCATTGGTGTGAGGCTGTGAGCTGGCAGGTTTTTGAACGCTGCAGACCGACTCGTTGCAAGAAGTTGAAAGTTTCAACTCGTCGCGAATCTTTGGTCTGTACTGGGCTTTAGGCTACTTTAATAAGAGTAAATCAAATTCAGCCTTATTGTGAATCAGCTAATGATGTGTGTGTGTGTGTGGGGGGGGGGGTGGGGGGAGGGGGCATAAAAGTAGCTGGCAAGTCAGTAGTCCCTTTTCAGTAGTGGTCACTGACTGCAAAACGATCACAGTGCAAGCATATAACCTGTCTTTCAGTCAACTGCCACAGACAGTCAGGGGAAGAAAAGAATGGATGGATGAAGAAAGTGCTCCTTTCTTAGAGATTAATTATTGATACTTGACTTCAGTGAGCACATTAAGAAAATGGTTTATAGGAATCGCTGTACTACAGCCTGTTAGCTAATGATTTTGTTAATGATGTATGTTGCATACTTAAATAAAACACTGAAGATAGAGGTATGAAAGAAAGATAAATAGACACATCCAGCAATTAGTATCGGCCACTATACCAACTCAATATTTCTCTGGCAGGCCTGCCTATCAGTGGGCCTGAACTGTGTACTATGTAAATACAGCATCAATATTAAACACATCAAATCTTGCCTTAAATCTGTGGTGCATGGCGTTCTGAAATCTGCCTTGTCGCACTTTTTTTGGGGAATTAGGTAAGGATCTCATTTAGTTTTATGAATATGGGGAACCTGAAACTTCCACTTCTACTTTCAAGAAGCTGGTTTCATACTAATGACAGCAGTCCTTAACTAGGTACATATTATTTTGTCATTCTTGATGAACAACCATAGTTTGAATTTTAATTCCCACAGGGTAGTTTATTATCGGACTCTCACGTCACCAAATATGAAAACATGTTGTCAATATTAGAATATAAAGTTTTGTCAATTTTACGCAATGTGAAAGAGAGATAAAGATTTTGTCCTGCCAATAAAGCCAACTGAAATTGAAAATCGAAAATAGAGAGAGAAACAGACAGAGAGAGAGAGAGAGAGAGAGAGAGAGAGAGAGAGAGGGGAGGGTCAGAATGAGGAAATGAGACAGACAGTTGTTAGAATTGCTCTCTTAGCTCAGATACAGCTCATTGCTGGTAAATAAGAATCCCGTCGCTCTGTTGTATATGTGATAGGCCTACCTATTTATGAATACGAAGTAACAGAAACTGTCTGCTGGTATCTGTCTCTTTAGGTGTGTTCAGCCTGTATGACCATACACGGAACCCGGAACCCGCGCACCTGTAAACTGACGTCATACGCTGAAAGTACCTGCAGCAACTCGTTCAGCTGAACTCAGTCACTTACTGAAGCTACTTTCTGGAGAGAAGACAAAGAAGCCACGGCCAATACTCGAAAAGGAATATATTTATAATTCACTTTTTTTGGTTTACTTTTATTGCGAGGAATATTGAAAGAGGATTTACGGACAAATGGGGACCGCTGGGCTCGCGGTTTTGGGCATTTTAATCGTCGTTTTTCAGGTGAGATTTCCTGCTCTCGTAACGTTAACTCTTCAAATGGGCTTGCGCTCATTTCTGTCATTCCCTCGTGTTTAACTTAGAGAACGAGAAATAAACTGGTCACGTTAGTTAATTTAACCTTACTTATTTACATTTCAAATAACACTATTTGGTTGTTTTTTTGGAAACCTTTTGTTTTGTATCAATTTCTGATAATAATTTCGGTTATGCAGCAAACTGCTTTTTATTTAAGTAAAATGTCTACTTCTACTAGTCACATAACTTGCGCGGCTCTGCACTGTATTTAATTTAACGGAGCTAAGTTGCTGGAGAAAATAGCGACATTTTTATTTTAATAAATGCTGCTTCGACAATATACGTTAACAAGGCTGAATCCAAGAAAGGGCCTAGAACCTCACATAATTAAATTCAATGCATAGGCAAAGGTGTCAACCCCACACAAGACAGCTTTAAATCGGCTTTTTTAGAGTTTGACTTTTCCTTCCCTCGAGTCGGTGAGTCAACTCGGGCCTCGCCCTAGTTCCGTTGATGACGTTGTTGGCAGGTTGAAATTCCAATCCAACATGATAGATAATTGATTCAATTGTTATTAATTAAAGAAAACACTAGTTGTGATGACATATTTCAATTTGTTTTTATGTTTCTTAGACCAAATTAATAGATCAACAAAAAAATGGAGAGATTAATTGATAATGCAAATTTGTTAGTTGCTCATTCCTGAATGGAACTCGTTGTGTGGTGGTTTAGTTTATCTACTTAGGTTGCGGATTACGTAGGTGTTGAATAGTGTGTTTTAATCACAAGGAATGCCATATTCAGTTTCCTCAATAAATCAGATAGAAAAAAAGTTTTCTTATATCCTCTTTAACATTTTCTGTACATCTGGTTTATGATTCATTAAAACAGTTTTCCTCTCTTAGGCCTCTGCTTTAGTGACAAATGAGGAGCCAACATGTGTACCTGGATTCGAGTCAGATATGTTGATTTTTAAAGTGTCCAGAAAGCACCTGAAGCAGAACACAAGACTGGGAAAAGGTATGAATAATCCAGAAAGCTGTTCTCTTACTCATTGGCTAATGCACACACACTTCTGAAAGTAATGGTGTTCATTTCTAATGTTCAATACTATATGAATTATTTTTTACATTGTACATTCTAGAAAGAACATTTTATCTATGGAAGCATCTAGGCTTTTTGGCTTTCCTTTATTGTTATCTATCTATCTATCTATCTATCTATCTATCTATCTAATGTAATAGGTTTACAAATTGAAAAAGTCCTCCCCAAAGGGACTTAACATCTCCAACTGAAAACACTGTTCACAAACTGCTCCAAACAGCTCTATTGTAGTCCAGCCTTGACTTCCGTGACGAACGTGCGTCACTTCGTAACCCACGTTATAATGCTCGCCCCGAAAATTAGCATAATATGAGCACTTTAAAGCTTAACTCCTCAGCTTTTCTAAAGTGCTCCTCTGGCTCAGATGGCCTTCTACAGATTAGCTGTTCACATTGTATTCACCCCTAGACAAACTCGCGTCTCAGCTTGCACTCACTCTGCACCTATGTAATGCTTTTACCTGGAGGGCAAAACCACGTCCCTGAGCCGGTTTTGCAGGTCTTTCTTTTAGGGCTGGGCGATATGGCCTAAAAATAAAATCCCCCATTTTATTTTCAAAAAAATCCGATTTAAGATATAAATTTATTAATTTTTTTTCTCTCCCCCTACTTAAAATCAATCTGCAGATGACAAAGAAATTGTTCAAAACAATTTTTAACTATTTTGTTTTGACTCATATACACACACACACGGGGCTATATATTCAACAATAACTAAACGGATGCGTGAGATAAAGCTTCTCGTTCCTCGCTAAAAGTTCAAATAATTTTAACGTTGTTGCGCAACCTTGCCCCTATTTTCACCTTTTGCTGAGTAATGTACATGAACATCCCATGATCTCATGAATGTAGCATACCTGTAGCAAGCTCCTTCGTAGTAACTAGCGGTAAAAACAAATGTCAAAGAGGAGCTCCGTGCTACAGAGCAGCGATTGTTAGTTGTTTAAGCTGCTACAGACCTCCGTCACAGCTCGGTCGTATCAGCGGCATTTAGTAGATGTGTTGAGCCACAACAGAGCTCCTCAGCACCGCCTCTGGTGCCCCGCATGGTGCTCCATCAGGTCAGCTGTAGTTGGTGGTTCAGTTATCCGAGAATAGGTGACTCAGCCGGGGACAGAGCACTGCGAGCAGCCGGTCATTTCGGCGGAGATTACGGATAAGTAAGTAATGAAACGACTAGTTATTATATATATATATATATATATATATATATATATATATATATATATATATATATATATATATATATATATATATATATATATATATCACACACGTAATGTTAGTCCCTGTCGCTGCCATGTTGTTTGTGTATCTCTATAGCAAATGCGCGGGGGGGGGGGAGGGCTGAGCCCGTTCGGAGCTATGGGAGGGGAGCAGTTCTGATACTGATACCTGGGCGATACCAAGTACCATATAAAGCTGTATGCCTCACTCTGTGAAAGTGACTGGGATCATTTTCCTAACGTAAGATAAAATGTAACCGTCGAACTAAATTTACTGAATTGTTAAAATAATAAACTGTACAACAGCAAGTTGGTAAAAAAGCTTTAAAATTACAATTCAAGTATAAACCTTTTTAAATGCATCAACAAACAACTTAATTCCAGCTTATATTTTGTATAAAAACATTGAACTGAATTGAATAGATCTGCCACATCATGCCAGATACCAGAGGCCTGTACTTTGTTCAATTGGATGCACAAACTGAAGAGAGACATGCCTGGGCTGTGTTTCCACTGAATTTCGTCTCAGAACAAAAGACGACAAAAAAGAGGAGGATATTGTGGATTTGTGCAATTATGACGTTACATGCCGCACTAGTGGGTAGAACTGGGGCGATACGCTTTTGTCCTCATTTTAATTCTTTTACGATACATGGGTGCCGACTCAATGTGTATTGCGATTTCATTTATTGCAATTCTAGAAGTATTGCGATTTGATAGTATTGTGATTTTATATAACATGTATTTTCTGATCATCATAGATGTTGGTTTCTGACTGCCAGTGTTGGCAAGTGCGCAAGCGAGCCATCCTTTTCTCAGAATAGGGTCTGGTGGCAGACAGAATTGCATAATGAAATGCAATCCAAACGCACAATATATAACCTAACAACAAAGAACACTTTTTTTTGTGTGTGTGATGGCCTTTCTAATACCCCTTTCACACCAATGACCAGGGTGGGGCACTGGTTATCTGACCAATGTCCAACCCTTCTTTTGGAAATTCAAGTAGGCTGCTTTAGTATCGATTTATGACAATTTTAAGAGGGAGAACATTTCTCTTATCATTAAAAGTTGGGATTTGCTGTCGGGCTTACGACTCATTTAAAAAAATAAAAAAAGCGAGATTCACGCTAGCACGCAGCAGATGCACTGAACACAGGGCTTTAAACAAAAAAAACAAAAAAAAAAACTTGCATGCGGTTTAATATTTTCAAGTCAATTGATTTCACATACCAATTTATATAAGAGGAACGCAGCTCTAACACAGGGTTGAAAGTAATCGGGCCTGGTGCTGGATTTCTGGCATATGAATATTTTAGAAAAATAAATAAATTAAAAAGTCCACATGGGATTTGTTTTTGATGCTCTGGGTTTAACCAATCATCGAACTTCCACCTACCAATGAAACGAGTTCTAGCCAATCAGATGCAAAATAGGGCGGGTCTTTGCCGAAAAGCGATATGAAAAAGTCATGGTTTTAAAACCACTAACATTTTCTGTCATACCGTTCCTAAGGTATGAGTGTTTTTTATTTTAGTTTTTTTAATGAGTTTTCAAGGACAGAAAGTGCACTTTAGAAATCCTTCTCCCTGCCAGTGTGCTGTGTGTTTAAAAATAAATACATTGTGTTCAATTGAAAAACAACACAAAGTCAACCTTGGTATAACCCTGGTTGAGCCCAGGGTGTAATATGGGTATATAATGAGCAGTGGTGAAAGTTGTGTTATGATCGAGGAGTTGATGAACAGCGGAGCTAGTTAGCGTTGAAATACATACACTTATAGATTGAAATACCGCAGTGGGTGCTAAATATGGGTCACGTGGGCCTAAGACATGATGCATGCATGCATGGCTTAGTGAAAAGAAATCCTGAGCCTGAAACTTATTTGGAAAGGGGGGTGTAGTCCTTACATTACACATCACAATCACAACTTTGCATTGTTTAGCTTTTCATAAACTCTGGGACAAGGCTATTATGTTTAAATAACATGAAAACGGGTCAGGGGTGAAAAAGGTGAGAAGGATCTTACCCCTCTGGGGGGGTCCGGGGGCATGCTCCCCTGGAGGAAAATTTTAAATATTCCATATTTTAAAGCATCAATCTGATGCATTTTGAGATGCATTTTTTTTGCCAACCAACAGTGTAATATTTCAATATGCACTCATTAAAGTTAATTTGACTGGCGAAACAGTTAAAGTCCTTCTGACATTACACAATAATAAGTCATAATTTTCAAAAACTAAAAGGTTTTGGATACATTTTTACTTCTTCCAACCATATGTTAAATTAAGAGTCAATGTGGATTTACATATTGCAATAATATCATAATCCTACAATGAATCATTGTGAAAACTAAACTTTACTACTTTGGCCAGGCCCTCATCAAAAAAGTGAATTAGTACATTCATGATTTTGTCCATGTTGATATTTGTTGCTTTATTCACATTTATTAAAAAGGTTGCATTTATCTTTTCATATAGCTAGACGTCTAGACTCTGGGACAAGGCCGTTATGTTTAATACCTGCCATGCTGATTCCAAATAGACAGCTTTGTCAAGGCAGTTTGGGCTTCAGACAGCTACAGTGAACGTGCACACACATTGTTTGTATCACGGTCGGTCAGTGAAGGAACAGTCGCAGTCATAGCGGTCGTTGCCGGTAACGTTCTCGTATGACAGAGTGCACGGACCGAAGCTTTGTGACTAGCATCTAATGACTAGCGAGCCCTGTCTTACCGCTGCTGCCGTCCAGTGTCTTCCTTCAACATGCGCTGAGGAAGCACCCGGCTCCCTCAGTTTGAGGACCTAGTGCTAAACGGCTTCCCGTCTATCCTTTAATTCCGTGGTGTTTTTTCCGCTGTAGCGCCGAGATTGAAAAGTGGCTGGTGGTCAGCCACTGTGGCACATAGTGATCCCCTGGCGGCACATGCCACTCATTACAGCGGTATGTGCCGGTGGCTGATGGCATATGCCACTTTGATAGTGCCATTAACCGATCCACTGGGGACACTCCAGGTCTCTGCAATACTCACATGACTGAAAACTATGAATACACTGGCTGAAACTCTGCTGTCCATGTCAGAGATGGATCGCAGATGGCGTGTTCTTTTGGACAGATAAAAATAAATGGTAAAATGTGTCGCCAAATGCCCTTAATACATAGCCTACCTGAGCAGCCCGCCCCAAGTAAAGTTTGTGTGGGAAACATTGTCAATAGTGAGTTTTTGTTTTCTCTGTATGTACTGCATTTGTAATGATGACAATTTCTTCTGTCTAATTACAGTGGGCTTCACTGACTGCACAGACCGCACAAGATTTGTTTTTAGCAGTGATAACAGCCATTTCATGGTACAGACAGATGGCATATTGAAGGTAAGTACAGTTCAACAGACTCGATTGTAAAATTGCGGTTTCTAATGTTCACCTCTACAAATATCTCCCACATAATTTTACGCCTATATAAAGTAAAATTATCAGGGGATTGTGTCAGTGAAAATATAATTTCTCAGCAACAATTCAGATAGTTTATCAAAGATGTGGTAACAATAAACCACTTTGACTTAACTTAGATTAAGAATGGGTAATATCCATTTCATTGAATAGAACCCATGTGAGTTCCAAGATGTGACAGCAGTAGCTCTGTTGAGTGGCCCCTACATGTGCAAGTTTTCTTGCACAGATTTTGTCTACACGTTTGTGAAGAATGTCATCAAACTGTTTGATTTTTAGATTCCCAAAGTTTGATTTAGTCATGTAGAGAGCTAGCTTGAATCCAAATCTGTTGCGAGCATGTTGACCTTTGATAACGAGTGGTGTTTTTCCCCTCCAGGTAAAAAGACAGACTGATATTCATGGACACCGGGAATTCATTATCCACGCCTGGGACTCACAAGGTCGCAAAATGAGTGTTCGTGTCAGAGTTTTGCACCATGGGCATCACCATGAGGGGCATCACCATGAGAGCCACCACCAAAATGTTGAACATCGCCATGGTGACCACAAAGGCAACAACCATCAACACCACCATACTGAAGTGGAGAATGCTAATAACGCAGAGGTAGGATTAGAGATACTGTTAAAGGCACGTAATGGAAACTTGCAAACCCATTTGTAGTCTAAATTAACTTTTTCAAAACAATATATGCAAAATATGCTTTGCAAGTGCTGTTCATCAAGGATCTAGTACAATAAAGACATTGTTAAAGGCAGTTTTGACAGTGTTAAGGCTCACCATGCTAAGACTTGTTTTCATATAAAACACTGCCAATCTATGGCTGTGTATGACTGGTCAAGACTCAATGGTTTCATTTTGTTTGTCCAAGTCTCATTCATAGCTAAGTTATTATGGCAGTAAGCAGTTTTGTGTATGTCAATTTTAGATAATGCTTTTTTTTTTTTTTTTTTTCTTTCAGACGCATGATTTTGGCATGCCTGATATTGTTGTATGTAGGCAGTATTTTCCAAGTCACATGACTTGTATTCAGCACAGGTTTAGCTACAATAATATCCAAGTAGAATGTATTTCAAGATTGCACTTCCAAGTTGTAAAAAAAAAAGTTTTAGAAGTGTGCAATTTGTGAAAGAAAATTACCTTACCCATTGTGACAACCTTTTTGGTCACTTGAGGAGATTCTGTGAAGTCTTAGGTATATAATGAGCACAAATACTTTGATCTGCTGTCTTGTGTCATACAACTAATTTGCAATTTAAAAATGACTGTCTACTGTTTTGTTATCAAGGGTTGGTGATGGCAGAGGTAATGACTCTTTACACTTTGCACATGTGACTGCACAAAGCTTACAGCAGGGCTATTTAACTAATATTGTTCAGGGGGACACATTTTCAGAAAGCTTAGTGCCCGGGAGCTGGACATTTTCCTGAGATATTTTCAGTAAAATAAATCTTGTTCCTGACAGAGAGAGAGAGACGGACACACACTGGTTTGTCAGCCAGCATCTAAGTTTACAAGAATTTGCTTAATTTCAAGATTGTTGGCAAACAACCCCAGAGGGTTAATGAGATATGTTGGCCTGAATAACCGTAAAGGCCCTGACACACCAAGCCAGTCGACAGTCAGCAGCCGGTCCTAGTTGGGCTGACAGCGACCAACCGACGACCTAGTCTGTGTGGTGTGTCCCGCCAACGTCAAATAACCATGTTGAATCGGCGTTGTCGGCGTCGCGAATTAGCTGTTCAGGGGGCTGTTTCACAAAAGCTGAATTTATTAATCCAGGATAACCGATAAAGCAAGGCTTGACCTAGTCTAATCTGTGCATCCTGGGTAGGTGCGTTTCACGAAGGCCAAGCCAGGCTGAGGAGGAGCGACTAGGTCAAGCCAGGCTGAAGTAATTTGGATAGACGCGCGTTCACGGCTTTCCTTAACAGACCGCAAGGTCGAGAACAGATTTGCTGATGCTAAAATGGAGAATATGTATTCCATCATTTATACAGAGTGAGCAGCAGCTTCTTGTGGAAGTATAACGTGAAACACATTTGTTTAAAAAAAGAAAAGGAAGAAGAGATGCACGGCTGCTGTAATGAGACAGCGAGAGAAAGCGTGGCACACGATCGCAGACCGACTGAATGCGTAAGTAGCCCAAAAATATACATTAATTGACCACTGCTCTGAACTGAAACAGTCATAACCATACCATTCAAGGATTAGGCTACTAATCATTTGCACAAATTAACAGTTGTACTCTTTGCCTTAAAAGCGAGCAGAAGATAATGTTACTCAGGAAATTTACTGTGAAGATCAATTTTCTACAACGCTAGAATAGTAAATATCTGTTTCACCCTGTTTCTCCCTCTCTCTCATGGGCTAATATACAAATTTCCTAAGTCATATTAACTTCCATTGCTCGCTTTTAATCTAAAGTGTAAAACTGTTCGTTTTTGCATTTTACAAGTGACTCATTGAATGGTTTCAGTTAAGTAGTTCGTAAATGTATATTTTTATCATTCAGTCGGTCGCTATTATCTGCCACGCTTTTTCTCACGTTTTTTTTTTTTTTACTTCATAGAGGACGAGTTTCCTTCTTTACACCTCCATATATGGCCATAGAAAAGAGACACTGAAGAAATTGGACTCTAAAATCTAGAAAATAAAGATAATGAAGTGATATATTACATTCATACAGTAAACCTAAATGTAACAGAGTGATATTCATCAGTTATTTCCCCCCATCAAAATATAAGGTCAAAAACCATTGAGGTGTCCTCTCCCTGTTGTTACATGAATGTACAGTAGTCTACACTATATAGTTACTGGTTCAGTGAACTAAGACTATAATTTGGGAGTATTGTACCATTAGGATATGTTCTTAAAAATGTACAATCCTTAGTTTTTTTTTGTTTTTGTTTTTTTTCAACTAAAATAATTTAAGGTGCATTGTTCCACTATAGAAGCAAATGTACAGCACTTTATATATTGCCCTTAGTAATAGACTTCATTTGGCAACTTTATCAGCCTTTTCTATTTATCTCAACAACTGCCGTAATATATTCATTAAACTTCTAACAACAATATGAACTGCAGTCTTCATACAGCAATATAAATTAACAATGACTGTCACATGAATTATTATAAATCTAATGGTCACAACTTTAAATAACAGTACTTAAATGAACAGCAATATGCACATGTTGTATTTTAATACAGGCTGATAATAGGGTAAAACCACTAAGTGAACAGAAAAGGCTCCAGGATTAATAAATCCTGGCTGTTAGCCTGGTCAGGAGCAGGCTAGCTGCACAGAGTAAGTCTCCATGGTAACTTAGGTGTCTCTGCTTTTGTGAAACAGAGTCAAGGCTAAATTGAGCCAGGAGAACTGGAAACTTCCAGCTTAATCCCTTATCTTGGTTTTGTGAAATAGCCCTCAGCTTGGAAACAAGAGTAAGGGAAACAACTGCGACAGGCACACCCAAGGCTCCTAATTTTTCATCTCATCTGATCAATCCAAAACACATAAGAGCTGTCAAAACTGGTCAAAAATGACATTTTAATGTTACTTCTAAAACCCACAGGTTCGAACTATTGGAATAACTATTTTTGCACATATGTCCATAAGATGGCAAACCTAGCCTACAACCAACGAGATATACATGACTACTTGTTTAGGCATATTTAATGAGCCAGCAGCTGTCCCTCTGCTTCCCTCTGTTCTTTGACGCCGCACGCACGCACGCACGCACGCACGCACGCACACCTTGTAGAGCTGCTAGCTCAGTTATGACACTGATACCAACACAGTGACTCTCAAAGGGCCATGAATGAGTTTATAGTGATAAAGCGGCAACATCAGCTGCTCACTGGTTAGTTCTGACTACCAGATGTACATCGCTTTATCAGACGGTGTTTTCACAAAATTGAGTAAAATGCCACGTAGCAACACATCTTTATTATCGTTATTTTCCCGCCCCTTCTCTGTTGCTTTTTTCATAATATGTTGAGAGGTGGGGTTCTAGCAGAATTACAGGGTCAAGTTGCTCTTTAAGGCAATTATTTTAAAATCATTTGCTACCAATTACTAGTAGTTAAAGGTGCAGTAGGTTAAGACTTATGAAACTAACTTTCTGTCATATTTGCTGAAACTGAGCGAGTAGCGACTCTAGAGTCATAGTGAGGAACAAAGTGTCTTCCCTGTTCTTTCTGACCACGGTGAGAAATCTGGAGCAGGAAAAGTTAACCCTCTCCTTGATTTCATGTTTATGGAGAAGGAGAACCAGGAAATGAGTCTGGAAATGCAACGCTGCAAGTCACGGCCGAGAGAGGTGCGTCGCTGCAACGTGTAGTTACATTTTGAAATGCGTGAAAAAGCCTCGGAATCTGAATTGAAAATGTTTACAAGCAAACACATTTACAAAAAATAATGCCCATTACAGGTTAGAATATTAAGGGCTGCCTAATATTTGTTCGAATATCATTATTTTTTTTAAATATTCAAATTATATTTGCATAACGAAGTTCAGAGTCAAAGCCCTATATTCAAGTAGAACTGCTCAGGCACATGCATTCATTCTCCCTCGTGGGGGGAGAGGCCTATGAGACTGTTTGGGCTTTAGCAGAAAGGTGGGGAGGGACTGAGAAGTTGCTGATGTTCAAATTCTTTGGCCAAGTCCTGGATCTTCACAATCCTACCTACAGCACCTTTTTAATGTCATTATCTGTCTTACAGTATGCATTAATATTGTTTTGTATTTTAGCCTGGACGAATGAAGGACCTCAGTCTTTCTGTAAGATGAACAGTTTTTCAGTTAATGATAACAACTAGACAAAAGATGCTGGAAGAAAGACTTTCTGCTTTTCTAAGCATTTTTACAGAACTAACATGTTCAGATATTTATGCATTGTCATTGTAATTTGCCTGATTCAGTTTTTTAGGCCAATTGGAATTAGAGATGCACCGATAGACCGGCCGGTGACCGGAATTGGCCGGTTTTCACGTGCTTGGCCATGACCGGCGACCGGCAGGTCAGTCTGACATATGCCGATTTCATGCCGGTCAATGCTACAGTTAACTGACAACATAAGAGTTACAGTTCTCAAGGTCGCACGGACGCAACAGCACGCTCTCTTTTTCCTTTCTCTCAACTTTTCCGCCGTGTGTCGCGTGTACCCGCTTGCGGTGTGAAGCGCGTGTCGGCGCTATTCTCGCACATGTAGGGAATCTCGTGAATGAACCTGCAACATGTCAGCTGTTTGTAAATTCTTCAGTGTGTGTGCAGAAGATAACAAGTTTGCAATATGTAACACCTGCAAGGAACAAGTAGGGAATGGAGGGACGACACCAAAAACCAAAATCAAATTTTTTTTTAGTTGGATACTGGATGTGAAAAGAAGGAAATGGTTCTAACATTGCACTTTTAGATGTGTGTGAATTTCCGACACCAGGAGTAATTTATAGTTCTATTTTATAGTGATATTCTGTGCAAAATGTTCTATTAAAGAAAAGATAGAAAATAAATATTTGTGTGTGCTGTAAAGTGGTTAGAAAAAATGAAATCGGCATTTGCTAAAATCGTTATTGGCTGGCCTAACTCAAAGAAAATTGGAAATCTGAATCGGCCTAGAAAGTTGTAATCTGTGCATCTCTAATTAGAATCCAATGTCTTATGCCTGTTGCACTATAACTGGGTAAAAATGTGCATCTTCTTTCAGAGTGCAACTGATCAACCGGTGCCCATTCTGCAATTTCCCAAGTCTGTTGAGGGGCTGAGGAGGAGGAAGAGAGAGTGGGTTATTCCACCACTCAGTGTTGTTGAGAATGACCGAGGACCCTACCCCCTAAAAGTATCTCAAGTAAGAGAAAATAAAGTCCCTTGTACCTGTGAATTTGCTTCTGAACTGTATTTTTTATATTTGTTTCTGAAAAAAATGACTTCAAGTTGGTTTTCACTGCATTCATTGAGCTCTGACTTTCAATTATTATTTTTGTTTGTATTTTATAAAAAAATACTCATTTACAGTATAGTGTTTCCCATAGGTTGAGAATTTACTTGTGGTGGTGGGTGGCGTTTTATGGCTGGGTTCAGTAATATACCAGTCAAACAAAGGTTTATGAACTATTTATTGAAGAAAGTTATTACTAGATGACTTTGAAATGACTATTTACAGATAAAGCAAACCACACTAGAAGATGATACAGATGAATTATAACCTATGATGTGCTTTGTCAATTAAATCTGGTTGGTTCAGACCCATTTGAAAGTTTTTACACCAGTCCAAACCTACTCCACACTCCTCACTAAATATAACAATAGCTGCACTATTTAACCATTATCTTGTGATAAAAAGTGAATTTCCTTGTCTTCTCCATCATACTATGTTTTTGTGTGTGCAATCATCCTGTTATCAGGATAAATCAAAAGGTTTGTAATTGTGATAATGAGAGAGCATAGTTGTTTTCAGGTGCACCATGGCTAATATGACGAAACGGCATTGTTGGACAACATAGACATGTGATCTTAATAACAGGATGTAAATAGCCACGTTTTGGCTCAATCAGATTGATCAACCAACACACCCCCACTCATGTGACGTATTAGTCTTACCCTATCAGCTCACTACTCTAAACGACCTGGCGTAACAAGTCTAACTCAAATACTTATGCAAATAAATAAAAATGTAATTGCATTGCTTTCTTACTGTAGTGACAGTTGTTTAACAATGTTGTAACTATTCTTATCAGTGAGAGTGGTATAACTCAGGCCTGTTGTGTTTTATCCAGATCCGTTCTAATGAGGATAAAACAAAGAAGATCTTTTACAGCATCACTGGTCCAGGAGCTGATCAGCCTCCTGTTGGCCTTTTCACCATGGACAGAAACACTGGTAATCTGTATCTCACACAACCACTGGACAGAGAGAAACAAGACAACTACATGGTAGGTATCTTCTCTGGTGTTAGTTTTATACATACCCTTTTTTTTTTTTTATCAGACAGGGAGTCATCTGAACACACTTTGTACTCAATTTCCCTTCAGAATTCATTAGTTTTAAATCCGAACAAAACCTGAGAGAGCTATGGATTACTCCAAACTAGTTCTACTAATCGGCACAATCACAGATGTTTATTCAGAACATTAGTCAACTTTCCAGCTTGTCTTTAAAGCTATACTTTACAAGAACATGGGTGATTTTTAATTCATGTAATTCAAAAACCTAATTTTCACGCCTGAAAAGCAAATGTCCAAAGAAGCTTCTCATGCCACACCTGCAAGATAATCAATTTTTCTGCTGCCCTACCATGCTTTGTATGTTCCAAAAAGTCAAATTTGCTTAAACATGGCAAAATGCCTTTTGGTGTTACTTTTGTGCTCATCATACATGGGAGTTCTCGTAATTCTCTAATGTTGATTAATTGTCTTGCATGGCTCGGTCATGTTTAAATTTTCCTCAGTTTATTGAACATCTAAATGCTAGGATTATTGTTATATCACATTGAAGTATCCCCTGTACAAAACCAAACTTTATGTACGTTTTTAAAGGCTTTCACTCTTAAGAAAAAAAAAAAAAAAGAACTACATCAACTGACGACATGGTGACACTATGACCACACCTTTCATGTTTCTGGTCAATAACAGGGTTTCTTGAATTGGTATGCATCTTTGCATTTTCCATGCCTGATCATCTACATGGAATATTCTTGCATGTACGTATTATAATACAAATGTGTTTATTCCTATGCAGTTTCAAGCCCATGCTGTAGCAGAAGGTTCAGGAAATGCTGAGGTTCCTATGGAAATTATAGTGAAAGTAATTGACCAGAATGACAACAGACCTGTCTTTAATCAAAGCACCTTTGTGGGACAAGTTCCTGAGGCCTCACCAAAAGGTACCATCTGTGGATCTCATTTAAGCCTGAGAAAGATGTATGTCACATGTTGAAAAGTATGTTTCACTTTTACAAGACAAAAAAGCAGGATAGCACTAGAACTGTTTAAAATGCAAGACCTCGGGTCCGTTTATGAAAGCAGGTTTAGTGAAAACTCTGAGTTTGTTAACAATGAGATGAGGGGAATTCTGGGTTTTCTGTTTGAGAAAGGGAGGTATCTTAACCTCAGAGTCAGTTACTGTGGTAACTGAGTCTGTGAACCTAACCTGGTCGGGAGCAGGTTTTCTTCAAGAAACCTCGAGTTTCTCTCAGTCTCCTCCCCTCTGAAACGGCGCTCTTTCATTTCCTCATTCATTCAGTCTGTATCAGGCGCAATTTAGCACAGTTTATCTGCATGAATAAAAAAAAAAGTGTTTGTTTATTAACCATGTTAGGCAGACTAAAAAACGCTTTTTCTTAAAACATGGCATTTCCTTTTGTCAACGATCCCGTTGATGAAGAAGCTGTATTACTTCGCAGTAGGGCTGCACGATTATGGCCAAAATGATAATCACGATTATTTTGATCAATATTGAGATCACGATTAATTATCACGATTATTTGTTGATTTTAGCCAAAACAAATTTTATTGTCACATAATTATATAATTTTAACTGCTTTTACATCCATATTGTGCTACATTCCTACTAATACATCCATATTGTGCTACATTCCTCCTTTATTGAAGGATGCCATTTCAGGTGTTGTGCGACCGCTTTCCACACATGCATGTTTGCCGTGAAAGATACAGGCAACGCAATTTTCTGTTCACGTTAACGGCGCATGTGGTGCCTGGTATCTACCAGACGAAATAGCTACGCGGATTTCTGTGGCTCATTACACTGCCACTTACATGTCTGCGTTACGCTCTGATGCTCCGAAACCCACGTTAGAGGCAACATAAACATCACTGCATGTCACGCTAGTAAACACTAATAACACGTTACACAGCAGGTAACGTTAGCCTACCGTTAGCCACAGTAGTAACTGGATTAAACACGGCTAAAATGCTGACTGCTAAACAGTGTAGTGTATCTGTATTTCACTGTAGGATTCCAACAGCGGGACGTCCAACAGTCTGCTGCTAAAGCTATGAGCTAAAAGACACAAACTAGCACTGGTCACTGCTGTTGTCTGAAAAACAACACAGCCGGGACAAAACGTTGCGTTAACTGGTAAACATTGTGACCGGCTTATGATGACCGACTGCTACCTACCTGTTGTGGAATTTTCCTCACGTTACTCTGTCCTCTGTGACTGTCTACATCTAGAAACTAAGCTGCGCGGTGCAGGCAGGGAACAGCTCTGATTGGCTCATGGAGACATGTGATCAGACAGTGGTTTATGGGTTTATGGAGCGCTAGATTGGCTTTGCAAAAACTGTTCTATGAAGGGAATGACGCATTTTAAATATCGCTCGATCACGCAAATTTGATCGTGGGAAGCCAAAATCATGATCATGATTAAAATTCGATTAATTGTGCAGCCCTACTTCGCAGGGAGTTAAACAAACATCCGTCAGGAGATGATATTGAGGACCTGACGCATTTTAATTTCCAGATAACTTCCTATTTGAGCGTTTTTTTTTCTTCTTCCCAGTCTATCAGTTATGTAGCCTACACAAACCTATCCGCCCTTATATCACTAAAGTCACCCATCGTGGACCTGCTCTACATCCCAGCAGATTATTTGTCATATTACATTATTTGGCAATGGCAGTTTTCTTTACAACATTGGTGATGTGGAGCATTTTAGTAAAGCCACTGTATGCAGGGCCATCAGAAGAGCTCGCACTGAAGCGTGTTTTAAACGTTTTTGTAGTGTTCTCTGGACACAAACCAGTAAGAGCCATTAAAAAGGAGTTCCACAGTATTGCAGGTAAATTATGTAAACCCTTTGAAATTAGAGATTATTAATTATAATTCTGTTAATGATGGTGCTGCAGCCTCAGAATGGGGTGTATATGTATAAAAAATAAAGGGGCCTAGGACTTTTTCGCCCTTAGTATTGCATCTAAATGAAATGGGTTCAATACGATTTCACCAGTAATATTATACTTATGATTAAATAGGATATACACAATATTGGAATATAAGCATTTACTCTAGCAGCAAATGCTCTCCCATGCAAATTTCTCTTTTTTGCAGCAGCCGCTGTGTTGCTTTTTATTTTTTTATTTGTTAAAACAAAATGCATGTTCAAACTCGCTGTATGTGCGCATGAGTATTTCCGCTGACCCGTTGTTTGTGGTTGTTACCATGGTGCAACATAGTATCATGGCTCCATTCATGCTGTCTTTTTATTGTGGTGCCTCATATCTGCTGTTCTGTTTCCCATCTCAGGGTAAATCAACTCAGACATCAGGGTTAGACTCAGAGTTTGTTAAACCTCCTTCCTGAAACGGGCCCCTGCTCTAACACCTTGTGGAAAATACTACTCAGTGGATGTGCTAGTGCTGAATGGGATTTTTTTCTAATGTAACATGTAACCCACAAAATATTGTCTAACGATACCAGTTGAAACAAATGTTTTGCGGTTCTCTCACTTTAATGATCCTATGTTCTTGACGTGCTATAGCTATACAGTGGAATAAGACATAGAGGGGGAAAAAAACAAGTTTGAACAAATCTTAGTTGAAAGTATATAGGTCTAGACAGGTGCCACTGTTGTGTCCAGAACACAAGCACACTAATTAAGCTAAAATTCATGGCAGATGGCAAAATCAATAACTTTGTCATGTTGGTCATTCTTCTCATCTAGTAGTCTAAATCTATTGCCCAGCTTTCTCCTCTTGAATGTTGTGCTCTGAATACTTTGAGAAGTCTGTACTTAATTTTCACTTCTGACTTCCCTCTCTCCAGATTTTGAGGTGATTAAGG